>NC_134861.1:36412031-36730086 GCF_049852395.1 Peromyscus maniculatus bairdii
GTGGAAAATGAGTTTGTATTTATCACTTTGAATTTGAACTCTTATAGGCAATGTGGTGGAGAGGAAGAGAGGGATTGAGGAGATAAGTGAAGAGGCAAACTCTTGGGCACATGCAGAATCATTAAATGAGACAGAGGCCTGAGTTCCTCTCTCTGCCTTTGGCCTACAGAATATAGAAATGCGAGGATACAATGTGATGAGGATCTTTCCTACCATGTCACGTGCTGCCTCATTGATCAACAGGGTTGCTTCAGATAACCTAGCTGGCTAAGCAGGAGTCCCCTGCTTCTCTTACCACTCTCTATGTGTCTGCTCTGAAGCTAACTGCTCTGGGGAAGAAGCCCAATTTCAGTCAATGAAATACTAGCAGCTGTGCTCCCTGCAAGAACCTCCAAAATAAACTCTCAAGGATAAAGAAACATGTTTGAGGCTTTCATGTCAGAGGTCATAGAAATTGTCATCGTGGCTACCCCATAGGTGGTGGGTTGCTGCCAAGCCAGCAAATCTCCTTGTAGAGCCTGGCAGGGGTGTAGTTGATGATGTGGAGTGGCATGCAGAGAAAATCAACATCTGAACTAAGCTCCTAATCTTCTCTAGCTGCAGAGCGTATCAGAAGGGGAACATTAAAGCATGCCTCATATCCTTGAAAAGGGGCAGGCATTAGTTGAGAAAACAAATTGGCTGCATGCCTTAAGGACTGGGGAGGGAGAATTGAGAAAGCCACTATGAAGCACTAAATAAGAAGGAAGGGACATGGACAAAATCAGTAGAAGCTAGAGTATCTAGAGGTCAATAACCAAGGACTATCATCTTTGTCATAGTATGATTTGCACAAGTCAATGCCCCTAAGTTTGAAGTTAAAACAAACCCAGAAACACAATTAAGGATAGGCAGAAAACCTTGACAGAAAATTCCGAGGATGTTGCGATAATTCTTAATTAGGAAGATTGAAGTTATTCACACCAAGAGAGAAAGAAATAGGACCACAAAACAGAAATTACAATGATTGAAAACAAAGTATATTTTTGGCCACTATTCTCCATACATTAGGGAATATGCAGGGGCATTGTAAGAGGAGCATCTATGATGATGATTAAAAGGACAACCTGGAGAAAGAGAGGATTTAGAGGAAGGAAGGGAGGGAGGGAGGGAGAGAGGGAGAGAGGAAGGAAGGAAAGAAGGCAGGCAGAAGGAAAAGGAGAGAGGGAAGAGAGAAAGATGAAGAAATGAAGGAAGAAAGATAAAAAGAGATGGGAGGGAATAAGAGGAGGAGGGGAGAAAGGAACGATGGTTAGATGAGTGGTGGGAGGTAATGGGTGGATGAAAAATCAGTAAAGAAGTGTTGTGCTATAGTTTCATGAGATGATTTTCTCTGCAGTTTCCAGAGTCCTTACACAATATACCTGGTATGTTGGAAATTCCTTGCCTGAAACTAGTTGTTATTTGCATAAAACTAAACCTTGCCATCCCTCTTTGTAGGGCCAGTGCTTCTGAGGCAACCATGCATTCTTGTCTCCCTCATTGGATGTTTTCCTTTGCCTTTTGTCTTTCTTCATATGCCTCTACTTTGGGTTAATAGGCACCTTGGCCATTTCAGAACATAAAGCATGCAGCACCTTTATAACCCATCATGTGTAACTAGGCACATCCCATTTGAAGATGTTAAGCAGTCTAGAATATGGTCACATCAAGGGCAATTATCCCTCTGACTTCATTTTATAGCTTCAAAACCTTTAGATTAGCAAGAACAGAAGCCTCCACACAGACCACGAGAACAGGGAGCAGGGAGACAGGTAAGCCCATGCCAGTATCTGAACTGTGAATGAGTGGAAAGCAGAGCTGTGCTATATTGCCAGATGGTCCACTGTGGAGCATGTTTCATCAGGAAGAGGGTTCAGACCTGGAGCAGTGCAGAGACAGCTCTGCGGGCCAGACGCTGTGTCAGCCATAGACAAACTCTCTCCTGTGGATGCTGTTTGAGCTGCAGCCCCGTTCGTGAAATGTGACTCTTGCCAGAAGAACGTTTTCCTGGACTCATTCTCTTGCTCCTCATTCACTTTGTTCCCAATCTACTTGCCATCATTCGTATCTTGTCTTTCATCTACTGAAGGTGATGCCATTGGTGCAATTCTCCTGGGACCCATCTCAGGCTCTCTCCTGGACCACCATGTCCTGCCCCCAAAGCTTTTTGGATTAAAACAAAAACAAGATATCAACATGAAATAAGATAGATCTGCTTGTTAAACTTGGTGGGTTGTTCCCTGGGATAGGATAAACAAAGTCCTAAGACTAGGTGATCTTAAAAGTTCAACAAATACACAAAGGTGGAAAGACAAGCCACCTCTCTGGCTCACTGGGAGCTGCTCTTTTCCTATGCAAAAAAACAGGGAGCTGGCCTACAGCTCTTAGAAGGGCTCATGTACTATCTATTGCAATAATACCATTATCCAAACAGCTAAAATGTAGGGACACTCTTAAAAGGAGGAGTTGTCAAATATTGAAAAGGAAACATATCCTGTGGTTATCTAATATTTTATAGGCTCTTAGAATAAAGTGCTATCACTGACAGAACAGGTTTTAGTTGCCTTTCAATCCACATTGTTTTTATAAAATACAATAAAACTGGAAGGGTCCTGTGGTCCTATGGGTGACCATCATGGCATTACCCACATTTCTTTGTGTTTTATTGTTCTTTCCTCATTTATCATTGATTAGAGTCACTGGGACTGGCACACATACAGGGAAAGTCTCTGCTGGCACCTGCTCCTGGATCCACATTCTCCACTGCTGAGGAAAGCAGAAGTTCACCTTCCTCTGGACATTCGTGGTGAATACAAGGCAAGCTTTCTCTGACCATGAAAGATGAGCTGACAGTGGTTCTTCCCATTTGACAGATGAAGACTGAATCTTATAGAAGTTAACATGACTGAATCTTATAGAAGTTAACAACAACTAAGGGTCCCCGTCCAGCCCTGACTCACTGAGCTGCTTAGATTTTATGGGTTCAGTGTTGAGTGATGATCCATGAACTAGTGATATTAAAAGGATAATCTGCCTAATGCTGCTTGCTTCCTTCCCTCCCTGACCATCAGAGCATTTAAGAAAGTGGCACAGACAACTATCTGAGAAGATCTTCAGAGAAGACACATTTGAATGATGCTCCCCAAATACTCAATAAGGAAAGAGCTAGCACTGCAAGATTTGGGGGGAAAATATGCTTTCTTGACTAGCTTATCATGGGTGATGGAGACCTTAATATATGGTTCCTCACTAACTAGGCCTACAGGCTGCATTATAAACCAAATAGAACACAGCAAAGATCATGGGGACCTTTTGAGATACCACTTTTATTGACTAAAATGTTTGATAACTAGATATTATCCAGAAGTGTTTCCTTCCCACGCTGACCGACAAATCATGGGAATCTCAAGACTTCTCATGATTATGAATCCAGCAATCATTCAATGGCCACTGGTTTGAGATCTTGTGGTTTCCTGGTGCACCTATGTACTTCAGCTTTCTGTGTAACACTATCTCCAGCATTTGTGTTGTGTATTTGTATGTGTGCATGTGTGTGTGTGTGTGTGTGTGTGTGTGTGTGTGTGTATGTGGGTGTGTGTGCATATATGTGTGTAAGGGTATGTATATACATACACATGTTCAAGTAAGCTATGATTGAATTGATAAATGCAAGGACTATACATGGTCTCCAGAATCTTTTGTGAAGCTACAAATGAGTCTTTTGCCTGTTGCCTGTAGCCCTGCCTGGATGACATATTCTGAAAAGCAAGGCTTAAGGAAGAGAAGGAAACTAACATTGTGAAATGGGTGCTTCATGTTCAATCCACAAGTACATTGATCTGCAAATGAAGTAACCATAGGAGTCCATGGTCGTACTCTCCCTCCAAGAGATAGAAATTCAGGAGAGAGATTGCTGTGAGCATCCCTTTGGGATCTACCCATGATTCAGGCCATGGCCTTGCTTCCTTGATTTGTTTCCAAGGATGAGTAAGCATGGCAGGGTACTGGAATCAAGCCATTCTTATCCAACATGGGATGCTTACTAGGCAATCTTCATTCTAGAGTTTTCATCAGCTTGGGCATGGTGGTTCTAATGCTATGCAGTAGTCTCCCAAACCAAGACTATTGGTACTTGAGGAGGTAATCAAAGATTAGGGACCCAATGAAAGATTAAGGACCCATTTACTCCCTATTTAGCTGTAAAGTGGCTCTAGCTCTGGGTAGTCTGGAGGGAGTCCCTAGCCATCAACATGGCATCTGACATCTAATGTAAGATGAAAGTCAGACATCCAGAATGAAGACTAAACGAAAACAGAGGCATGAATTGTCGGCACGGCTATGTGACCCAGACTCTTTGTATTATGACAGAGAGAGAGAGAGAGAGAGAGAGAGAGAGAGAGAGAGAGAGAGAGAGAGAGAGAGAGAGACATCATGTACTGACTCCTGCTGCCACAACCCATACTGCACCAGGTGTCTTATTGTTTTGTTTATTTACTTGTCTGTTCTTAGCAACAGATTGAGGAGTTAAAAATGGCTTAGCTAAACCCGCATTTGGAAATTATTTCTGACATCCTGCTACATGAAGAGCCATACTGTCATCTTTGATGCTGATGCACAGTACAATGCTCTCCCAACCACCACCTACCCACCCCCAAAAGTAGGGTAACATTTCTTCATTTTATTAAAGGAGCTGTGTGAATTTTAAGGGTGTCAGGGTTGATCCAGGAAAAAAATAATAAGCAGGAGAGACACTAACATAGCAACTGGGAGCTATGCTTTCTACAGAGTTCATGGGTGAGTCTCTCATAGAAAAAGACCTTGCAGTGTCCATGTCCCAGTCGCTACCAAGAGTGACAGATAGCAGAGGAAATCTTACAGGGTTCTCACCCCACTAAGTGTTGCACCCTGTGTCTCTGCAGTGAGAGTTCTGAGATACAGAGCTCCTATGGGGCAGCAGTGGTGGTCTGTAGTCCTCTACACAGCAGATGTGCAACAGTTTTGCAGAATAAGAGAAGTTGAGAGTCTCAGTGTTGGAAGTGCATCCCCCTAGATGATGCGTAAAGGTGGACATAAAAGAATTTTAATTTCATTTCCACAGGCTGTTGGCTACAGGTTCTGGCTTATTGGGAAATTGAGGCCAGTTTGGGGCTAATGCATCAGGACCATAACTGGCCCTTTATATAACAGATTTAGTGTCTTGCCTTGGATTGCACACCTTGGGAAAGGTGAGATTGAAGCTGAACTGAGATTAAGATTCCCCATTCCACCAGGTAAGTGTAATCTATGCCATTCTTTTCAAGAGTAGCTTTCCCTCATCACAAATACTGGATATCAAAGACCAAGAGGAATTTATTTCTAGTGTTGTTAATGAGGACAGTGAGGCTGATTTTCAAAAAACTGATTCTTTCCTTTCTCTCTGGAATCTTACTGTCAGAACTAACAGCTGAGGAAGGTGGATGGAAGTGAGAAGGGAAGAAAGAAAAGTCATTAAGAGGGAGAAAGGGGAGGGGAGGGATGAAGGAAAATGGACAGAAAAGGATGCAATGTCTACCAGTCAGAGAATAACATTCCATTTAAAATGTTTTGAAAGGGCTGTTTTCAAATGACTTCCTTAGAGCTTTGAACTCTCACCACACAAAACAGACTCATTTTGTCTCTCCACGTTCACTTCCATCTTCTTTCACGGTCTCCCTGGCCTTGGCCTTTATTTGAATGAAGAAGGACTGAAAACAAACAAAGCCTGTTTTGCTTCCACTGTTGAAAAATAGAGAGCATGAAATGTATCTCATGAGTGACTTCCAAAGGAAGGGGGCAAGCACCTGATAGAGCTGAGTGGAAAAGAACTGTTAAATGCAGCTGTTCCCGAGCTCTTGAAGTTGACCTCAGAAGCAGCTGTGTCTACCATACACATCCTATTCTCTTTTGAATATTTGACACTTTTTTCCTGTTCTATGTCTTCCTACCTTGCAGGACCCCACAGGCATCAACTTGGATGCAAGATACTCACCTGTCGAAACATGTGACACTTCAGAGACAAAAATACAACACCTGTGAACCTTTGCATGCTTGAGGGCACACTGTGGTTAAAGAAAATCTTAGACAATCTAATTGTAATCTAAGTCAATAGGAAGGGCATGTCTGTACCTCTCTGCTGCTGAGAACTTTGCTAGACGTTATTACTTTCCTGGGCTTTAGTCATTCATTTTAAACATTGGAAGGGGAAAATGAGTTGTATTAATGGCAGTGTGGGGTGCAGGGTGAGGGGGCATGGGGAGCTCAGACAGAAAAGGGTTGTCCCCAGTGTTAGAAAAAAAATTCTTGGTCAAGAGAATAGAATCTTGACCTGTGTGCAGGAGACTTGGCATTCCAGTTGGGCTGGGTTGTTAATTTGAGCAAGTGACCACCACTAGGAAGATGACTCACCTTAAACCATGCTAAAGAGTGGGTGGAATAATTAGTCCTTTCATGAGATACTAGACGTTTCCTGCCCAGTATCCCAGCCCCTAGTGCAGTAGGTTGTAAGTCTCTCCACTTTTCTGAAAACTCTACCTTTTCTTTTCTCTCTCTCTTTTCTAAGCATGTTTTCCTTCACACTTTTCCCCCTTAACATTTTGGGTTTCCATTTTCTTTCCCTAAAGCTTCTCGGTCTCCAGCATGTAGCTACTTGTCTACCATGTGTCTGATCTCCATGGCAGCTTAAAATGACCTGGCTTCTTTTACCACTCTCCTCCATTCTCTGTCTCCAGGGAGCTGCTGACATTTTACATTTGGACTACCCTGAGTTTGGGTCTTTTTTTTTTTTTTCTTTTGAATTCTAATGAAGTTGTCTTTGAGCTTCTGTTTGAGTATATTCATAAGTTCTTTTATTAGTGAGACTAAGAACCCCCCAAAAGGAACCTCGATATTCAATGTATAGCCAAACATGCATCAGCAAGGAAGGGAGTGAAGTATGAACTACACTTCACCTTTACTTGACCTCAAAGTTCACAGCCTTACTGTTCTACATTCTGACTACCCTGCTCCAAGTTCAACAAGGGAGGTAGCTCTGTGGTTATCTCAAACCTCAAAAAAGTCTAGATTTCTCCCCTTCGATGCCCACATCAGGTTTCCCATCCCTGCACTTGGTTTCACCTCTACTTAACCTAATTTTAGATGTTTTCTGTCACTTCTCTTCCCCCCATTTATCCTCTTACTCCCTTCATTAACCCATTAACTGATTCTTGAGACTATAATTTCCCAGCACTGTTTAGAATTCCATCCTACCCCAGTCAACATGGCTGTCATCTAGATAACAGAAACCAAGAAGTTGTGGTGAAGAATGTAAGTTGGTGAGGGTGGTTGCTCCTCAAAGTATATATTATAGATACATAAGTATTATATATTAAAGGAGAAAATGGTCTCAAGTGGGTTTTGAAATTCTCTTATCATAAAGATTATAAAAACCACTTCATCAGTTCACAGCACCATTCTGCCTTAAATCTTTGTCTTAAACATCTCACTGTCACTTGTTCCTTGTCACCTTTTGTTGGTTCTCCTCATTGTTAGACTTGTTCTTCCTTTTTAAACCTAAACTTAAAATTCAACTTAATGTTCCCTTCTGGGAGGCAGTGATCAGCCAGCATAACAGATATATCCATAGCTTAAAATAATCTTTGTTTAACTTTAGAAGTAATACTTACATTTACTGTTGACTAGTTTACTTTCTTGCCCATTAGGTATGGCAGAATGCTTCTATTTTTAGAATGCCAAAAATAAATTATATTTTCTAATTTATGAATGGATGGTTGGTGAATTGAATAAAATACTTTTTCCCATTCTTTAAGATACCTGGATCAGTGGTTTAATGATAAGTTAACCTTGTAACCTTGTATTTCTGCAGTGAGCTCACATTTTTTATAAATTTTTCTATGTTTCACATGTATAATGTGTGTGTGTGTGTGTGTGTGTGTGTGTGTGTGTGTGTGTGTGTGTGTGTGTACATGCTCTGGTATGATGGAAGCCAGAAGCTGATCCTGGAATGTCTTTTTCGCAATTTCTTCTCCAACATATTTTTTTCTGAGACAGAGTATTTCTGTGAACCTGGAGCTCCCCATTTTAGCCAGCCTGGCTATTCAGATAGCCCCCACCTCCTCATAGCAGAGTCCATGATCTCAGGCTACAGGTGCCCACTGCCACGTTTGGTGTTTATGTGGGTTCTAGAGATTCAAACTGAGGCCTTCATGATCAACCACTAAACCATTTCCCCACCCTGATTTTTACTGCTTTTTACACTATTTTCATCAATACTATTTACTTTTGTGGTTTCACTATTAAACATATTAACATGAGACTATTAAAGGAACATATCATTTGATTTTCTAAAAGAGTTTGTGCACATTGAGTGGGCTTGTTTTCCATGTGTTCGAGGAACAACACCTATGGGGTCAAATAATTCGCTAACTTATTTTATTAATGTTTTGTCTTTGAGGAATTTCAGACATCCAGAAAAAATATAATAGGACAGTGAGGTTTCTCTCTCTCTCTCTCTCTCTCTCTCTCTCTCTCTCTCTCTCTCTCTCTCTCTCTCTCTCTCCATAATATACATGTTTTAAATAATTGTGATGGCTAATTATGATTGTCACCATGATACCACTGGAATGAGATTCTCAAATGAGAAATTGTTCCTAATATTAGATTGTCCTGTGAGAATGTCTATGGGTCATTTTCTTAATTGCTTATGGATGCAGGAGGGCCATCCCCATTGTGGGTGGTACCATTCCTAGGCAGGAATTCTTCGGCAGGCCCTGAGCTCTCTATAAGAAAGGTAGCTGAGCAAGCCAGAAGGAGCAAACCATTAAGGAAAGTCCCCCACCATGGGTTCCTACCTTAGCTTCCCTTGAAGATGGATCGTAACCTGTCAACCAAATAATCTCTTTCTTCCCCAGATTAATTTTGTTAGTGTTTATCACAGCAACAGACTGGCAAACTAGGACAGTAATGTGAAAAGGAAAATTATAGATTTTATGCTCCATTGTATAGAATAAAATGTTTGCTTCTTATCAGCAAGAACATTCTGGGCTGGAAAGATGGCTCAGTGGTTAAGAGTATGTAGTGATCTTCCAGAGGACCTGAGTTCAATTCCCAGTGCCTGTATCAGGCAGCTTGCAACTACCTGTAACTCAGGTCCAAGGGGACCTGACACTGTTGCCCTACATGAGCACCTGTACGTATTTATACCCATATACATAACTTAATAATAATAAAAATATATCTTTTAAAAACATTCTCTCCTATAACTAGAATATAATTGTCAAAATTAAGCTGGCCATTGATACAGGCTGGCTAATTTCTTATTTAAAAGAATGCTTGGGGTTCTTTTCCTTTCATGTGAATTACATATATTTGTCTTTCAATCTTCATAATTTTTAGCTGGAAACTATTCAGGGTAACTTATTGTTCCTCCCATTAGTGCATATGCCCTCTATGTTGGTGTGCCTGCTATTACTTTTAATGATTACTTGTGTTGTCTTTGTTTTATTAAAAATTAATTATTACAGAGGATATGTGGTGGTTTGAATGAACCCCATAGGCTCATATGTTTGGGTACTTGGTTCCCTGTTGGTAGAACTGTTTGGGAAAATTAAGAAGTGTGGTCCTGGGAGAGGAATGTCACTGGTGGAGGACTTTGTGGTTTCAAAGCCCACAACATTCCCAGTTAACTCTTTTTGTCTTTGCTTTAGGGATCAAGATGTGAGTGCTTGGCTATGGCTCCATCACCATGCCTGTCACATGGACTCTAACCTCTGAAACCGTAAATCCTAAATAAACACTTTCATTTACAAGCTGTCTTGGTCATGGTGCCTTATCACATCATTGAAACAGTAACTGAGACTGGCCAACTCCTTGGTGTTTCAGAGAAGTAACTATTTTCTCACCTCAGACCAAATTTTGTTCAGAATGCTGTTTGGTTCTGTTTGCTCTAATTCTAACCATTTTTTAGGCTTGGCACTTCCTATTTCTCATGTATTTAGAACACAAAGGCTTATCGTACCTTCTTACAACATTGGTGTTACACATGGGATCGCTTCTATTATTTTGATATAAGACCATTAAAATGCCACTGGTGACACCACGGTTAGAAAATGTCACTATTTTACCTGTATGAAAGAAGCAAAGATGGCAAGTGCTCAAGACAGAACGTGGAGTTGGCAGTTGCGTGCCTTGGGCATTTCGCTGCTGACTTCTGCTGCTTCTGTGGAGCAGCTATTAGGTCAGGGCCATTTGGAGGTTTCACTTATTTTTGTCCGTGACCTATTCAATCCTTTTTCATGTCACCTAGTGCTTTAGTGCCTCCTCATGATTTCTCTGAGCCAGAATTTTTCTTGTCGTTCTTCTGCTTGCCTTCTTGTACTGGGTTCTGGAAGAAAGCTCTACTTAAGCCAGCTTCCACTTCCCTTTCTCTTCAGCTCTTATTAATGCTTTTGCCTAGCATGTCTGTTTTGTTCCTAAATTTTAATTGCTGCTTGTCATGATTGTTTTCTATTTAGATACTTTCAAAATCTGTTTTGTCATCTTTAGAGACTCATGTATTTTACTTCATTTCTTACTTAATAAAATGTTTTAAGTTCCATATATCATAATTCTGAAACCTGGAATCTTTGCATGTTTCATTCTCTTACAAGTCTTTTTTATGGAGCTCCATCGTGGTTTTTCTTTTGGATTAATTTTGCAATTTTATGGAGTGAGGAGAGTGAGAGGAAAAGAGACAAAGCAGACCATGTGATATATTAAATTCCCAGAACCTAGTGAATTTTTGACAGGGTCTCATATAGCCCAGGCTGGCCCCCAACTCTTTATATAGCCAAGGATGACCTTGAACTGCTGAGCCTCCTGCACCTACCTTCTGAGTTCTGAGATTACAGGTATGCAGTACCATCATGAAATTACAGATGTGCAGTACCATCATGAAGTGTAAATTATCATAGTGGCATCAGTGTGTGAGAGTGTGTAAAAACATGTGAGTGGGAGCTTGTGAATCTGAGGGTTGTAGTGAGTAACATATAGAAATGAACAGAGATGTAGGGGTGTGTGTGTGTGTGTGTGTGTGTGTGTGTGTGTGTGTGTGTGTGTGTGTGTGTTTCTATGTGTGGGTGGAGGGGGCATCTAATTTAAGGGTAATCCCAACCAGGAGCCCACTAGTTTAGCCAGTTAACTGTTTTTAGAACCAATGGTGAAAAATACACATTGTTTTCTCTCACAGTTATGAGAACAATTAGAATTCAGTGAAGAAATTACACCCTGAACACACACACACACACACACACACACACACACACACACACACACACACACACACACACCATGGCTTATCTGACTCTATTTCCCAAGAGTCAGATTCTGGGTTGGAGATGGGGAGCTTAGAGAAATACTTTAGAGAACTTGGCTGATCCTCAGAGCTTGCTTAGATTGTGGACAGAAGAACCAGTCCAGACACTTTTTTATCTGAACCAAGATTAAGCTAGAAGTGGGTGGCCTTGCCTAAACCCATAATGGTGCTATGGAAAGACAAATCAGGATTAAAACTTGATTCTTATCACCTGGAGCAGTATTCTAAAATCAGTCATACCCAAGCTGGAGAATCTTTGCTTTCTGTTCATTAGATCAAAACTTTGCATTTTAAACAATGTCTTGCTTCATTGCAAGGAATAATGAAAAGTAGTTTGACAGATTTTTTTTTCACATCTTGTGCTACAATAAAAAATATATAGGAAAGGGGATTTAATTCTCTGGCCTCCTACACACATGCCCTCCATCCTCTACCCCAGAGAAAAAATAATTTCCATTTAAAAGGTGTTTTGACGTTGATTAGTTGAGAGTAACGTCCCATGTAACTCAACTGCTTGAAAATAAAGTCATAGCTAATGGCTCTTCCTGGAGTCAGGCAAAGAAACAGGGCACACAGCTGAAGAAGCATCTGTCTTTTCATATGTATGAACGGGTCTGTTATAAATCCTACAGGATTCTGCAGCTTCATTATGAAGGAGACTCTGTATGATCATTTTCAAGACCATCTGCTCTGGGTTTGGGATCATCTCCTAGCTGGGCTTCCTGGACTGCTGGATCCTGAAGGCAGGAAACAAGCTGTGCAAATCCCCACTCACCTCACCCTGCCCTAATGAATAATGCAGAGGAACGCCTTTCTTTTCCGTCCCTTGAAATTGTGGCTCCAGAAGAGACAAAGTTTTTGCACTCCATTTGGATGCTTTTCACCTCTTTGAAGTAATGCTACCTCGGAGCTAAGAACAATTTTTGGAGTTCTAAAGCTCAGGCTATCAACACTGGGAAATTTATTTTTATCAGCTCTTTTTTCCTTCCCATTTGATACATTATTGGGCTCTTAAAAATATCAGTTGAGTACTGTGCAAAGGAATATTTGTCGAGCTGTCAGCACCTTGTGATTAATACAAATGTGGCTTGCAAAGAAAAAAAAAGCAGCACAGAAGACGTAGTTGGTATTATTTGAGTTTGAAACCAGAGAGACATCAAAGACTTTCTTGATGTTGCTACAAAATTTTACCAAAGCAATTACATTTTGCACCCTGCCTAAGCAGTAGCATCAATGGAGAACTCTGCACTCTACAAGACAGAAAAATGCCACTGGAAAAATTCAATATCAAAAATTCAGGAATTGTATTTTCCCTGTCGTCCTAATCAAAACTTGGCCATCCATAGATTTTATAGAGCTACAAACTGCATTCTTCCATCAAATTCTGTGGAATGGAAACATTATTTATTATTTACATTATTAGTTATTTACAAGGGAGCAAAAAAAGGTAGTCCGCTGCTACTTATCATTATGTAATTGCAGGCAAATTGGGCTTCTTTTCTGACCCAATTTCCAAAAATATGATACAGAACTTATAACATAGTCATGAATTCCCAAAGAACACCAAGGGGCATCCTCAATATTGGTTATAACTTACTATTGAACACATATTTAAATAATCATTATTTATGCTGCCTTATGTTTCTGTATATGGCTCCTGCCCCACAAAGAACATTTTTAAAGCTCTTCTGAACAAAAGATCAAGTTTATACTTTGTATTTTATTGGAAGCCATTTGAACTAGAAGCATACAAGTTGGTCAGTTAGCATCGATTGGTTATAATGTATACTTAGTTTGATTGCACAGCTGGTTTAGGAACATTGCTTTTCTTGATTTGGTTTCCATTTATACATTAATTTGGGGTTGGGAATTTCAGTGCTGACCACATATACTACTACTACTCATAACAAATAATAATAATATTAATAATAATCATCATCATAATATCTAAAATCAAGCACTACTAAACTTGCGTAGAGCCTGTTGCTTAATTTTAAGTATTCCTGGAGTCTGGTGACATCATCAACTGTGATGTCACAGAGAAGACAGGTTTGATTTTAGGCTGGGCTTGTCTTAGTTATTGAACTGTGGGGATGCATGCTAACTTTATCTGTAAATTTGTCCTATTATTATCCTTCATCTGAACATGAAATATATTTTCCTAAATCCCATCAGAAATTCATCTGTTTACCCCATAGATGAGTTAAGAAGTAAATATTTGTCAAGAGAAGAAGAAATAAATGATGAATGAGTAAGGAGCTAACTAAGTCTTGGATGTTGCACAGAGTTTCGTGTGGTGGACTCTTCAGTTCCTTCATCCTTGAACACAGGGCGGTTTCTCCAGCAAATTATTGAAAATGAAGTACGGACAGGTTCTAGTCTATTCTACATCAAAGCTCACATTGTTTAGAATTATTTCTTCCTAATTCAAGCAAAGACACTGGGAATATGAAGGGGCATTGTCCTCTGTATCCTTGGGAAATAGGTTTCTGCAGGAAGAAATCAGGTATGCTCTTAGAAATTAGAAACTCCAGCTGGGCAGTGGTGACACACACCTTTAATTCCAGCACTTGGGAGGCAGAGCCAGGTGGATCTCTGTGAGTTTGAGGCCAGCCCGCTCTATAGAGCGAGATTCAGGACAGACACCAAAACTACACAGAGAAACCCTGTCTCAAAGAAAAAGAAAGAAAGAAATTAGAAATCCCAGAAGAGCTTTATAATTTATAGTCAGACCTTGAGTTTTTCTTTGTATTGTCTGAGTTTTCTTATCAATCAATGGATAATAGTAACAGTCCTGTGACAGTGAGCTCAAAGGGAAACACATAAAGACAGAATCACCCTCATAGCCATATAATTTGGGGAAATTTCAGAGAGAGGCTCTGTTAGTGTTACAGCTCAAATGTAAAGTTATCCTGGCAGTTGGAAGCCAAGGAATATCACAAAGTCATCCCTCACAACCAACCTCATACAAGATATTTAATGGAAGGGAAAACAGGAGGGTAGTTGTCTTTGCTCAGGTGAGAAACAGCAGGGAACTGAGCAAAGGCAGCGTTTATATAGAGTTTTATGGCAAGGTGTATGTGTGTGTGTGTGTGTGTGTGTGTGTGTGTGTGTGTGTGTGTGTGTGTGTGGTGGGAATTTACACAGTGAAGCCTTCTAGGGTGGGGATTGGTGGGATTTCAAGTCTAGAGCTTGGACTTTTACTCTGTGAGTCAGGGACAGGGTCCAGCCCTTAGGGCAGTTTTAGTATTGTATGGATGGAACTTGGCAGTTGTAAGTCCTCGGGTGGAGCGACCTGGTCACTCTTGCAGCTTGCGGGGCTTACAGTAGAAAATTGAAATAGTTGAAAAGGAAATCCAAGACAGACTTCTTACATTCTGTTATTTTGGTCAGCTGACTTTGGATCCTGCACTGATTACACATGACTGGATGTGGTATTAGTACACTGTTATACCCAGTAGGTCTGAGTCCATAAAAAAAAATATGGTAAGTATTATACATGAATGGTCATCTCCACTAAGCCACATCTGATATATATGTATATATACATATATATATATATGTGTGTGTGTGTGTGTGTGTGTGTGTGTGTGTGTGTGTGTGTGTATAGTTAGATAAATCAATAAATCTGCTTCAGTGAACATAGATGTTAAATAATCATGGGGGAAAGCTCATGGGAAAATGGCCTTAACAATGATTAAATATATCAGGGTTACCCAGGCAAAATTTTATAATAGTCGTAATAGTGAGTACCTCCAAGAAAGGAAAAAGTAGATGGATGTTGGATAAGCTCACTGGTCCTCCAAAACAACTGGTACATGCTACATTTTTATTTGAGTTTTGATAATTTAAGTGTCTACTTTGGGTTCTTCTCTTTTTGTATTTGTTTATATTATATATTTTCAAAAACATATTTTATAACAAATTCTATCATTACTTAAAATAGATAAGAGATGATGATATTTTGCAGGGTTTCTGTGTGTGTGAGTTTTGTTGTGTTTAAGTGAAGTTCATAGGAGTGTGTAGGTGTACATGCCCATTCATACACACATGTGTAGAGGCCAAAACAGGGTATCATGTAGGACATCTTCCCCCATTAATGCACAAAGGCCACAGAGAACTGATAAAGGAACTATTTATTGAAGAATTACATTGAGAACAATTCAGTAATACAGGATAAGGTAAATCCTTCGCAGAGTCCTGGAAGGCGGAGAACTGGTGCCAAGCTGCTTCAAACCACCTAAGTCAGTCTCCACTGCCCAAGAACATGTGAGAGAGAAGGGGCCCCATAGGTGCTCCTCAGGTCTTAAGCTAGCTAGAGGCCACACCCTAGGGGCTGGTACCCCAAGGTCATAGGTGGATGAAAATCCAAAACACCCCATTGCTCTCACCTTTTTGGCTTGAGACAAGGTTTCTCACTGAAGTGGAAGCTAAGCACTTGTGCTAGCCTAGCTGGCTGGAAAGTTCTTAGGATCCATCTCTCTCTGCCGTCCAGGGATGGAGTCACAGGCTAACTCAGCCATGCCAGGGAATGTATATGGAAGGGGATGATTTGAACTCATGTCCTCATGCCTACAGACCCATCTCTCCAGCCCCAAACAATATCCAAATCTAAGATCAAAGGCAAGCTTGATGGAAAACATTACTTTATAAGAATTGTGCTCTAAAATATCTCAGAATGTATTCTGGCTGAGCCAGTATTTGATGCTGCCTAAAAGAACAAGTTTGATGCTTCCAAAATGGTTTAATTTGTTGTCATATTTATGTCAGTGGATACAGTTGAATAAAACCTGAGTGACTTTGGTAACTATGACATGAAAGGTCCCAATTTGTTAAATAATAGCTTCTATTATGAGAATCCTGGAATTCGTCAAATGGCACCGTTCTTATTCCAGCCGTATACTTTAACATTGATGGTTCAATCACATATAGATTTTGAGACTTCTGAATTCCCTGATGGTAGTGGACAGTCTAGCCGAATTTCATCCACTGAGACATTAGATAATGTCTAAATGGACAATGGCCCAGCCTTGTGTAACCACAGAGCTGAGAAGTGTAACCCTTGTAATATCAAGCATTGGAGCCAAAGCCTGAGGCTTTCCCAAGAAATTAAGGATGTGGTCAGTGACTGTAGTTTTCCTGATGCAGGACTGACCAAAGTATCATTACTCTGCTTGCCTGTGAGCCTGTGCCAGATGTGAGAGGAAGTCGTGGCTGCCTCCCTGACATAACAAGATCTGATTGTTCCCGTTTGTGATGGCTTTGCTTGTCTCACTAGTTGTCACCCAAGCTTCTTTAAGGACAATCACAAGAAGTGTAATTGTATTTGTAAGCCCTTCACAATGCCCACATTGTGTTCCTTGTTGAAAAAAAGTTGTGTTGATGACAAAATTATGTTCTGTGGTAGTCCATCTCTTCACTTGAGTACTGAGCAAACATTACCAGGGTCTTTCATTCATACTATGTAGCAAGATGGAAAATATTACAGGATTCAGTATAAAGATCTTAATGTGGCATGTACCAATGACTATGCCCATGCCCACTCACAGTAAAAGTGAACAGCCTCCAAAGAAACATGGACAAGTAAATAACAGTAGGTTTTCTTGGGCGCTGATGTGGATGGCTCTCTATTCTTGCTGTTGATACTCTTTGTGTAATTGTTTTAGGAATGCAAGAAGTAGCTCTTGAATGAAAAGTGTCCTACAGGCCATCCAGGTTTTCTGACAAAAGCCTTTGTAACTCTGCATCTTACTAAATTGTGACTTTTTAAATATTTTTTTAAAGATTTTTATTTATATATTTATTATGTATACAGCATGTATGACTTCAGGCCAGAAGAGGGCACCAGATCTCATTACAGGTGGTTGTAAGCCACCATGTGGTTGCTGGGAATTGAACTCAGGACCTCTGGAAGTGCAGTCAGTGCTCTTAACCTCTGAGCCATCTCTCCAGCCCATAAATTGTGACTTTTATATAATCCTCCAGATACACCATCTGTTTGTAGACTTACGTCAGTACTGAAGCTCTTAAACACTTGCTTTTGTTTCTCAGCACTGTGACCTGATACCTCACAACTTAAGCAAAGGAAGCTTTATTTGAATCATGGTTCAGGGTCTATAGTCCATCACAGTGTAGAAGGTATTTGAAAGTTCATGGTTGTAAACACATGAAGCTGGGCACCTCTGGGTCCTCTCCTAAAGGGCAGAGAACCAGACCCAGTGAGTCCCTTCCTCCAGCTAGGCCATACCTCCTAAAAGTTCCAGGACTTTCTAAAACAGTACTGCCAGCTGAAGGCCAGATGGTAGGAGGGACATCTCATATTCAAATCATAACATTCTAGAAGAAGTTTAGTCTCACATGCCTAAAAGGTGCATAGGCTAAGGTCCTCAAATTTTGGAAATTGAAGATGTGAGAGATCTGTACTCTGAATGAACCCTCCTGCTGCCAAAGGTTGTCTAGACAGGAACAATGATATAAAACTGGCCTTCATGAGCATGTGCTCTGATGATGTTGACACAGTGGATGACAAGAAACTATGCACAAGGTTGGCAACGTACAACAGATTCAGTGCATCTCATCATTGTAAAGGTGATGATGGGGCCAGAGAATGGGACAGACTTGAAGTGCTTGTAGAAGCCTCTAACGGGGAAGGGTATGAGCCCTTTAGTTACCCTTCTCTTTCTATGTTTTACATTGTCCAATAGCTACTGTAAGGGTTTTATGTGATACTCCCAGGAGGCAATTTTAGATCAGGCAGTCTCTTCATGTCTAGCACTGGATTCAACATGGATGGCAGATAATTTCTATCTGGCTACGTATTAGCAGACTATTAATCCTTTCTTGTGCTTCTATCTTGGTACAAGAAGAGAATCATGGAATCAGCAATCTAAGGAAGTTAGGAGTTGAGAAACAAAAAGAAAGCTAATTTGTCTGTTACAGTTGGTTTCACATATAAAGGGAGTTAAGATGGGAAAAGTATATCTCAGAAGGTAATTACATATTGTCTGCGATCAATAGAACACACTGGGGAGAGAAAAACTACTGTCTTACTGTCTTATGCTCAGAACTGGGGTTTTACTTGCAGCTTGAATTAGTGTTTCTCATAGCAGTGGGAGCAACAGGAAGCCTTAGATGTCTCCAAAGTTTGGGCCTCAAGTTACACTGCCTTGACACCACTATCATGGAAAGCATTTGTTCTCAACCACTAGTAAAGTCATATAAAATGCTGTGATCCATCATGATGTGTGATGGGCATCATTTCTCTATGCTAATATTTAGTTGACTGAGAGTTTCAGGGGCTTTCCTTTTCCACATGCTTTCCTGAACATTCCTTTTCCATTTTCATATGTGTGTATATGTATATTCGCATATGTGTGGTCATTTGTGGTTGTAGGTATGGGTTCATTTGTGTGTGGAGGTGCGTGGTTTATGTCAGGAATCATCCTCCATCAGCTCTTTCATTTTATTCGTTGAGTCTGTCAATCAAACCCAGGGACCACCTATATTAACAGTCTTGCTAACCAGTTTACTCTGGAGATCCCCTGTGGCTCACCTTCCCAGACTGGAATTACGGTTGATAGCTATACCCACTTGGCATTTATGTGGGTTCCGTGGTCAGAACTCCAGTCTTGATACATGCATGGCAAGAGCTTTAACCACTGAACGATCTCCCCACCTCTATTCAATGCTTCTTAAAAGGATGATGATAGGATGGAAGACTTGGTACATTAACAGTAGAATTTAAAACAGGCTATAACAAAGGTTTTGTGACTCATGATAATGTCAGCATGAGTCATAAAGAAAATCACTTTCTGATCGTTATCCTTATTGACAGGTGCTTCTAGGCTACAAGTTGAAATAGAACTATTATGTTCTCATCAGACTTCCTTGCTACTTGTTGTCCTCCAGACCATATCCTTGTTTCTCTTCCCTGAATATTCAACCTGGGATTCTTAAGTTTTCTTAATTTCTCCATTGTCTATTTCAGATCCCTGTCTTTTTGGAAATGGAAATTCAGCTCACATATGCTTTGAAAGGAATAAATATATTAGTGCTGAACTTGCATGTCAGTTTATGATGCACCTGGGCTTGGGGATTCTAACAGTGGCAAGCACTTATTTTCCCTTCTCTTCCATCTCCAGGAATTGCTTTCCATTGACTTCATCTAAGCCTTCGGTACTATAGTCAGATAACAGGACCAGTGACAATTATGGGATATATTTTACACGAAAAAGAGCAGACTACAGTCCCAGAAATATCATGGCAGTCTCCAAGGGCTGTGCCTGGGGGTATACCCTGCTTCCCAACCTCAGCAAGATGGAATTTATGTAGCTAAATTCCATCCCTGCCCTCACTCTTGTCATTAGAAGCCTTCACATCTGAAAGATGATGAATGAGAGGGCAGTAATCAACAACATCCATGTTCCTTCTGCCTGGGTGCCAGGGAGCTGACAAGTCATGTGGATTTTCCATCCTAATTATCTCTTGCAATATTTCCTTCTTAATGCTCACCTGTCATTGCCTCAGTTCATATCTTCCTCATCCATGACACCTGATTGGCTTTCATGGCTTCTTCTCTGGTCTTCCATTTATCTTCAAGTTGACTTCTGTAAACCCAACATTTTTTTGGAGAATTTCCTAGATGTCCCTTTTACGTGTATTATGTTTGTGGCCTACTAACCTGTAAGTTCTTTTCTGAAGTCAAAATGGTTCTTGAGGCTTCACATCTTTGCACAGACTGTTCAGTACCTTTGTTCCTTGTTCATTTGTGAAATCTCCAAAATATACATTGACAAAGATGGATGCAGAACTATGTTCCATCCCATGGGGGTCTCTAGAACCTTACCACTCAGCCATATACAGTTCCCTTCCAATTTATAGGCTACTTATTCACTCATTACTAGTAGAATGGGGTAAATAGCTGCTGTAAAATGTCCATTTCTAGGAAATAAAATGTGATACAGCTTCTGTCTTGCAAGTTGGGGTACACACCTGTGGGATTCTGAGCTGCCAACATAGGGAGTTCAACAAGTGCCCGGAGGCTGTCATGCTGTGAAGAAGCCTGGGATTCATAGGAAGGTCACATACCAGTAGATATTCTAGTTGACACACAGCATTGGTTGCCTTTCAGTACAGAGGAAAATACCGAGTGCTAGCCTCAACATTGTAGCATGTTTCAAGCCTTGTCAACTGAGGCCGTACATGCTCAAAAACAGAGGCAAACATCCTCCCTTGAGGTAATTAATTCCTTATGCATAAAATTTGAAAACACTCAAACAACAGTTAAAGGTGCTATATTTGCAGGTGTTTTGCTATATAATAGTAATATCCGGTTCTCTACGTGAGTCCCTCTCTCTCATCCCCAATCTTGTAAACTTTTTTTTTACAATTCAAAATTCTTTTTAATTAAGTCACACTTTTTTTTTTTTTTGTAAATCTGTGGTTTTATAGGATCCTACACCCTGCTGTGAATTCTGTTGAGGACAGATACCAAGTCTCATTCACGTTTCTTGTTCAAACAGTCAGTGCATAGCAAGCAAGTATTCATTTGTTCAATGAATGAATGAATGAATGATGCAGCAGGAGAAACTCCTTCCTACACACTGATTTGAAGATTGAGTTGAAGCTTCAGTGAAAAGATGAAATATAAAAACTTGTAATAACAATAATAACAATATGATAAAAAGTTTATTGTTAACGGCATATAAAACACAACTCTCCAGTTCCATTGAGATTATCAACTAGAAAA
The DNA here is from genome assembly GCF_049852395.1 of Peromyscus maniculatus bairdii. Classification (NCBI taxonomy): domain Eukaryota; kingdom Metazoa; phylum Chordata; class Mammalia; order Rodentia; family Cricetidae; genus Peromyscus; species Peromyscus maniculatus. The sequence continues at coordinate 36,433,166 of NC_134861.1, forward strand.
TATCTGGGCTCAGACTCTGGGGAAACTGGAGAAGCAAACATATAAGGAAAGTGGGACTTTAATATAGGGGAAGTACAGTAAAACTAATTCAAGGCATGAGCCTCACAACTAAGGGGAAAAAAATTGAGGACAAGGCCAATACTAAGTTATTGACCTCGGAGTTGAGACCAGAACAATCTTATCCTATGAGTCCATAAAATCTCCAGTATTCAACTCCTGATGCCTCCTTTCTCAGACCCTGAACTTAAGCCAATTCCACATACGATAGTGATGTTCCAACTGGACTTAGTAACTAAATAGAAGGCATGTTGATCACTGGCTTAGATTCTTCTCTTCAGTGGCATTTAGACTATTTTCTCCTTGTTGGTTCATTGTTCTAGAAAATGGCAAAGTTTATTTTCATATGACTTCCTCGCATTGTTTACTTTTCATCCAGGAAACATTTAAAAGAGGAATAAAATCTTAAGGATGAAATCAGTTTGCTTTATTATACTAAGTTGGTAGTGGCTTTTCCAGAGTTCAATCCAAGATGCAAAGGTGAAGCCTTCATCATCAAAGTTGTCAAGGATCATCAATCAGTTTGAGTTGTCCTGCATCACAGTCCCTGAAGAGTGACAATAATTATTTAAATTAATTCAGAAACCTTGAGAATGGGCTTATTTACCAGTTTGATTCCCTGATGATCAGCGGTCAATCTGCCCATCACTTGAAGCTCAGATGTCTGTGTTTGAAAGAAACACTTCAGATTACATTCAAATGAAAGAGTTTCTTGCTCCCTTCCTACTACACAGTTCACACCATGTTCTTTCCTTCAGAATATATTCCATCTGCCCATCTTGTTTCACCCAAGTTACACTTGGTTAATTATTTTGCCACTCAAAATTTAGGGTCTAACTCTTCTAGAACATTTTTTAAATGAGTTAGGAAGAATGTTAATTGTAGTCTACTACTGTACTTGACAGTTCATTGAAGTTATATCTTAAATGCCTTGTTCTAGCAGCTTCCCAACAACCCAGTGAGGGGGGACCCTTATATCTTTAATATTGTGCACCTACAGTGAGGTATAGATGATTGCACCTGTATTTATATTCACTCAGCTAGAAGAACTACCATATATGGTTCAATTCAAGTACAATATTCCACTTAATCCCTTAGAAGCATCTTGTAGGATTGACTATTGGAGTCACGGTCAAAGTCAGTGGAAGCTGAGTGACAAGCAAAGTATCAATTCTTCTGTCTCCAAGTTACCCCATACTTTCTGAGAAATAAAAAGGAGCAAATATTAAGGAAGCCATTATTTTGGTTCACTCTTAAGTTTTTTTTTTAGAACTACTGTTGACAAGCCTTGAATGGTGGTTTGATTCACACATGGACATATATAATGTACTGAAATTGCTTTTCATAATACTAACAGACCATCTTGTGTCTACATCTGAAACCCTATCCTTAAGGTCATTAACTCCATCGAAACATATCAATTGAAGGACTAGTGATTATTAAGGAATTCAATGCACCTGCTTCATCAGGAAAAGCAACAGTTAAAGGGGGTACAAGTTCCAAGTCTGTATTGGGGCCCAGATATGACTTTTAGATTTAAACAGTGGAAAGATTCGAGTAATGAGCACAAGGTGCCTATAACAAAGCTGTCTGGTTTCAAATCTTTTCTGCTTGTCATTATCTCAGTTCTGGTGGCACAAGGTACATCCAGGAAATTATGGATGCTATCACTTAAGGGAAGTAATCTGTTTCCCATGAGATGATCACTGCTGCTACAGGTTGCAACCATGCCATCAAAGATGCTTGCCCTCATCTGGGCGGGGGTATGGTTTGTGATTGTCATTCCTGCTTGGAAGAAGTTTCTGTCTCTTAGAAAGATGCTTATTGATTGATTGTGTCGTTCCCAGACTCCAAGGTGACTCAGGTGTGGGTTCCTGTGGGGAGTCTGGAACAGGTCATTGTAAAATCTCATACTAAGATGCCTACAGGAGATGGATGCAAAGTGCAGGCAACAGTGCCAGGCTTTTCATTCTATTTTTAGTTGCCTTGGAAGCCCAAGTGCGCAGTCAATGCTTTTTAGCAAAAGCAGCTTTTAAGTGCCTGTTAAATCTGGCAACATATATCTAAAGCACTGAGTTAAAAAAAAAAAAAAAAAAAAACTAATGTCAACGAACATGGCCACTGCCTTCTGTCTATAGAAACCACCTTTTGTTGATGATGCATCTGACTCCAGGTTTAAAAAAATTACTGACAGGTGTAATTTTGCATTGTGTGTGTGTGTGTGTGTGTGTGTGTGTGTGTGTGTGTGTGTGTGTGTTGAACATTTTGACTGAGCCATCATCATCATACTCATCTCTACTTTACCTACTTCTCAGTGAAATACAGTTGTGTTCCAGAAACTGGGCTAAATATAATGTAATCATTGCATGATTTAGATAATTTGGGTAGGCATTTCTATAATAAAGAATGTGATTAAAAATAATGTTTTGTGGTGTTCTGCAGAAGTCATTCAGGCTCCAGGGTCATTTCTAAGGAGATAGCTTCTTTAATTTGCCTTTAGTTTAAGGACTTTATTACAACTCTCTATATTTTGAACTTATGCTTTACTTCATTTTCTAGAGGATGTTAGGTTTATTATCCCAGTGGCTTCTCCTTTCAGTTATTGGATTGCACATAGCAAATAGATAAAGAAAAAAAAGGACTGAGGCGGAGACAGTCCTTGAGGGCAGCTGGGTTTGGGAGTCTGAGTCATCACTTGACAGTCCAGCTCCAATCAGAAGCAGCAGCAGGCAAATGCCCTAGTGCAGCATTTCTCAACCTGGGGCTTGTAACCCCATTGGGGATGTTGAACGACCCTTTCACCAGGTGGCTTAAGACCACCAGAAAACGCAGATATTTACGTTATGATTCATAACAGTAGCAAGATTAGAGTTATGAAGTAGCAACTAAAATAATTTTATGAATAGGGGTCACCACAACATGAGGAACTATATTAAAGGGTCATAATATTAGGATGGTTGAGAAACACAGCCCTAGTGGGTTCCCTATGCAGGTACTTTGACATCTCTCAATGGATTTCATTTTTCACTGCATTGACTAGATAAAAAAAAAAAAACCAACTTCATTATGAAATGAAATGGGAATAAAGAATGCAAGCTGATGTCTCAGGAAATCCCAGCCTGTGGTATGCTAGTTGACCCTGTCCAGGTATAGGGACTTTTCCCCAAGTAATAGAGTTCTGGGACTCAGTCAGCCTTGCTACACCCACTGTACAATTCTGTGAGCACAGCAGTTACACTATGAATCACCTACTTAATGGAAAAGTATTGAGCATTTGATTGACCCCTTAAATTATAAACATCAAAAAAATGTAAAATGAGAGATGGTGCAAGAATGTGTTTTATGTGAATAAAAATTACATGAGAAACTGTCTTTAATCACTGTAAAGTGCAGAGTGGGATTAAAGTACTCTAATTATTAGTAGTGTCTCAAAGTGGTTTTCTGTATGTTTAAATTTTATGTATATACACATATATATGTTTGGATTTTAAGAAAATGTGATATATATATCAGCTTACTTCAGCACTGCAGATGTCAAAATTAGATGATGTTTTCAAAAAGAAAAAAATAGCTAGAAGGAATCATTTCTCATAAATTAGTGGTTCAGTTTTAAGTCTTGGAAGAACAAAGTGTTGGTGGTTCTGTTATCTGACTCAGTGAAATTAGTGAATTAAGGTATGGTTATAAAAGGTATGAGCAACACATCTTCTTTTTGTAAAGATTATCTTACTTAGGTTTTAATAGAGGTCCATAAGTGAGATAGAATCATCCCACTTTATACATGAAAGGCGTAACATTCACAGATGTTGAACTCATAGTGATCACAGGTAGGAGCAAATTCAAACTTGCTTGGCACTACTATCTTAGGCTCTCAGTTTGGTAATTACTTGATATGTTTTTGGAGGAGAGTGGGTTTATTTCAACTCATAATTAAGGTTACAGTTCTTTACAGGAAAGAAATAAAGGGAAAAATTTGAAGTATCCAGCTATATCCACAGTTAAGAGCAGAGAGAAATGAATGCATACCTACCTACTCATGTTCAGCCCTTCTCTGCCATTACACAGTTCCAAGTCTCGGCCTAGGAATGTTGCCAACAAAAACAGAGTGTTACAGTGCTGCAGGCCAAACACATCACATATATTTTAAAATATTTAATATCCACGAGAGGCAGTTGCTTCTGAAAAGTTGGGGTGCTACATCTTTCCTGATCCCCTATTTTCCAGGAAAGAATCCCAGAGACTCAGGATAAAACCTGGGACACAGAACACTATTCAAAAACCACTAGGAATATTCTGAAATCTCAAACTAGTTGTTCAAGATCACTTAGTATTTGGTCAACATCTAGAGCCTTCGGGGGGATTTCCTGGCCCAGTGTCCAGCAGAGGGCATGAAACAGAAATGCATACTCTGAGCAGATTTAGCTCTGTGAACATGTCTTGTACTTAACAACACGTAGGCAATCTTAACTATTTCATCCCCCTATCCTGTAAATTCCGGTCATGTTAGCTCTCTTTTCTAAGCAAGAATCTTATCTCATGTAACATCAGGGGCTTATATATGACACTGTGCTTTAAAGTAGCTGAACTGGAATTCAGATGGCTCTCAATCTAAATCCAACATGGCTATGAAAAGCAATTACCTGTTTTTTCATAGGTCTGGGGAGTCCAAAGTCCTCTCTCAGAAGATTATAATTAGGACAGAAATGTAGAACTTTCACGTCAGTATTCCCTGCTTTCCTCAAAAGATTTTAACTCTACTTTAGTTGAACAGATTACACCGCTAGTGATAATGGAAGTTCCAAGGGTTACTAATAAGGAAAGACAAAAGTGATACAGCACCGTCTTTTAATGTCAAACTCATATACAGAGATGCTGGATTTAGGGTTTGGATAGCTAATGAAACCTGTTACCTCAGCTGCTTCCATCCCAAGATTCATTGTCTAAATGGAAAAAAACAAAAACAAAAACAAAAACCTTAAACCCAAGCCCTGGATATGCTTCTAGCAAGTGGTATGACTTTAAATAAATTGCAGGGACTCCATGAGACATGATTTCCTAATGTATAAGCTAAGAATAGTACACCATCTTTATGATAAGCATTAGGTATAGCTGGGCTGGAAGTTAAAAGGCTTTACTTGTGCATATTCCATTTTTGCTACTGTGACAAATTAAACAGAGGCAGATTATTTTATAAACAAGTCAGGTTCCATCTCACTCACAGTTTTGGAGGCTGAAAGTCCAAGACTGAGTTGCTTTATTGGTTCACCCACTGGTGAGAACCTAACAGCAGATGGTATATTGTGGGAACGTGGGCCACAGGAAAGAAACAGTTGGCTAGACAGTAGAGAAACAAACAGAGAGATCCCATTATCCCTGCAGAGGGGGTGCTATCTTTGACCCACAGGTCTCCCATCACATTAAGAATCATTTCTTAAAGATCTTGTGACTCTCATAGGAACACTTCTGGAATGCATTCAGGTCACATTGAAACCATAGGAAGGGGAACTCAAGTTCTTAACAACTACTGTTCTTGGGTGTATAAATAACCAGGCTAACACACAGCAGGAAGTTCAGAATCAATGGCCTAGCTCTTTTTCCCTAGCATCTTGTACACTGACATCTTGTACATGTCTGATGCTAACTGGCAAAACATTCAGAGTTGACACTTTGCAGCTCAATAGTCTGGTTCATTTAACCTTCGCCCAATATTTCTGCTACCTTAGTCGGATGTTGGGGAACTCCCCACTCATTTGGACTGTTATTCCATTGCTGTCTGCAGCCCTGGATATGTCCCCAAGAGAACATCACACACAGTGTTCTTCTGAACTTCACATAGAGCTACCTCAGGCCTCACAGCATCCTTGCATCCTCAGCTACTCTGGCTGGGAAACCTGGGGTAGTCAATGCAGATATTAGAGGAATCTTCAGCTTATGTTCATTCAAAAACCAGTTCCTCTGCACACATCACAGGAAGCCAAATTCTGAAGCTCATTTGCTGTTGTTGCTTCCTTGTTGATTCCTTGACTGAAATTAGCAAATACTTTTACTTGTTTTCTTATTGAGACTTTTTGTACTTTGAAATAAGTAATTCAAAATAAAAAATTAAGCACCCCCAAAATATTTCAGAAATACCCCCAAATTTTTTGATTCATACTTCCCTACTTTTCTGACACGTGCTACTTTCAAAAACTCTAAAACCATTCAAAGTAATCCACATTTTCCATGCACTTAACAGAAACAGTAAATATGCAGAGTAGCTTCTTCTTGGGTAGGAATAGGACTCGACCTGATAGCGGAGGCTGTCAGCTATGTTTTGAGAATGCCAACTTTTAATAGTCGCTTCAGGCTATCAGATGGATCTGTCATGAAATATTCTGATGGGGGCCTGTCATTCCTGTTTTTATTTGTTGTTTCTTAGTTTCAACAAGTATCTTGTGAAAATCCTCCCTGTTATGATCTGCAGCTAGCCTGGCTGATGTCAGAGCTGCTCAAGGGAAGATCTACTGAGAACAGGTGCCTGCATCTCACCATCTGCAGCAGAACAAGAGTCAGATGGTACCATCATCCCATCTGAGGGGATGCTGTCTTTGATATGAGGGTCTCCCATCACACCAGACTTCAGTTCCTAAAGTCATCAGGAGGCTCACTGGATACAAGCCACAGAGACTAGCCCATTGTCACTTTTTATGCAGCAAGGAAGACTTTCAGAGGTTCACTTACAAGCTCCTCCTACTCCTTCCTCAGATTCCCAACCAGGAGGCAGGCAGGATTCTAAGCTGATGAATTGGCCTGCACTTCCCACATCACCAGTAATAAGTGAGGTGCTGAAAGTATAGAGTTAGGTCTTGATTATATTATTAAAAGACTTCTTTAAGGAAGTTCTGGAGAATATTGGATCATGTCTGTTTCCTCATTGAGTTACAGACCATCAAAATTAGATTGGCAGTTCAGTGTCATTCCTTGTTTAAATGGATTTGTGTTACTCCTCTACAGTATAATGCCTCTACTCATGGTTGGGACTCTATTAAGAGCCACATTCAGGGAATTTAGAACCACTCCTCATTTTCCTTGGATATTTCTGACTTACATCATCAGACTGCTGAAATCAGTAAGTCCCACGTGGGCCCTTCCTCCTTAGAGGAGGTTGCCGCAGCATTTGCTTCATTGGTACAGTCTTATACCAGCTCACTTAATTGGAATGCCTTCCTGTATAATGCAGCGATTGCTGGTGGTCTCTTTCTAACTGTGCTTATTCTTTATCCAGGCCTCACAGGACTCCTGCGGTCTGCCTTCTCCTCTCTTGTGGTTGACGTTTGCACCCTTCAATTAAAACTAAAAGGGGGAGGTGCCGGGGACAACATATAAGATGGCTGACGTGCTGCCAGCAGAGATTGGAGAAAAGGGGACCTGAGATTGTGGACCATCAACCCTCCGTGTGTTCTCCTCCGGATCTTCTGCTTAACATGCCTCTCGAGGGTCAAGGCAGAAATGTCTATGTGTCCCAAGGTCATGCTTTATGGCATGCACATGTCATACCCGCCTCCATATAATTACTTCTTTTAATTCTAGTCTTTTTCTTCTATCTGATCTTCATGTTCTGTGTTCCTAGATCCAATGGTGATTTCTATGATACGGGTAAGGAGTGAAGTAAATTTCACAGGAAATTATACAGAGATGATCACTCAGTCTGGGGTTGAGGCAGTTATGTAGTTCATGGGAAAGAACCTGCAGCCTGGAGAAGCTTTTTAGGTTTGGATAAACTGTACCAAATGTATGGTCAACTATAGGACATGGTATGATGTGTATCAACACACTGGACTTAAATTGGCCATGATGAATAATTCAGTTTCTGAGGATATTCCAAGGACATTGTGTAAAACTTGAGACCCTAAGGGGTATTGGCTGAAGACTATGGATGGAGTAACATAAAAATGGGATGACAAACTAAAAGTGTGGGAACCTAGAATAGGAGGAAAATAGTGGCCTCCACCAAGAAAGGGAGATGGCAATTTTAATTCAGATATTTTTTTTATTCCTCCTGAAGAAGTGTGGAGATAATGTGACAATTGATGGAGTGATTGCTGCAAGCTTTATTGGGTTCCTAGATTGAAAAGAGCTGCCAAGAAAGGTGAGCTTTCTTTCATAGAAGCTCTATAGATTAGATTAGGTCTTCCTTGGAATTGTTGGATACAGAAGGACAGAAGATGCTGACTTGCAGGGACAGAATTCTTGTCTGAGGTCATTGTAGGCCACCAGTCATGGGGCTTGGTGTTTGCTGAGGGCTGAGGAGGAACTAAGGTGGCTACAGGGATGTTGAGGTTGGAGCAGACTCTGTGAGAAGGAAATGACTGTCTGGTACAATGACCACTGTTCTTATTTTTACCTTTTTTTTTTTTTGCGAAATTGCATGTTGCTAGCCTCTGGGTCAAGTGCTCAAAAGATTGTATAATCATTAATAATAAAAATAGAGTATGCTTGCTTTGGTGTTAAGTCTGGGATAGTTCTGTGTTTAGTAAAAGATGATGAAGAATGTATTGGAGATTTTTCTATGAATAACCTTTGGAATCATGAGAACATTCTGTATTGGGTGATTTTCCCTTTTCTTTCTGTTCCCCCCTGCTTATGATAATAAAAGACTGAGGTAACCAGGGCAAAAGCAGAAGCTAAAGTAAGAAAAGTTAGAGAAGTAGCTAAGAGAAGTTAGAGAAGCTAAGAGAAACAAAGAGAAACTAAGAGAAGCTAAGAGAAGCCAGGGAAGCAAAAGAAACTTAGCAACTGCAGAAGCCCGAAGTGACCTGTCAGCCTGCATGAACATTGTCTCTGAGTCATTATTGCGCCTTCCAGGTATCCCATCCTTCAGACCCCTGAAACTGCTGAAGCTGGTCCCTGGCAATAAATGGTACTGAAGAGTCAGAACAAGCATTGGCAGCTAGCTAATTATGCCTCCTTTCTATCTGAAATTCATTACTGCCTCCATCCCATTTCCCACAAAAAGCAAGCCAGCCCCACATAGCAGGCTGGCATCAGAAGCAGATGGATCAAGAAAACAAACAAAAGAAAACAGATCTCATACCTTCCCACCACCCATATTGCATTCAGTACAGAAATCCATTTTAGGGTGTTTGACCTCTCACTTCCCATTTTGTGTAGGTCAGTGCTTTAAGGCCAACTCCAAAAGAGGTAAATGATATCAACGACCAATAGATGGAGACCCTGGAATGCTGGCATGTTAATCAGTTTCCACAGATTCCTACAGTGAGCAGATGAAAGAAGGAGGAGGTGTTATTGGGGATTTGGGTGGCGAAGAGCAGGGATCTTCTTTCACTTGTGTCCTTAAAATTAAAGATATGGGTGAAGTCACTGGAATAAAGAAAAGACACTGCTGTCTCCTGGCCATCTGCTCAGTGATGAAGGTTAAACTAGGTGGAGTCATGAACCTTTATTATGGGGTGCTTGCCAGCAGGGGGACACAGATGACCAGAGCACTCCCTGAAGAGGAAGAGCTAGATTATTTTAAGCTTTTATTTTGGAAAAACTTGAGATAGAACCCAGAGTGTTCTGCATATTGGGTCAGCACCTGAACACTGAGGTGCATCACCAGCCCCTGATTCCTTGCTAGATTCATGTGCTTGTTCACCTACTGTATTAGGACATTTTGTGACATTAACAGTTTTGTGAAAGAAGGATAAGGAAGTCTTCCCTGGCCCATTAAGATCAAGACCCCAGAGAGAAATGAAGAGGCTAGAGAGGGGGAAAGACGGAGCAGAGTAGAACTCACCAACAAATGCAAGGGACTCGGAATCTAAGCATGCTCTTCTTGTTCTAAATGATTTATTTTCTTTTTTATGTTGATATATATAAATTCTAATTTGATGACATCATTATCACCTTTTCCTTTCTTCCCTCCAACCCCTTCCCACGTTTCCCCCCTTATTTCCTTTCAAAATCATGACCTCTTTTACATTAGTTGTAATTGTTGTATATACATGCCTACACACACACACACACACACACACAGTGTGTGTGTGTGTGTGTGTGTGTGTGTGTGTGTGTGTGTAGTGTGCCTATATATATAAACATTAGCACTCAATCCATTCAGTGTTGTTTATGTTTTCAGGGTGTGCAGCCCTGAAAACATTCTTGCAGCCCTACCACTCCATGCATGAAGATCCAAGGTGAAGAACTTTAACTCAAAACAAACTCATGCAGTGTTTTCTAACTTTAATTTTCTAAACATAAGTTTCCGTCTCTTGTCCATTTTTGGTTATCAAAAGTATGATGGACTGTGGTGTTATTAGTGTCGTTGGATGTGTGTGTGTAGACAGGAAGCAGTCCCACTCAAGGTTGCTCCTACCTAAATGGCATAGACAGCACAAAACCAAAACACTCATTGTGTGTTCTTTACAACACATTCATTCCTGATCTAAGTTAGATGTTGGTTGAAAACTCAGTAACTGGAAAAAAAAAAGAAAACTCAGTGATTGACATTGCATCACACACATGTTAAGTGCTTCACAAAGCGACATACTTCGGCTGATTTACAGAGACATCTTTCTACCTCTCTACAATGCTACTTTCTTCCCCTTCAAGGAGACAGATCAATGACAGCATGCTAAGCTTCCCATCTGAGCACACTTCGTTTGTTTTCATCCCAAAGTAGCACAGCAGTGATTCTTATATTATCTCCTACTTTTTTTCTCCTGATAGTGGGAAAATCCTCCTGTGAAATGCCCTGAAAAATAAGAATTGGATCTCTGATTAGCAGCAGGCTGGACTTATTCTGTGGTGGTGTAAATGAATCTCTCCATGTTCAGAAAGTCCCGTCCCCACAGGATCTCAGTTTCTGTGTACTTCAAAGCAGGTCCCCTGTGTCTGGGAAGCTGTGAAGATTCTGACTTAAACACTAAAATGTAATGGCTTTGCTTATGCGCAACCAAAGGCAGGTTCTGAGGTCAAACTGGCTTTTTGTTGTTGTTGTTTTATTTAGAATCAAAGAGACTTTCAATAGCAAGCACTTGTTGGGATTTCAACATTATCCAGGATTGTTTCTGAAGATTCAGGACTTCTGTGTTCTGCTCTTGCTAAGGGATGACATTTTCACTCGTTCATAACATTCTTGAGGAGTCTTCCCTTTCCTCATGGGAGGAACCTTGACTTTTCTGTGCACTTTCTACCACTCAACAGCCAATCAGAGTTGGATGTGTTTTCTCCACTTTTGGTGCTTCTGTAGGTTCTGTGCAAGTGTCATGCTATCCGTCACTGAATGGCTTTAAAATATGCACTTCACTATCTCCTGGTGGCTTGTGCACTTTTTGGGATCTCTGTCATTTACAAGAATTGACAGAGTACTTATTATCTATTAAACTTTCCCAAATGTTGGTTGACTAGAAAATAGAATGAATAATGGCATGAACAACCTGTCTTAATCTTCACACCAACTTTTCAAGAAAGGTAATGTCCTTAAAGTTTTGAGATGGAAAACCTGAGGATCACAATACTTTTTTTTTTTTTTTTTTTTTTTTTGGTTTTTCAAGACAGGGTTTTTCTGTGTAGCTTTGCGCCTTTCCTGGAGCTCACTTGGTAGCCCAGGCTGGCCTCGAACTCACAGAGATCCGCCTGCCTCCGCCTCCCGAGTGCTGGGATTAAAGGCGTGCGCCACCAATGCCCGGCTTTTTTTTTTGGAACAATACTTTTAATTCATAAAAACATGTGCATAAAAGCACACCATGGAGTAAGACTAAATTCCAAGGTTTAGTATTTCAAACTTGCCTTTTCTTAAATTGAAGTTTGTAAACATGTATACTTCTGATTGTTTGTTCTCCTTTAAAAATTGTTTACAGTTATTATTTCTTGTGTGTGTATGTGTGTGTGTGTGTGTGTGTGTGTGTGTGTGTGTGTGTGTGTGTGTGTATGCATGCCACAGTACACAATGGAAGCTGGAGGAAACCTTACAGAAGTCAGTTCTCAGCTTGGTCTTACAATGTTAGTTCAGGAAACTAAACTTGGGTCATCAGTCTTGCCAAGAGGTAGGTAGAAAGAAACTGAGCCATCTTGGCTGCCCTGTATGTTCTTAAAACAATTATTTCAAAAACAAACTAAAAATTAGTAGTCCAAGTCTGGCAGCTAAAGGACTACTAGGAGATACATATTAGAAAGTACGCCTGTCTGAAAAGTCAAGAAAGACTGCCACTCTAGGATTCTAAGAACCAAAGAAAACAAAGGAACATAATCTAGTGCTAAAAAATAATAAGAAAAAGGTCACAGATGATGATATCCAAGGACTTGCAGACACAGACTGGATGATTCACAAGGAGGAGTGATGTAGGTGTGCCTGGCTTCTGCTGAGATTTGGCAAGTCTCTGGTCCATGACATGAAGGAATCTCATTGATAATCAGCACGCTTACCTCTGAGTTAGCCCAGAATCTTACTCATTCTACCCCTAGAGACAGCATTTGAAGGTCAACAAATCTTCTTCCACTGGCATTTCATTAAAAAGTTTAGGGAATGGCTGCAAAATTTAAAAGCAGAAAGGAACATAGTCCAGGTAATCTAGTGAATTGCATGCATCTCAGTGTCACCATACTCCAAGTTTTATTAGGTGAAAGACTATTCAGCAACTTTAAAGAATGAATGGAATTTCATCTTGTTTATTAGAGACTTTACAGTAACAAAGGTGTCTGAAATATGCTGCGAGAACACTTGGGGTTCAGGACCTGTTCAGCTCTTTACTAGCTATGAGATCTCAGGGATTTTTCTGCTTCTCTGATCCTCAAACTCTTAACATGGGAGGCCTCAAACATTTCTTTCATCAGAATTGGACTCTATGAGACAACTTGCAATGAAATTACCAAATGCGATTTGTTGTAGAACTCCGGTGGGGTGTCGGGGGAGGAGGTGCTGCTTCCAGCCTTCCTAACCCAGCTTCTTTGTCACTGGCTGTTGGACTTCAGCAAATTCTGTCATTGATCTGACCCTGGCTAGTTCTCATCTTGGAAACAGAAAAAAAAGATCTTACAAGGCTGTTGTGAAAAGTGAATGAATGAATACTTAAAGAACGTATATCGCCTAACACAGCAGGTGTTCTGACAGCATCATTTCCTTTATTAGGGTCCTTCTTCTGTGCAAGTTCCTCCTATAAAACAGAGATTCATAGTGCCTATTGCCAAAGGTGCTATTAACAACTGGAGCTCTGTGCTGATCATGTTCTAAAGCCTCACAAAATGTCAGCTGCTAATATTATGAGCCAGTGCCTTGTGGTATGTCATTGTCAGTCAATTCTCTCTAAGTAATTCACTTTTCTCAAAGTAAGGATAGCGAATAGGGTTCACATCCAGTACCTTCAGAGTTGGTCTTTTGTCTATACTCTCTGACAAGCCATTGCATTAAGGCGCACTGCACTTGTATTTTGAATGTTCAGAATGAAAGACCGGGCCTCTTATCCATGCTCACTGGAGCATGTTGCACTACTTTGCTCAAAGTCAAACGTGCACTCAGAAATGGGTAAGCAAGCCTCACAAAAGCTGACAGCATTTTCTATGCTTCTCAAAGCCTTTGTGTAAAAAGAGAAAAAAAATGATGATTGCAATGTAAACAGATCAGAGATGATTAATAAATTCAGGAGTAGTGGCTGAGATCTAAGTTGGTTATGGAGGAATAGATGGATTTTATTTATGACTTTACCATCATCTGAATGAATGCTCTCTGGGGAAAGCAATGACTATTGTGTTAGAGAAAAGTATATTACATGAAACCTGAAGACCTGGTTTTCATCTTTGTCTAAACAAATGATGTTTGCAGCATGGAGATTGATCTCGTGACCTTCTAGGCCCTCTTTACCTCCCTTAGTGAACAAATGCAAAGAGTGCTTACTGGATATTGTACATGATTGTTGGATACTGCTCTGCAGATTCTGCCATGCTTCACATGTTATTGTTATATGATTATTATGCCCATGGGGCTGATAGCTCTTTTATTAGGTATTAAAGAAGCAAACTATAGTAAATATGTTTTTTTTTTTTTTTTGGCCTGGGAGAAAGATGAGATTCACATGATCTATTGGATGAAGAGATGAAACTCATGGCCATTTAAACTCATCTCAGAAACATTTTTAGATGCTCTTGTCTGTAAAACAAAGAGAGAAAGGTCTCATGTTGAATGTTCATGTTCACCTGGATATTCAGTGATGCTCAATAACATGAGACATCTCAAACATGGTTTTTCAGAATGACTTCTAGACCCACTTTGGATATTGTGCGAGTCACTTTTAGTTGGGATTCTCTCTCTCTCTCTCTCTCTCTCTCTCTCTCTCTCATTCTGTGTGTGTGTGTGTGTGTGTGTGTGTGTGTGTGTGTGTGTGTGTGTGTGTTATGACCAGAGGTCAACATTGAGTGTCTCTCTCAATCACTCTCCAACTCAGATTTTGAGGCAGAGTTGCTCAGTAATCCTGGAGCTTATTGATTTGGATATACTGACTGGCCAACCTGGATATGAATCCTTACTTTGTATATTACCATATGCTCTTGTGCAATGTGACACTGATGATCTTTTTTCCCTTGTTCCTCTTTTTTATGATGTGGGAAGAGTAAGTCTTAGTTTCATTGATAAATAAATGAGCAATGAATTGGAGTGAATAGGGTAGGGTTTTGTAAAGCAGAGCTTAGCAAGCCATAAAACTCTTGCAGTGTGGGTGTTAGGTACTCTGCCAACTACCACAATGCCTGACACATGCTTGAAGCTTCATCAGTGTCTATCAAATGAATGCTCTTTTGGGATGTGCATTGCATTTGGTGCTGGTGTATCTGCTGAGCCTTGCTAGCCATTCCTCAGCCAGCACCAGACAACTCTAGAAATAGCATAAGGGTATGCACTTACTCACTCATGCTATGTTAAGGTTTCTTTATTTCTTTCTTTTTTTACTTTTCACGTAAAGAGTAATTTTCCTTTAACAATTTTTAGTAATGCATTGAATGAAATTACAATTGTTTGCCATTAACTATGTTCCACTTGGATATTATTAATAAAGAAAGTATTTCTAAGCAACTTGTTAAATTATGATAAGTATCAATATGTTATCAGTTTTTTTTTAAAAGAAATCTTTACTACTCTGTGTCATATTTATAATTCTTGGCTTCACTAAGAAAACACTAAACATTATAATGAACTAACACACGGTTTTATTTTATTTTAATATCTTTCTTGATTCAATCCTGTCAACTGTGTTTATTATGTGAATCTGAGTTATCTGAGGGCAAGTTCTGGGTCTGAATTATTCATTCTTTGTGAAACATGTAAATAAATGAGTTGATTGCATACAAACTCAAGTTTGCAGGAGCCTCTTGTGCTGTACCAGAAATAAATCCATTATATCACCTTCCAGAAACAGGTTCACTAGGACGTGTAATGACCGAATGTTAAAGCATTTCACTGCCACATGGCCTTGATACCATAACTATCAACAAAAACTAAATGTTATTTGTTACCCCACAGCTTTAAGATTCATCTTAACTATTTTAACAGTCCCTAGCTAGATGAAAAACTATTCCCCATATGTATAAGTCTTCTTTACTGTGAACAAGCAGAATGTATTTTCTTGAAGCTCTGGGGGCTAGAAGCCTAAGATCAAAGTGCCAACATGGATATATCTTGGTGAGAAAAAATTTCTGGCTTAGAAACAGTGGCCTTCTTACTGTGTCCTCTCAATGAACAGAGGAAAATGAAAGAGGGGGAGAGGAACAAGTGCAGGAGAAGGGTTAGAAAGAAGAAACAGGAGGAAGATGACAGAGAAAGGGGCAAGGACTGAGGGAGGACATGGTGCTTCTCTCCAAGGACATCATAAGGATCTTAACCTGTGACCTCAATTCCTATTGACCCTCGTAATGGCCCCCTTTCAAATACCATCACTTTGTGTTCAAGGTTTCCTGGAGGTGACAGGGTCTGTCTACTCTGCCCCATTCTCCCACTAAGGGCATTTTACCACATGGATAACAACTAGCTTACTGGAAGGGTTTGATCAAGTATACTTAAGTATGAAGGCAAAGCTGGAACACTAAATACTCTTCTGTAGTCTTTCGAGGGAAGCAAGCTCTATAATTCTTCACATTTGACTCTACGTAACTCTCTAACCATTCCCTCCTGGTTTTGCACCAACTAATTTAGATCAGTCAGTCTCAACTGGGGGGGTGGTATTTTTCTGAACACAAGAAATGGAAAAGGCTAGTATTGGTTAGCTGGTAGAAGCGAGGGTTCATGTTTAAAATGTGAGAATATCCAGCTTTGCTGATCCTGTGAAGAATGATGCAGCTTAGTGATTCAACAATGTCAGGATTCAAAACCCCAGACACTGGAAAGCAAAGACACTGCATGTCTCGTTTTGGCCTCTGAAGCTTCCTTATCCATCTTACATGGTTGCTGACCTCCTTCAGTGGTTGAAGTTCTCAGCCACCACTTAGTACTCAGAAGTGCTGCATATTCAGCTTTTGCTTTCAGTTCCAATATTTCCTGATATAACCCAATATAAAAATCCTCTGTTCTCTGAAATCTGGTCTAGTAGTGTCAGGTTCCAGGGCAGCTGCCTGCAAACAGGAGAATCAGTGAAGAAAGATATAGGAGAAAAAAAGTTTACAGAAAGGGCTGTTATACAATAGAAAGGAGGAATAATAATAAGAGGTAGAGGAAGGGGGAGAGTGGCAGAAGAAAATGGGAGAAAGAGTAGTAGCAGAGGAGGAGGAGGAAGAGAAAGACATGGGGGAAGAGGAGGGAGAGGAAGAAGGAGACTGGGAGAAGAATAGGAAGGAGACCAAGGAGGCAGGAGAATGTTGATGTGTGATCCAGAACTTTTAAATATCACTAACAATGTCATCATGGGAAAAATTAGTCTTTCTGAATCCCAGTTTCCTTGTTCGGAAAGTGAAAATGATTCTAAATATCTTACAATATTGATTATTTGTATATGGTTATCTGTGTATGGAAAGGTACTAAATGATGCTGGAAATAGTTATTAATGAAAAAGAGTCATTAATCCTAAGCAGTAATACACCATATTTATAGTAGTTATATTTCATGTTTGCTATTCATAGGTACACATTCATTTTAACCACACATTGTTTATAATCAAATATTTTGTTTATCATTGTATATTTCATGCATTTAAAACAACGTAGTAGTCAGTTGAAAGTAGCATTAACAGTGGAACCAGGTCACATTTCTGCACCATCATACATTAGTAAACTCTATTTCAGCCAAGAGTCAGATATTTCAAAAAGTTAAGTAAGCTGCTCAAATAACAAGGCTGGAAAAATTCAGCCCTGGGATTCAAAGACAAGTCTGATGGCTAGTGAGCTCTCTCTCAGTAATACTGTATTCAGTAATGCAAAGCATCAGAAATATACAAGCATAAGACAATAAAGTAGGAGCAGGCTATGTGGGAAGTCAAGGTAGAGTAGAGAAAGCATTGCTGATGGCCCTGAAAGATCATCAAGATTGTGATCATGTGGTGCCTGTTGCTTCCTTGGACCTGGGAGAAGGTAGGTGACCTGCTTGCATAAAGGGAACATGTGAGACTAAAAAATGTTCAAAAGAACTTGATTGACTGTCCTACTGGATTAAACAACCCCTGCCACAAAGGTCCACAGCAGTGGGAAAGTACAATGTAGTACTGCAGAAATGCTAAAGCAGTCGTCCTCCATAAGACTTCCATGTGACCCACTCTGTACTGGGTATCCATAGCTTCCCCCACGGCTTGCATTCAGCCAGCACTGCTCTCTCATCTTCAGAGCATGCTCTGGGAGTACAGCTCCTAGGTCTCTGGTTAATTAGCCATCTAAGGGATGCAACTCCTAACAGGGCGTCACATTCTCTTTCAACTCCAAGGCCATTGTCCCCTCCCCACCAGGTACAGATGACCTAGAAAGAAGCTGTATTGTGCCAATCCTGGGACTATTTATTAGGCAACCTATTTTCTGCTCCAGGTCAGCCAACAATGGAAGACACAGAGAGGGGTGATACCTGCATAGAGAGGTGAGTTCAGTCACCAGTGGGGTAGTTGTGATAAAAAGGAGAGAAGAGGAGGAAGCTGTGTGCAGTTGATGACATCCAAATTCAGGGGTACTGTGTGCCTGGAGAGAATATGTGGTAATGCTGCCCCCCACAAGACATACACACTGAATTCCAGTGAGGTGCCTCTCTGTCTTGACGCTCCTGTCTTCTGATTGTGCTCTGCTGCACAGATTATAGTCCACACCCAGAAATTGATGATGATGGTAGATTTATAAGCCTTGGCTCCTCTGAAAGACAAGCCATGCACTTTGCCCTGTGCAGATACCCACTCACTGGCCAGCTCCCTTTTCTGTTCTTTGGCCCATCTCCATGTAGTCAATGCCCCATACAGGTTCTTGGACAGAGAATTTGCATTGATAATTCTTGCCCTCTGCCAGACTTCACTTCTTTCTTGTGATCTCTGACTTATTATCCCCAACCGTCTCCTACCACTTACCATCCCTTCATAGCAGGCTTGCTTGGAATGCAATCTTCAACCAGGCAGGTACTAAGAGAGTTGCAATAGGAAATCAACATTTTCACTGGTTACTAACTTAATAATGATGAAAGAAGTTGGAATATCATTCTTGCAGCAGTATTGAAGCAAACGATTTCCCTATGCATTGGAAGACACCTTGTTTGTGATGTTTCTAGGATGCAAAACCCTAATATAGTTGTAAAGTCATCAATAAGATGCCTGACTAAAGTGGAACATTTCCAAGGACAGGAGGAAAACCAAACAGGAAACGTTTTTCCTTGAGCATCTCTTCAATGACATCACTGACCTTCTTAGACTGCAGGACTTTAGTCTCTTTTATGATAGGATAGTGAGTGCAGAAGATAAAAGGATGCTAAACTACTATTTGCAACAGGGGCTCAAACCTGCTGGGGGAATTGTGGGAGCCTGTGATGTACAAACATTACAAACCAGGGGCTGAGTTGCTAGAGAAAGTAAGACCCCATTTTATCCATCTGTGAAGCGGATGAAGGCACATGTCATTGGGCTGCACTGATTCTTCCATTGACTCACCCAAAGGCAGCAAAACAATCTGTCATGAAGAGAGACATGCACCCGGGCAAAAGTACGCAAGTGTCAGCTGCTGGGAGCTGGGCAGACATATGCTGGAAAGGCCAAAGCCAGGGGCACAGGTGGCACTGGCCACATATCCTCAAGGTGCTTTATGCATAGAAGCAGAAAGAACCAACTTTGATCAAATCCTGACTAGAAAACAGCCCCTTATGCTTTCATTTTTGTCTCATGTGATTTAACCTCTGCAGTAAATTCTCAGAGTGATATAAATAAAAGGTGTTATAGGGATTTCCAGTTTTGTTTTAAGGAACAGAAACCTGGTAACCACAAAGGTCCTGCATACTTGTATTCCTCATAAACCCAAGTTTCCCTCACAGAGACCCTGAGCCTCTGCTCTATCCACTCGCCTCAGCGTGCCTGTAAGAATTCAAGCATGAATCTCTTTGTCCACCTGTAGAGAAATGGTTGTTGATTTAAAAATGACTGAGGAAATATGAACAGGGAGATGGAAAGAAGAACAGGAGGGGCGGGTGGGAGGAACCTATGTGTCCTGTTTAACCTCCCCATTAGTCACCTACTGGAGAGGAAACAGTCCTTTAATGAAATGTATGGTCAGCATTTGGAAGGTGCTATAATCATTCACTCCCAGTTTGTGCAGAGCAACATCCACCAACTTATTCCCATTCGGTCCATTTGGAACTCAGACAAGGGGCTGCAGAAAGGCTGTTAGCTCAGCTCTGGAGCAAATTAACCAAAGTCTCAGTCAGAAGAAGCCAGAGAAGAGCAAAGCAGACATGCATTTGACAGCAGCCTCGGAACTTTGCACGTTCAAAAAAAAAAAAATGCCAGAGCTATTTCCAGAAGCAGGATAATTGTGGTGACATTTGATCAATGTGGGAGGAAGTGATAGATCCTTCTTTCAAAGAGTCTGGGGAGACCACACCCTGACACAGGCCTTATTTCATCACCCTTAAATGCTAAGAGAATGTGTGCAAATAGTAACGATCCTACTGAGAAATTGAATGAATGCATTATTGCAGAGAATGTGTGGAGGTCCATGTGGAGAGTTTTCTCTGATGGAGGATTCCCTGTGCATTCAATGGATCTTTTGCTGTTATCATGGGGCTCACAGTAAGAACCCTAAAATGCAAACTTTGCCTTCAATTATTTTCCATGGGGTGGGGAGGATGGCTTGAAGTATAAGGAGGAGGAGGAAGACATAGAGCAAGCAAGCTGCATCCTGCATCCACAGACATGCCTGTCCTCTCCTTCCAAAACTCTTCTGCCTTTTAGGGACCTACTTCACAGTATAAGATGAGGGAGAAGAAGCAATTTAGTATTTTCATTTTCCCCTCTTTTTGTTGTTTTGGGGTTTTGTTTTTTGTTTTTTGTCATGAATACTGCTTCAGTGAGCACAAATACATATGTGACTCCTCAGTATCTTGATTACAAATCCTTTGAATAAAAGTCAATGCTAGGGAGCTTCCAGAAACTCCGAGTCAAGAAATGGATGGATATTGTCCTGGAACACTTTGGAATCTATTCCCTGAGTAGGTGGGATATGGGAATAAAAACAAAGCAGATATCCAACTGAGACAGGGACCTGTGGCAAGAGCAACAGATTCAGTGCCAGATACAAGATTGTTCCCTTAACTCACTATTCTCCTGTTAGAAAAAGGGCTCCCTGGACGTTTTTATCTAATAGTGACAGAACAGATAGCTGCTTTTTAAAGATTCAAACTACAAATGACTCACATTTATTAATTTTTCTTGACTTCAATTCATTAATTTATTGTTTGTTATTCAGCCAATAGCAAACCCCTATTTAGTCATTAGATTTCTGTTAAAATGTTTGTTTTTTTTAATTTTTACTTAAAAATATACTTTTTTATACAATATATTTCGACCATATTCTTTTATCTCCCCCAGCTCTTCCCAGGTCCTCCCTTCCTCTACACCCTACCTTCATGTTCTCTCTCCCTCTCTTTCAAAGCAAAATCAAACAATAAAAAACCCCACAAAAATCAAAACAAATAAACCAACAAAAAAAGACAAAAAATATCAAACCAAACCAAAAAGCATACAAAAATCATGGAATCTGGTTTGTGTTGGCCAACTGCTCATAGCCATTGGGACTGCCCAGGGGTGTGGATGATATACACAGTAACTTTCCATTGGAGAAAACTGATTTTTCCCTTTCCCAGCAGATACTAATCCAAGTAGCTTCTTGGGAAGGGGTGGGATTTTGTGTCTACTGCTCCTTCTGAGTACTGGGATTGTGTCTGGTTTGAATCTGTGCAGGTCTTGTGAGTGCTTTTTCAGTCTTTATGAGTTTATGTCTAGGGTTGTTGTGTTTGAAATAGACTGTCTTCTTGCCATCATCCACCCATTCTGGGTCTCACAGTCTTCCCACCTCTTTCTCTGTGTAGATTCCTGAGCCTTGAAGGACGGTTTAATGAAGGTTTAATGAAGATACTCTATTAGGTGCAAATGCTCCAAAGTCTCTTTGCACACTATCCAGTTGTGTGTCTCTGTTAGTTACCATCTAGTGCAAGAAGAAGCTTCTGTAATGAGAGATGAGACATGAACTGATCTGGGGTATAACTATGTCACTAGAAGACATTTAGTTGCTATGTTTCTTTAGCAGAATAATAGTAGTAGGTTTTCCTCAGGGTCCACGATGTACCTAGTCTCAGGTTCTTGGTCACTTAGCAGTGTCAGTTATGGGTTCCATCTCATGAAGAGGGCCTTAAATCTAATCAAAAAGTGGTTGGCTATTTTCAGGCCCTTCTGGCTTTCAAAGTCTCCATTGAAAAGTCAGGTGTTATTCCAGCAGGCCTGTTTTTATATGTGATTTAATCTTTTCCCTTGCAGTTCTAATTTTTTTTTCTGTCCGTTTAGTGTTCTGATTATTATGTGTCTCAGGGAGTTTCTTCTCTGGTCATGTCTATTTGGTGTTCTGTGTGCCTCTTACACCTTGATAGGCATCTCATTCTTTAGATTAAGAAAATTTTCTTCTATTATTTTGTTGAAAATATTTTCTATAACTTTGACTTGGTTGTCTTTTCCTTCCTTTATACCTACTATTTATAGATTTGGTCTTTTTATAGTGTCCCAGATTTTCTGGGTGTTTTGTACCTGAATTTATTTAGGTTTGACATTTTCTTTAACTGACCTAACCATTTCTTCTACTTCTGTGAGACCCGAAATTCTATATTCTACATCTTTTCATCCATCAGTGAGGCTGACCTCTGAGCTTTTTGTTTGACTTCATGGGCTTTTCATTTCTAGGTGTATTTCAGGTTTTTTTTGTTTGTTTGTTTGTTTGTTTTAGAGATTCTATTTCTCTGTTAAATTCCACTTTCAAGTCTTGAATCTCTTTTTATTTTTTCATTCAGTTGTGCTTTATGGTCTTCATGAAGGTAATTGTTCACTTCATTTTTAAGGTTTATAATTGCTGTCTTGAATTACCTTACTTGACCTTCATCTAAATTGATTTTTTCCTCAGGGCCTGTTACGATAAACTGATGGAAGACACATATTGTCCTGGTTGTTCATTTTTGTTTTTTGTTTTTTGTTTTTTTTTGGCTGGGAACTAAGCATCTTCAGTAAAGATGTTTAAGGTGTTTCTTGGTGTAGATATGCAGTGTACTGGGTTGTCTTATGTCAACTTCACAACAAACTAGAGTTATCTGAAAGGAGGGAAACTTGATTGAGAAACTGCCACCATAAGATATGTCTGTAAGGCATTTTCTTCATTGGTGATTGATGGGGGAGGGCCCAGGACATTATGGGTAAGGCCATCCTTGGACTGGTAATCTTGGGTTCTATAAGAAAGCAGGCTAAACAAGCCATGAAGAGCAAGCCAATAAGTAGCACCCCTCCATGGCCACTGCATCAGATCCTGCCTCAAGGTCTCTGCCCTGTTTGAGTTCCTGTCCTGATTTCCTTCTATGATGAACAGCGATATGGAAGGATAAGCCAAATAAACCCCTTCCTCCCCAAATAGCTTTTTTGTCATGGTGTTACTATCATAGTAATGGTAACCATAACTAAAGCAACTGGTCTACCCTTTGATTGCTGGGTATTTCATTCTTTGGTTGATGTTGTCCCAATCTGGGTCCTAGCAAGTGTAGTAGCTGTGGAGTACCTGAGTCCCAGCCAAGTGGCTTTGGGTCCATGGTAGAAAGTGGTTCGGTGGATCAGTGGCCAGTCACAAAGGAATGAAGTTTGGCTAGAAAGAAAGGTTGAAAAGCCGTGGAAGAGGAGAGCTAAGAGGATATTGGGTCCACATCAGGAGGCCAACTCCCAAGATGATGGGGACGGGTTGGCAGGGAGGAAGTGTTGAGGTGGGCTGGCAGCATCTGGTCTGAGAGTTGTCTGAGGAGGCTGGGATAGAGGAGGGGAACAGGTTACCTGTAACCTAGCTAGGTCCTAGCCAAGTGTGTGGATCTCTGGTAGAGAGTGGTTCTTAAAGTGTTTCTTGATTTTTGTGAGTTCCAAATACATAATGAAAATGTTGGCTTCATAGTAAAGGAAATCATGTTTTTGTTAAATTAATACCCATAATCACAAATATTGGTAATTTTGTTCTCCTAATTTTTCAGAAGTAGATTTTTGTGCATTTAATTGCTGAATACTGTACAAACAGCTTAATGTTTTAATTTAATTTTATATTGTAATCATAATTCAATTTAAAATTTTTAATTAAGTATTTAATTTAATTTCAAAATTATAATTACTTTTGCAAGAACCCAATCTAAGATACTTTTTGTTAAAAATATATAATAAAAACAAAAAATAAATGCTTCTCTTTTGGGCAAAATTACTAGAAAAAAATCAATGATCTAATACAGCAAATATTTTTATTAAGAAATTTTTTTATTCATTTTACATACCAATCACAGATCCTCTTCTTCCCTCCTCCCACTCCTCCAGCCTTACCCCCCAACCCACCCACCCCCATTTCCTCCTACAAGAAGGTAAGGCCTTCCATAGGGAGTCAGAAGATCCTGGTACATTCAGTAGAGAAAGGTCCAAGCCCCTCCTCCTGACTTAAGGCTGTGCAAGGTCTCCCATCATAGGTAGTGGGCTTAAAAAAGCCATCTCATGCACCACAGATGGATCCTGATCCTGCTGCTATGGCGTCCCTTAAGCAGACCAAACTACACAACTGTCTCGTTTATGTAGAGAGCCTAGTCCAGTCCTGTGGAGGCTCCACAGGCATTGGTCTAAATTTCATGAATTCCCACTAGTTGAAACCTATAGATACAGCAAATATTTTTAAAGTTAAAGTTTCAAAGAGAAATGTGGAATGCTCACCTACAATTGAGGTCAAACGTGTGAGTTGAATGTGCTTTTCTTTTGTTGCTGTATTTCATTTCAACACCCAACTGATAAATAATCCAAGAATAGAGAACTCATGGATTCCTAACAGGGTCACCTGAGAAACCCGAGGAAGGACTCCAGGAATGAATGTCTTTAAGCTGCTCCAACTGGTGTCTACAGTTACACCATTGGATATTCACTCTTTGGCCTTCTGTCCTAAAGTATTCAGTATTATTACCCACTAACAACAGGTTTGGGGGTTAGAGAGATTACTCCAGGATTAGGAGTATCTTGTGCCCCTGTCCTTTTACACACACACAGGACACATCAACTTCCTTGAGTTTCCATAACTATTCGTGGACATTTTTCTCCATCCCTTACTTCCCTTCTGACAGCCAATTGGATTCCATGCTGCAGTGCCTGTACAGATTCCTGGGTACATTCTGACTTGCTCAGTTGTCTTCTTCCTGCCTGTGTTCACCTGTTACTGTATTTGGCACTTTGGATTCTAAGTATCTGTTGATGATTTGTGAGATACTTCTTGAGAAGGAAGGCTGAAGAGTGTTTTGTTTGTTTGGGTGACTCAGTGCTTATCACATGTCTAGATGTTGAATAATTAGTTATACCGGAGGCTGAGCATCCACTGAAGCTCTGCCTGCCTATCTAGACAGGTGTTCTGCTCTCACCACCCTAGTGTGGCCTTGGTTCCAGGTTGTGTCATTAGAACCCTGTGAAGCCATGAGCACCTGCATCTGACTTCAAGTATCAGATTCACAATCATGGTACTCAGAAAAGACTTAATCTGTTATTACAAACTGTCAAATAAAATGTAAGTGAAACTTCACTCATTCATCCACTAATTCATTTCATTCACTCATTGACTTATTTATCTAACATAAAGTAGAAAATAAAGGTTTATTTCAGGGAGAATATAATCCATCACCTCATTTCTTACATTTTATTGTGACCTTATTATAATGAAGTCACAGTGGGTTCAGGGTGGTTATAGGAAAATACTACCATTCATCTGCTTTTTTTCTGTAGGATTTCCCATACCCATAGCATAAAAGTTGACATAGTTCAATTGAACAGTCATATTTGGAGTAATTATCAAGATTTTAAACAATTTTAATGGCTTGAATCTGCCACCCAAGTTTGCTGAAAGAGATTCACAGAGTACTTTCTTAAACAGAGGGTAGGCACAAAGTCTAATTAGCTGGGATACATTTGATTAGGGACCAAAGAAATAAAGCAAAATCCCCAAACCATGCTCTAACACACTACCTCCAGGAAAGAACTAAGATAAAAATGTAAGGTTGTGACATCACTCTAAGAAATGTAGGTAACAGTGCTGTGACCTAGGGAAGCCTGCTTGTCCCAAACGCGGGGAAGCAGAGGGGTTCCAAGTCTCCTAGCAGCACAGCGCCCAATGACAATATCAATACTGAGCATTTGCTTTGAGACATGGTCACTCAACTGTTTTGTGGAGGTCTCCCATTTATTCCTATTATTGTGGGGGATCATTTTCCTCCCTCTCAACATGATGAAACAGTGCTTTCTTGGTGGGATAATGGCTAATAAGTATCAGGATCCTGATGAAATCTCAGACTCTTGCCACTTAAAGGTATGTGATTCTCACTCACAAGTTCTATGGGCTCATTGGAGTCTGGGAAATACAAGGAAAAGTGGGGCTCAAAACCCAGAATGTTTCAAGAACAGATAGGATGGAAAAATTTCTACACAAAAACCTGCAAAGAATTGGCCATATTGACAATTTTTCTATTGATTATTTTATGGGAAAAAATATAATGACAAACACATTTTTGTGCAAATGATCCCCTTGTTGTCAGGGAATAAAAGAGCATTTTGTAACATTATCTACCTAAGCCAAGAAAATACGTGTGTGCTCATGTTCTAGATGAATGTATCCTGTATGCAAATTGACTTGCTCTCCTGTGGATCCCGAGAACATGCAGATTATTCTATCTAATATGGAAGCATGTGTGATTATCTGCAAAGTGCTCCCAAGTGCCCAGTAAGCGTGGTTTATAAGGCACCGTGTGAGCAGAGCCTGGCGGTGAGAAATGGTGAACGTCTGTCTCCCAGGTTAACAAGGCTGCACGGAGTCATCTTCCCGGACAGACTATTTGCCTTCCTGTTATTCTCCTTTTATTATTAGAACTACAATAATAACATGAGACATTTTGAAATTTGGCCCCAAGATACCAAGATCGCCTGGAATTATGAGCAACATTTTATTTAGTGCAGATTGTTCCTGTCTCAGCATGAAGCTTTCAAAGAACATCACAGATCCCTGTTGGAGAAGTTTATGAAGCAAGACATGAGTTTGCCTAAGTCCCAGGAAGATGTGCCTTGGGGAGAGCCCAATAAACAAGTCACAGAACCCCACAAAGCATCAAGAAGTGTCCACAATTGTCTACCTCTTCCTCTAACTTCTCTGCTTCTCCTCCTCCCCCTCTCACAAACACATATGCTCGCTCTTTCTTCTCTCTCTCTCTCTCTCTCTCTCTCTCTCTCTCTCTCTCTCTCTCTCTCTCTCACACACACACACACACACACACACACACACACACACACACACACATACTCACACACACATGGGGGAGTGCCCTTGTCCTTCAAAGCTTCTCCTGGGTCTTTACTTGAGGATTAAGCACAGTTAACAAGGATGGGAAATTACCTTGAAGTCTGATCATTTTCATTCAAGTGCCAGACACATGGTCCCCATCTGTGTAATCTTGCAGAAAGCAATCAAAACCCTTGTGTCTCAGTTGTGCCACCTGCGAAATGGGAAAACTAACAAACTACGTACTGCTAGTATGATTAAAAGATTTACTGAAGGTGACACATATTAGCCTGGTGTCTAATAAACATGTCACCAGGAACAACCATAGCACAGGCTCAGAGTCATGGCAAGGAAAGTTCACTCTGAGAAGTGCTAGAAGTGATGGGTTTCATTGTCAGGAAGCTTTAGGTATAGTTATAGGCTAAATTGTGTCCTCAGAATTTATATGTCAAAACCCAAACCCCCAGGATTTGAGAGTGTAGTTGTTTTAAAAGATGAAGAGATTAGGGTGAAATGAGGACCTTAGGTTGGCCCCTAATCCAAGATAACTGGTGTCTCATAAGAATAGGTAACATGGACACCATACACACACACTGAGGAAATGCCACCTGCACCCAAGGAGGCAAGGAGCCTACTGACCTGCAGCCCCACATTCTCACAATCTGGAGAAAACTAGTACATTATTTAATGTCCCACTGTCTGTGGTATTTCTGGGATTGGGGGCCTAAGAAGGTACCAAGATTGACAAAGTAATTTTAATAATTTTACTTTAAAAAAAGTATTCATGCAGAGAAGCATAAAACAAGTATTGTGATCTTTGAAAACACACATAGCAACCTCCAGAGTCACCTTGGAAATGAACTGGCTGCTTAATTTGTCTTCTTAAGTAAAAAAAAAGTGCATATATATACATATTCTATTAAGAAGACTAATAAGCATGCATTATTTTTAAATTGAGCTTTTTTTCTTACATCCATGGATGCTCCATGCTCTGGTACATGGTCCTGTATTTCGCTTAGTATTTGCCCATGTGTTGCTAATAGGCATTTGGGTTTGGATCTGTTGTGTATGTATTGATAATGAACACCCTCTGGCAGGCCTCTTAATACCCCACCCCAAGCTCCTCAATTATTTAGTGAATATACTTAGAAGTAAGTTTGGAAAATCACTAGAGAAAGCCAGGAATTTTCCTAAGAGATGATCAAAATGCATTCCTTTCTTCAGTGGGAAAAACTCTCCATGCCGACACAATTGTCTTTTGTTCTTTTTTATGTGTTGTGTTGGGTATGTGCTTGTATGTTTTTCTAGTTTAAATTTTCATTCTCCTAAGTGATAATGAGATTAAACATATTTTCATTTTCATACAGGCAGACATTTGAAATTTCCTTTTAATCAGACATTTTCGTATGTCTTAAATTTTCTATTGTACTGTTTATGTCTATTGGTGAGTGAGAGACCTTGTAAGAGTCTTGAAGCATGTTCTTCATTAGTTATTCTATTGAGTTTGTTTTTTCTTTGGGGATCTTTATTTTTTTCTAACTAGTGGGGTCTCTTATTGGTAGGAATACTTAATTTTTAGCATATTTTGTTTTATCAATCTTGCTTTTCTCTGTATCACATTAAATGAATGATTCTCTGTCCTGAAGACATTAAGATATTCTCAAAAATCATATCCTACCTATAGTGCTGTTTTTTTTATTGTGTTTTGTTTTTTGCATCTTCACATTATGTTTTTGGAGAAACAGGAGTTCCACCCTGTCCACTTTCATGAATGTAGCAACATCTGGCCGGTGTAGTAATGGCACCCTTACTCTCTAGACCTTCTTCATGAACAAGCTTGGAGAAGCAAGTGGCTAAAGGAGGCAAAGCTGGAGATGACCCACACCCTAAAGCTAAATACAGTGCCCCTAGCTAGGAGCACAGCAATCCCTGCAGGACTTGTAAGAATATATCAGCACAATATGGCCCCAAATTTCAAGGTGGTCTTTGATACATCGTTATAGACATAGCCAGGAGACCACCTACCTGAACCCAGCCCTATGTAAACAGTGGCCTATTAAGAACCTTCACAGTCCTCCCAGCCTTCAACATTACCAAAACCTGCAGCATGCTTTCTAAGTTGTTTCTTTCAGTGTAGAAATGTGGACTAGAATAGAAGCACTCAAAGAGTATTTGAGTTCCAGGCCTTTTCTTGAACCTGTCTTACTCAGTTTTTACTACCTTGCTCATTTTGTGATATTGGAGATAACATTTTAAAGATGCATTTTTAAGGCAGTTGGGGGTTTATAGCAGCACAAAGGGTAGTAAAGAGGATGACCTTCCATCCCTTCTCTCAGCTTGTGCATGCCACCAACTGTCAGTATTCCTGATAAGAGTGGTCCATTTGTTACAGATGATGAATGTATGTGGATATATCATTTTTACTCAAAGGCCACAGTTACCTTTAGGATCCATGGGATTAGAAGAATGTTCAATGAGATGCTCATGCCATTGTGCCTCATACAGACAAGTTTCAGAGCATTAAGTATATATGGGTTTCACCTCTCCACTCCTCTAATGGCCCACAAACTGGTAATCATTCATCTTTCTCCTGTCTCTGTAGTTTAGATATTTATGAATTACTCTGTTATTGTAATCATATACTGTATAGTCTTATCAGATTTCTTAGCTTATCAGATTTCTCACTTAGATATACACATTTCAATTTCTTCCACATCTTTTCATGACTTGATAGCTCATTTCTTTGCAACATAGACTATTACTAGCCCCATTTCTTACAATTTTTCTTATGCATTCTTTATTCACCCAAACTATTGCTTCTACTTTCTTTTCTTTATTTCCAGGGTATCATGATACATTCTCAAATCTCTGTGATTTTTATGGTGAGTCTGTACCTGGAATAACTTCTCACTGTTTTCTATTGGGTAGGCATCAAAGTTTAGTTGGAATACTGTGTCACCATTGATGATCCCACTGCAGCCATAGGTAGGATTTCTTCCTAGTTTATACACTTTTCATTTTGAACATCTTATTGCATAAGTGGCATTTTATTTTGATTGCTATAGTTTATAGCTACTTCCCTATAAGAGCTACATTTTATTTTTTATTTAATCATGACTCCTAGAATGGAGCCATTTTCCTCAGAGATGCTCAATATATACTCATGGAATGAATATAGGGGAAATACATAATCTTCCTTGTTATCCTACTTGGAAAAGAATGCATTTTCAAGTTATTAATAGTTTCAATACACCACTTTCTTATATTCTCTGTATATTATTCCACAAAAAATTCCTGAATTATTTTAAAGGTGCTGTTTGATATAATATTAACAATACCTATTTCTTTCATTTCTGAGTAATGATCTGTTGGTTATCTGAAAAACTTGGAAAAAATAAAAGTCACAGAATCTTAAACCAACATTCTCATGGTGGTTTTCCACATGGACCCAGTAATGTAAAGAGAAATGGATTTCACCGAGAAATCAATGCAGTGAGTTAGAGGTTCTGGACCTGGCAGGGGTGAGGGAACACAAGGACAGACACAAGCACAGCATTGGAGGGGCATAGAGCAAGAGGAGTTTAGGGGTGCAGTCATGTGGTAGAAGGGGTCTCCTGAGCTCCGGTGCTGTGTGTGATGGTATTATATGATGTCATATCTGCTGCTGAATATGAGAGTGTCAAATAAAATGAGAAGGGAAGTGGGACAAAAAGTACCCAGGCTTCTCTCTGCATTTCATTCTCTGGTTTGATGAAAGCAAGCTTGCTTGAAACTCAGATGGAAGCCTTAGGATATAGAAAGCAGGTGACTTCCTTTACTCCCTAGATCGGACAAGGGACTAGACGTGAAGAAGACTCAAGCAGGTTCTTTAGCCCCATTTGATGCCTAGTTTTCCGGGAATCTTGCCTTTTAGGTTGGTGACTAAATTCATGTCCTATCTCCCATTTGAGGCCGCATCTTTCTTCTCTTGTTTAAACCTATCATCTCAAGATAAGCATGGAATTAGTTCTCCCTTGTCTCTGGGCCTAAGCAGAGCTCACTCCCAGATTAGAAGCCACATTCCTCTCACTGGCACCCTAGCTTCCCCTGTCTTAGAACTATATAGAGTTAATTCCCTACACTTTAGGACCCAGCAGAGTAATCTCAACCCGCCCCCAGTCACTCTAACCTCCAACCTCTTGGGGACTTATTCAGAACTCATTCATCAGCATGTCATGTCTAGCAGAAATCACTACCCAGGTTAAAGTCACATCTTCTTTCTCTAGTACTTTAACCACAGAACCCATATTCAACCTGTTCCCCAGAGCCTCAATGGAGTTTGATCTCTGGCTTACAGGTTCTATTTTCAGCCCTCTGTCATACTAACATTCCATGTCAGGGGGCCTTACTCCCCAGATGAGAGGCCACACCCATACCTACCTCTGGAAGCCTAACATTCCCATCTCATGAACCATGAAGTGTCTTTGTGTTCACCAGGTCAGAGGTCATGACCTATTACCTCTCTCCTTCTTAGATTTGAGTTCACTAGATTCCCTGAAGCTGAACTTCCAGATCTTCAATATCTGCTTGAAGTTCCTGGTCGCTTCTCAAGTCAGAGACCATACATCTGACAATCCTGGCAGTCTATACTTCCCTCTGCCAACTCATGCAGAGTGCTGATTCATTAGACCAGAGGCCACATCTTTCCTTCTCTGAGATGGGACCATTTCGGTCATCACACCTGAGTCAGTACCCAGTAATCCCAAGATTTCACTTCCAATACACACCAGCTGCCCAAATACAAACCATATAGGATTAACAGCAAACAGGGACTCAAAGAGCCACATCATGGGTGGGCTAGGTAGTCACACCAAAAGACACAACCAATGAAAGATATGCAAGTCCCATTGCTAAAACAGGCAACACTGCATGCCCAAACAATATATTTTATTCAAATGTCACAAGTCTCAAGCCAATTTCTAAATATTCATATATCCATTGATAAATGCTACTCTTTGCCTTATTCAGTGAAGCTTCTTATTTCTGTGAATTGGGAAAAGTATAGGGACTCATAGCTGCTCAAAGTGCTGATAATAAGTAATTATTAAATACTCATCCATAAACAAGATTTTTATACTAGCCTCTTCCACCAAGACTCGGGAAACACTGTGGAAGAGGGGTCAGAAAGACTGTAAGAGCAAGAAGACACATAAGAGTGGACATGCTACCTTTGAGCATGCCATAGCCATTGCAACCATGGACTCACAGTATCTGCACTAGGCATAAATATGATTGATCCTATCAATAATTATTCATGTATGAGGCAGAGGCTCATAGGACATAAGAATGTGTGGAATTGATAGTCATCAGAATGCTTTATCTGTATGCATGAAATTGCCAAAGAATAAATGTAATTAATAAAAACCAAAGACATATTAAGCATGAACATTGGTGAATTTTACAAGGTGATAACAGTTGTGAACAAAGGGTAGAATATTTTATTATCTCAGAAAGCCCCTCATGAGAGCTAACTAAGGTCCTTAGGGTTCAATACTCTTTTGAGATCTATTTCTACAAATTATTTTTGTTTATTATACAGCATTCCATAAATAGTATTAAATGATGTATTTTATTTTGCTGTATTTGGCTTTGCATCATAGTTTTTGAGATTACCTAAGCTGTCTTATATGTCAGAAATGCTTCTTTATTCTTATGTGGTATTTTCATCATTCCCTCATATCAATTTAAGAATCTTTCTTCACTGTCTTTCTAATAGCAAGTTACATTGATTCTAGTTTTTATGTCTTACAACAGAATCTTCTATGAAAACATTTGTACACATATTTTTGTGGAGACGTTGGGTTGAGTTTTCTAGAAGGTAATGTGGTGGATTTGGACATTTATAAAGCTTATTAGCAAAAGGGATGAAATGAAGAAAGAAAACAAATTAGACTGGGAAGGGGGCATGTTACACCCCCAAAATTTGACAGAATTCACTCATAGAATTATTTAGACATTGAAGTCTCTTCATGAAAAGGTCTTGATTATAAGTTAATTTTCTTGGTGCTGGTGAGGTGACTCAGCAGGAAAAAAAAGTGTTTGCCACCAAGAAAGTTTTCCTCTCTCTATCTTTCATAGTTGTGCTGATGCATATACATGCATAACACACACACACACACACACACACACACACACACACACACACACACACACACCACTGAATTTCTTAATATAGATACCATGATGTTTGCATTTACTATTCCTAGGTCCTCCTCCTTTTGTAGAGTAGGATTTTCAAACAATTTGCCCCTTGTCTCTCAGTGTCCACACACCTTTCAATACATGTGTGTATAGAATGGTTCTGTCACAATTTTAGATGCAGTAGAATGTCTGAGCTACTCCTCTCTTCACTGAGTTTCACAACTTGTGACTTTCATAACTTCATAGCTACTTTTCAGCTTTTTTGCGAGGTATATCCATTTAATGCCTCTCTTTAAAGAATTTGCAATAATGGTTAGTCAAACAAAGTGAAAAACTTTAAAGATGCTAGTACTGTGGTGTGATTTAGAAATATGAGTTATTCATAAGAAAAACTGCTAAAATATTAAAAGGAATTAGAGTGAAGGGGGTACAAGATTGCTTTTTATTCTTGGTAAACAACTATGCTGCTTTATCTTTTTGAAGTATGTGTATGTATTAATTTGAAAATAAAAATAAAATTCAATTAAGAGATGGATCTGAGCAGTACCTCCCTTATAGGTTGTTGTAAAAATGCAATAAGATACATCATGAGCAAGCGGGTAGCATAATATAGGAACTCAATAAATGATAGCCATTTTATCTGCTATTTTTTACAGAACATCATTATAAAAACATTAATGCATTTCTAAATATAATGAGAACATTTCACCTCCCAAACACATTATATGCTGTTCATTTATCTTTGTTGTTTTATTCTGCTACACACATAATTTTACATACCAGAAAAAAAAAACATGTGGGTGTGCTTATACTTATAAGCATTGCATCAACTAAAAGTCTCATGTTTCTCCAGTTATGATAACTGATGTTTTATCCTCGGTTTGATCAGGATCACACCTTTTTGAAAATATAATAATTTTAATTAATATGTAATAATTAGGCATGTTTACAGAGGAGTATTACATTGGAATACATATATCCAGCACCGGTTCTGGGGAACTACTTGTAGATATCTGCTCAGGCACACATCATTTTTTTTTTTAATGTCAGGAACATTATAAAACCACTCTATTTTCCATTTTGAATATTCAATTAATTGTTATCAGCCATTATTATCATACTGGAAGTAGTGCAATTGTTACATTTCTGTTGTTAGTGTTGTAAATGGAATGTCAATGGCATCTTTAAATATATAGTGATTTGATCCTGGCATCCTTTTTTTAAATTCACAGAAATGGGATTTTTATGGCATTGTGTATATTTTTCTCAACCCTCTCCCATATTTCTTTCCAAAGTAGTTTTGACAAGTTACATTACAAATAATTTCTGAGTGTATTGATCTCGGCAAAGGCTATAACAGCACGTCCCATTGTTACCATTTTAATTTCATGGTAAATTCTGAAATTTGATAAAGATCATATGCTATTTTCAACCCAGAAAACTGAATAACATAGCTCAGTGAGCAATATTATTTATTACTGCTATTATTTAAATGTGCATTTCTCTTGGAAATTATCAGAAAATACATGCATGTTTCTCTCATTTTTAGCTAGGAACTACAGATTCTACCTGTATTGCTCTCCGCTCACTAAAAACTCTGACTTTCTCAATGGGAGGCTCCAAGTCCCAATTTACCCAAAGGAAGTATATAGTACATTGCTCTTCCTTTGCCCTTTGTTTTCCATAAGCTCTTGCTTGGGTTGACTGTGAGTCCTTGTCCCTCCTGACCTCTGCCTTTCTATTACTTCGTATCACATTCTTCCTACATCACATCAGCTTATGACTATCTTTTGATAATTTCTGCATTTAGAGGGAAACTTTCTGTCAGTCATGCTAGAGGAAGATCCAATCCTTTAAAAAAGTGCTTTGACAAAAGAGAAGGTAAAAGAAAAATGAATTATTCAAGTCATTTTATAAGGCCAATAAAATCTTGATATCAAAACTGGATGAGGACATTATAAAAAATGAAAATTATACACCAATCTCTTACCAACATAAATGCAAAATTCCAAAGAAATTATCATCCATTTGGGCCTCACAGAATGTTAAAAGTATGATATAACAATGAGGCCTCATTGAACAGTATAAACAATCAGTGGATAAATATCAAAATACAAAAGCAGTTGAATAGAAATCCAAACAGTTAACAAACAAAAGCAATGCAAAATATACAGCAGTTAATGTTTTTATCTTAATAGAGATAAACAAAGTGTTTGATGAGCTTCATCTACATCCCTAGCTAACAGACAAAATGGGGGCATTTCCACAATATAACCTGTAATATCTTTACATAAATAAGTATACATAAAACATATTTAACATACTCAATGGTGAATTTTTAAAGTCTCCCGTGGTAATATTGTGTTCTCCAAAATATTGTTCACGTTAATAAACTTATCTGGGGTCAGAGAAGAGAACGGCCACAATATTAAACATAGAGGATAGGCAGTGGTAGCACATGCCTTTAATCCTAATATTCCAGAGGCAGAAATCCCTCTGGATTTCTGTGAGTTCAAGGCCACATTGGAAACAGCCAGGCATGGTGACTCACGCCTTTAATCCCAGAAAGTGAGCCTTTAATCCCAGGGAGTGATGGCAGAAAGCAGAAAGATATATAAGGCATGAGGACCAGAAACTAGAAGCATTTGGCTGGTTAAGCATTCAGGCTTTCAAGCAGCACAGTTCAGCTGAGATTCATTCTGGATGAGGACTCAAAGGATTCCAGTCGGAGGAAACAGGATCAGCTGAGGAACTGGTGAGGTGAGGTAGCTGTGGCTTGTTCTGCTTCTCTGATCTTCCAGCATTCACCCCAATAACTGGCCTCAGGTTTGCTTTTGTTAATAAGACCTGTTAAGATTCATGCTACATCTGGTGCCCAACGTTCGTGGTACGAATTCATGAAAAAGCTGCTTGCCTGTGGCCTTGTGGGCCCCAGCTCAGGCCCCAGCTACACTCAGCTGGTTGTGGTGGAGCATGCTGGTAGGATTTGCTGAAGGAGGGAGAGGCAGGAAGATCCCGAGTTTGAGGCCTTGCTAAGGAGAAGCTTTTGGCTGGTTAAGCTTTCAGGCTTTTGAGCAGCAGTTCAGCTGAGATTCATTCTGGATGAGGACTCAGAGGTTTCCAGTCTGAGGAAACAGGATCAGCTGAGGAACTGGCAAGTTGAGGTAGCTGTGGCTTGTTCTGCTTCTCTGATCTTCCAGCATTCACCCCAATACCTGGCTTCAGGTTTGATTTTTATTAATAAGACCTTCTAAGATCCCTGCTACAGTCTCCTCCAGAAATCAAGAATGTAATAAGATGTTATGCATTCCATTAAAGAATCTACTCAGGCTTGCCATCAGTGCCAGCTCAGCGGAGGTCCACTTCCCCCAACTTCACTCTATGACCTAAACATTCTGCAGTCTACCAAAAACAGCATCTCTGGCTGGGGACTGAGTATTCAAACACATGGGCCTTTGATTGGCAATTGAAACAATAGCAGTGGTCATAGTTCACGGAAGGCTGTTCTGATGAGTTAATCTTCTTCATTCTGAGGACCTAGGTTTCTCTCCATTATAGTTCTATCTTCCTTTCACTCACAGTGCCCCCCTCTATTCCACTATCCATTTTGTAGATGCTAGAAGAGAGAATGGATGATGGTATGTAGGAAGATTTTGTTCTTTATATGATTAGAGGCTCCATGAGCCATAATACTTCCACTTTAGTTGTAGTGGCCAAAATTAGTGATCTGCCCACATGGCCAATGAATTTATGGTGGGCAGGTGTACTGACCAGATGATTGACAAATACCTTCATTGTCCACCTTTGATTCTACAGGGATGCTTTCTAATTTTTTAAAAAAAGAACCACAGAACAGCCCTAGAAAGTTTATATTCTATCATTTTATTTAGGATGAGGATATTACCTCACTTAACACACAAAGAGACTTGAATGTTTCTGTGCATTAACTGTTGTCATTTCCTTAGTAAATGAATGACATTAGTAGAATTTTTTCCCTTCCATTATGGTTGAAAAATCTGATTAAGAACTTTTATAGTTTTTGTGACCCTCCCCACTTGATGTGAGGTGAAAGTGATATTGGACCCAAGAAGTTTTACCCCAGGACAGACTTGCAACCTCAATGGGCCATTGAGTTTGCTTGAGAGATTATGTGGTACACAATGCTGCAGTTTAGAGCACCCAGCGAGCAGCACAGAAATCTACTCATTTGATCACAGCTTAGTCTATACACCCTGGAAATCCCTGCTATCCAAACACTATGCTCTAAGATCTGGAGCAGCAACAGTCATGAAACTGACTTTATCCCTGATATTATGGAGCCACAATTCAGTATTCCTCTCTCATATGCTTTTAGGTTTCCCAGGTAAGAAATATTCACTGATGGGGCACAAGTATGTTCAGGAAAAGACTCTTGTATGATAGCTGGTGCTATCTTGTTAAGGCTCTTAGTAAGTCTTAACTGGGCTTTGTATGGTTGGGTCATCCTTCATGGAGATTTAGTCTCCAGACACTTATTTAAACACCTTCCCAAAGCTTCTGCTGCTACAAACTTCTGGGTCATGTATCTATGTATTGCTCACCCATTGAATGGCATCAGGATTATCGCAGCTCCTCAGCCAGCTCCCAAATGCACTAGCAAATTCTGCTTCCTGCTTCTGGTCCCAGATGATACACCATACCCCAAGTTACTGAATGAACATTGCTACTTCCAACTTAATATGCTGCCAGCCCCAATTTCTTCTTTCTGGAAGGTCACTCTAATCTTTGTACTTACCTTGTTTTATCCTATTTCCATCCTGTTGCCAACTGCTACAGAATTTAAGTGCTCAGTCCCATGAAATTTTGATTGGCAATCTTCTAGAACTTTCTTTACAGCATGGTTTGACTACTTAGTCTTGCCTGTTTTGCTAGCTCTGTTCAGAATTCTTTGAGGGCAAGGAACTGTGCCTTATCAATCTCGTTGTTATTATCACTGTGACTCATGAATATTCATATTGATTTGTTGATTAAAAGGAAAATTAAACCAAAATTTTATGTCTCCTGTTGGTCTATGTTAAATGACTGTACACACATACCTGTGTGTGAGTACTTTCCTGGGTATTTTGTTCTTGTTATTTTAAGGTAAGATAAGTTTATTTCTATACAATTATAGCAAAAGTCCAGGCTTGGGCTGATACAGCTGTTTTAGTTAGAGTTTCTATTGCTGAAACACCATGACCAAAATGCAAGTTGGGGAGAAAAGGGTTTACTTGGCTTACACTTCCACATTACTGTTCATCACTGAAGGAAATCAAGACAAGAACTCAAACATGGCAGGAACCTGGAGTCCGGAGCTGATGCAGAGGCCATAGAGGATGCTGCTTTTTGTCATACTCATCATGGCTTGCTCAGCTTTCTTATAAAACCCAGGACCACAAGCCCCAGGATGGCACCACCCACCATGTGCTGGACCCTCTCCCATTGATCACTAATTGACAAAACACCTTACTGGTTCTAGGGCCAGCTGGCCCAAACAAGTAAAAAAGATACTTTCTGAGAGCCAGCCTGGGTCTGCCTGATAGTCTTAGCAACAGCAGCTGAAACATGATCTGGAGATGACCTGGACCAATGAGAGGCAGCCATGTCACACTAGCAGATGCATATTCATCAGACCTCCCCCCCAAGGTGGGGTGGAGGGTATATAAGGCTTGCCTCTTTCTGAATAAACTGAGCTTGTTGTTTCGACATTTTCCCATAGTCTGTGTGGTTTGACTCTGTGCCTACTTGG
Organism: Peromyscus maniculatus bairdii; assembly: GCF_049852395.1. Taxonomy (NCBI): domain Eukaryota; kingdom Metazoa; phylum Chordata; class Mammalia; order Rodentia; family Cricetidae; genus Peromyscus; species Peromyscus maniculatus. The sequence goes on from NC_134861.1 coordinate 36,472,149, forward strand.
CCCCCACCCCCAAAGGGAACAACAGCAAGGACCCTGCTACACATTTCCACATTTTATGGAGGCTCATTCTTCTCAGATGACTCTAGCTTATGTCAATTTGACATACAAAAATCACCCAGTAGACATAGTGACTTAAAATCCAGACCCCTTTCTGTTCTTTTTAAAATACATATTTTTATTAATTCTCTGAGATTTTTATACAATATATTTTGAACATAATTACCCCACCCCTCTCCTTAACTTCTCCCAGATACATCCCCATTTCCCTATCCCCTCAATATCCAGTGCTATTGTTTCTTTTCAAATACTCCATTGACTCCCATTTACACTATCTATATTCTTCTGAGAAGTCCATACATTGGAGTATGGTTGGCCTATCAGGAGGCACATACTTAAACAAAACTAACTGTCCTCCCATCCCCAGAAGCCATCAACTATTACAGCTTCTCCGTTAGAGGTGTGGGCCTCACTTACCCTTCCCTACTCCACATTAGAATGCTGACTCATTTGAGCTTGTGAAGGTTTTGTGTAGGCCACCCCAGCTGCTGTGAGTTCATGGATGCAGTGGGCCTGTTACTGCAGATCCTGGAGTGCTCCAGTCCTCTGGTTCATGAAATCTTTCTAACGTATCTTCCACAGTCTTGGGGAGGAGATGTTGTAGAAGTCCCATTTATGGCTGAGCACTCTGTAGTCACTTTTCTCTGTGCTTGGACCAGTTATGAGTCTCTGTGTTAACTACCGTATAGCACAATGAAACATCTCTGATGAGATCTGAGAACTGTATTAATTTATAGGTAAGGAGATGTGAATTTAGAGGGCATTTGATATTATGTCCATTTAGCAAAATAATAATAGGAGATTCAAACATTTGGCCTGTGAGCTCCCAACTATGGGTTACTGGCTGGGTTTGCAGCGCCAGGCATGTTTCTTCCTGTGTAGCAGGCCTTAACTCCAGTCAGAAAGCAGTTGGCTATCGTCATAGCGTCCATGCCTCTATTTTATATGAATGAACATATCTGGCCATGTCGGTCCTTATTTCAGTTCACAACTGCTGAACACTATTGATAATGCTTTTTTTTTTTTTTTTCATTCTCATAGCAGATTGTTTATATCTTTCAGTGCTATGAGAGCCAGCCAGTAGGCAGGATGCTTCCTGATCAGGACTTACTTGATTTTTCCATGTCCTTCGTGATGCATGTGTGTGGTGCCTTCAGCAATGGGGTCTTACCAAGAAGTTCTGATGCGGCAACCATCTGCAACCAAGAGCGATGGCAACAGTCTGCATTGTTTTGGGAGTCTCCATTACAACCCAGTCCTGCTTGACCAATCCCTCCCCTTGAGGAGAGGTAGATATCCTAAGCCTGGAAGTGGGCAACTAGGCTTTCTTTCTTTCTTTCTTTCTTTCTTTCTTTCTTTCTTTCTTTCTTTCTTTCTTTCTTTCTTTCTTTCTTCCTTCCTTCCTTCCTTTCCTTCCTTCCTTCCTTCCTTCCTTCTTTCTTTCTTCCTTCCTTCCTTCTTTCCTTCCTTCCTTTCTCTCTCTCTCTCTCTCTCTCTCTCTCTCTCTCTCTCTCTCTCTCCCCCCCCCTCTCTTTCTCTTCTTTCTTTTGGTAAGTTTTGATTTCTGCGATGAGTATAGCTCCCTTTGTAGGACATCTAATTAAACTCTTTCATGTGAATATGAATATGAAGCTACATTATGTAGGGTTCCATGTGGATTTTTAAACATCCTTAGAATTATTTATCTTTCTGTCAACTCCTCTGCCCTACCCTCCCATTGATGCTATTGCCATTAGCAAAGTTGCTGTAGAAAGAACTTTCTAGATGTTTTATTTCAGTCCCTTTCAGTGAAGGACTGCAAAAAGCATATTTCGATTCAACACATACCAACACTCCATGGATCAAATTTTAATTGTCCTCAAATTTTAAACCTTAAATACTAAACTTTTTTTTTTTGATGTAGCTGTTCCTTTAGTGCTCCTATACATCATTTGTAGCCTGAGATTATGTATGGTTTAAATTTATTCATGACTTTGTTGTGTAAGTTTCTGTGTTTCGACTGCTTCTAGGTGAGAAAAGCCCAGTCAATTTCTTGTGAATGGGAATTTGAGCTGACTTCATACTCTCTGGCTTTACATTTCCAAGGGCAAATCTCTATTCTCCCAGATGAAGCCCTGGCTTCCCTGTTTATGTAGGCAGGGCATATTTCAGGCTGCCTCACAAATACCAAGGTGGAGCTATGAGAAGAATTCCTTCTGACTAAGAAAGAAGAAACCTAAGGAGGCCTTTCACATTGCAAATTCAAATGTAAATGCTGCTCATGGAAACTCTCAGTCACCTTAGGACCCAGGCCCAGCTCTGTCACCAACGAAATGTAGTGGTGTAGTGGACATTGCAGGAAGCTCAGATCCTTTATAAAGAAATTGTTGGTTCAGGATCACAAGTGCCTTTCTGATTTAAAATATTACCGTTCTGAAGTTTGCATGTTGCAAGCGTATTTATATAAAGATTTAAATTGTAAAATGTGTGGAAGGTACCTAGCAGAATACAAGAAATAGCGATGAGAGCATATTCCTAAGATTTGTATTTGGCTCCTGACTCTGAAACTCATAAGCTATGGGCCTTGAGCCAGCCACATTCAATTGTATTTAAAGCCAAAGAATAACTGAATATCTCTTGGCCATCTTTTGGGTTGCAAAGGAGATGTCCTGTTTGTAGGCTTTTCTGTTCACGCCCACAATGACATACCTGGACCCTCAACCTAGAACTGTCAGCTCTGATTGATCCTGGGCTGGAGAGCAGGGATGTTTCTGGTTTTGGCTGTTTGCACAGCATCTGTGTGGCAGCCAGGACAGCTGGGCCCTTAATAAATGCTTTGGTTGATGTTTCCCTTTCTATGCCAACAGCTCAAATGGGCAATGTACAAGCATGGGGGGCTTCCATATCACTTGGCAGCTGTTGGGAAAATCCACCCCCTCTTGTTTCAGTACTCAGGACATTTTTATAGCAATTGCTGGCAGGGTGGCAATATTGGAAATAATGAAGTATGCAGCATCTCATTTCTCAAAAAGCCACTTTGCTGTCACACCCTGTAATCCCTGCAATGCGTGGGCCGTGAAATCAGCTGTGACTTTATGTTGCTGTGAAACTGGGAGCTGGGAGAAGCTGCCTCATCTTCTGTTTAGTGTTTGCTTTCCTTTGACAACACGAACAAAAGCCAGATTAAGATTAAAGCTGGCCAAACTAGTTTCAAGTAATATGAATACACTACTTGTAAATAGGTGAAATGAGTCTTATTTCTTCCATGTAGAGCCAGCTTTGAAGCCACTGCCATTGTCAGGAACTCCGGGTTAACTAATCTTCCCCCCACACACACACACAGTATTACTGGCCCCATTGTAGAACACAGGTGCACAATTATTAGGGCATTTGAGAAAGAGTACACTTTCCTTGGCCATAACAGTGGAATAAAATGAATTTTGTTCTTACTTTTTTTGACATTCTCTAATTTCTTAAAAAGTTATTCTTTGAGAACTTCAAACGTGTACAAGGAAATGTAAATCATAACCACCTCTATTTTCACCCTCCTCCAACTCCTCCAGGTCATCTCAACACATTCCCCTCTCAACTTCATGTACTTTCTCTCTCTCTTAAAATAATGCACCAAGTTCAATTGGTGCTGCCTATGCATAGGTCCGGGACATTCACTAGAGTAGGGGCAACTGTGATGGTCTGAATGAGAATGCCCCTATAGGCTCACATATTTGCATGCTTATTCCCCAGCTGTCTTTAAATAGTTACTGAGCTTACTTTATAATTCTACTAAAGCAAAATGGACCAAGATAGACTGGCTGAGGGGAATAAAATATATGGATTTCCAGAATGACAGCTTAATGTATATGAGGAGGGGCTTGATGAGGAGAAAGACTTTTAGGCTGAGTAAATATAGAAATGCATTTGGAGATGTCGAGATGAAAATTCTGCATGGATTCTTAAGGAATTAATCATTTCTAATAAAATAGTTTCTACTTTTGGCAGAGTTAATGGATGCTGAAGATGAGGGACATGTGGAGAGGGAAAGTATTTTTGAATTCAACAAGGCGTTTGGAAAACTTGAAGTATTTTTTTTGACAATTATGTGAAAGAAATTGAAAAATAAATGGGGTGTGTACGTTTGGTCAATAATAGAAAAAGAAAGAAAATAACAAACTTCAGTACAGTCTTACTGGGTAGCAGGCAATGTTTGAGAGTTTGTATCAGCTCACTAAATTCTCACTGTAGGGAGGATCCCTGTTTACATCAAATGAGAATTTCACACACAAGGGATTATTCTGTGACATGAGGCTAATGTCACTGCTGACTCAACCCAGGACATCCAATTCCATCACTTGTGTAGGATTTCATAGCAGCCTGGGTCTCTAATGTAGTCCTTGCCTTATTGGGTTCTGATGCCTACTGGACCTTGGATTAGTGAACCTGTTATAGAGTGAGTTTTGCCAGCCTTCTCCCCAATTAAACTGTTAAATCTAATGGCTAATGCCTAACCCCAGACTGCCAGAATATGACCTTGTTGGGAGCTAAAGTTTTATAGAAGCAATCAAGCTAAAGTGGAATGATTAGGAAAGAGCCCAATCTAACCTAACTGATATACTTATAGAAAGGGCGATTCTTGGACACAGAGACTCACACACAGGGAGAACACTGTGAAGTGAACACATGATCATAGTGATGCATCTACAAGCTAGGTACAATGGTTAAGCTTGTCAGCTCAAATGGTCCTGGAATCATTTTAGAGATTAGCAGGTAAACTTTTGGCTTAGAGCTCAAAAACAATGGATCCAGTCAATCCAGAATTGAAACTACGAACCTGTAACCCTAAATAAATCTTACTTTGTGTTGTATTCTTATGCATTTTGTCACAGAGATGAAAGATCTGAATGGTAAACAGCAAGAAATGCTCAAGACTTCATGAGCTTTCCAAAACCTCTTGAGAAGCAGGAGTAGGCTCTTCCACCTAGGTGCCTACCAACATCAGAATGTGAAACTTCTAGATATTAGACCTGCTTAGCAAGTAATTTCTGGTTTCTTTGTTTTTAAGGCATGATGTCTCTTGTACTTTGTTACAGCAGACCTAGGAACTGGTTTCACATGCCGAATGAGATGTGTCATCTTTCCTCATCCATCTTGCCATAAATCTGCTAAAGGACAAGTAAAACTTGCAGTTTATAGATGGCAGTGTGATGAAATGGAGTGAAGTTGACAAGATGAAGCCAAGACAGGACTAACAACAGTAGGGTGGGACCTGGTCACATGGATATTAGACATATACAGGGATTTGCTGTTAGTTAGCATCAGTGGGCTGAAGAAATATCAGTGCCCTGAAAGGTACTACACTCTTTTGTTTCAGTCACAGAAGTCTGACTTTAGTCCAAGAACATACCAATCCCAGCAAGGCAATATCTGTAGACATTATTCCCTTCTGATGACACTTTCTAAGATGGATATGAGAAATACATGAAAGGTGGTAATTGAATAAAATGGATAGACATATTCTTATCACTTATCCATTCATCTATGCAAACTGTTTGCTCTGCCCATTCCTCAAAACTATGTTCAATATACTCAATCTAAGCTGGAACAAATGAACTTACCCAAAGTACTAAAATGGGATCCTGATTTCAATTAAAAGGTTAGAACAAGAAGGCAACATTCTAGCATCATACTATTCTCTATCTATCATCTTTCTTTCTTTCTTTCTTTCTTTCTTTCTTTCTTTCTTTCTTTCTTTCTTTCTTTCTTTCTTTCTTTCTTTCTTTCATGTATCTATCTATCTATTTATCTATCTATCTATCTATCTATCTATCTATCTATCTATCTATCTATCTCTTGCTTTCTCACTCTTGCTCTTTTGTGTGTTATAGTGCATGCTCATGAGTTTGTATGTATATGCAGGAAAAGCCAGATAGGCTGGTAGGTTTCTCCTTCTCCTTCTCCTTCTTGGATTTTTTTGAGACAGGGTTTCTTTGTGTAGCTTTTCACCTTTCCTGGAACTCTCTCTGTAGCCCAGGTTGGCCTCGAACTCACAAAGATCCACCTGCCTCTGTCTCCTCTTTAATTCTGGAGTTAAAGGCGTGTGCCACCACTTCTGCCTGGCCAAACAGGCTTCTTCTTCTTCTTCTATTGTTCTCCATCTTATTGAGACATAGAACCTCACTGTGCTGTAGATATTGCTCTGTATAAATAAACACCGATTGACCAGTGGCCAGACAGGAAGCATAGGTGGGACTAACAGAGAAGAGAATTGAGGGAACAGGAAGGCAGAGGGACACACTGCCTAAAGCTGCCGCCAGGACAAGGAAGATGTAAGGTACCAATAAGCCACGAGCCTATGGGCTAAATATAAGAGTAAGAGCTAGATAATGATAGGCCTGAGCCAATGGCCAAGCAGTTTAAACACTGTAAGAGTCTGTGTGTTTATTTTATAAGTGGGCTCCAGGACTGGCAGGACTTGGTGGCAGCTGGAGAGAAATTCTCCAGCTACAAATGGTGCCCGACATTGGGTGCCAGATATTGGTGAAATTATTAAGGCCACTCCATGTAGTTAAAAAGGAGATTTATTTAATGGCGTAACTTAAAAATGAAGGGATAGGTAGGTTGCGGGTTCCACAGCGCAGTCTGGTGGTGTTCTCTGGAGAACTCTCCTCCGTCTACGTCTCACGTCTACAGTCCAAGAGCAGTGCATCCTGATTGGGTCTCCAGGGCCCTCCCTTCACCCCACCTTGTAGGCGTGATAGTTACCGAAGCCTCGGTGGGGGTTGGAACTTCCAGACCAAAGCTGGAATGGCTACCCACTACATCACTGAACTGAAAGTTTGTTCTTTCCACTAGAATGAGTGACCAGGGAATTTTCAAGATCTGTTTGTCTTCATTTCCCAACTCTAGGGTTACAGGAATATGCAGTCATACCTGGTTTGTTGCGAGGGTGATAGGTAATCAAACTCAAGTGTTCCTGAATGCAGATCATTTGCTTCACCCACTGATCCATTTTCTCAACCTCTGTTTTATGCTTTGAATGTGGATATACTTGGATGTAGACCCACAATTCAATAATTAGGTAGAGATAAATTCAAAAGTAAATCAAAATACAGTCCATGCTCCTCACCTGGGAAGCACAATAGAGCCAGCTGACCCTATTGGTGGAGGTGAGCCAGCCCTGAAGTTGTGAGTATAGAAGAGCTGTCCCTATTACTCATCTGTCATATGGTGGCAATGATGGGAGAGAGATGCCCCCTCCCCCCACAGTGCCCATCAATATCTGAGGCAGATGGAAGAGCTGGCCGTGAGGTCACAATAGCAGGAGAGCTGTCCCTTCCTCTCATCAGCTGTAGCACTTGGGAGAGTGGTCCCTACTCCTAGTCTGGACAACACAATAGAGCTGTCCCTGAAGGTATAGATGTGGAAGAACCTACCCTAAGGGCCTAAAAGCAGGAGAACAGGCCCCACCCCTTGCTCATCTCTGCAAGGGGCAAGGAGTGAACTAGTCAGGGCAATGCTGGAGACCTTACCCAGGTGTAGCAGAGACGAGGGGCCTTGAACTAGACCAATGTTTCTTTGTGATGAATGCCTGCATGTGAAAATGTGTCCATAAAGGGGTTTACTGTGTGACTCACTGTATTACACTGCAGCTTCCATGATGAGATTTTCTCCCTTTCTCCTTTTTTCTCTTAAATTTTGTTTTGTTTTATTCTGTGGGGAAGGACATAGGTGGGATCACGAAGCATGATGTGAAAGACACAAGAAGTAAACTTAAAAAAGTCTGAAAGAGTGAATAAAAACAAAACAACAATGGGGGGAGGGGCATGGAGCTAAAGTGAATGTGAGTTGCTGACATTTAGCCCTGAATATCTCCAGAACATCCAAGCAAATGGACACACAGTTCAAAGAAATGCTCCTTAAACTTTCTGTTACTTATAAGTAGAAGCATTCCACAGTCTGCTCACAGATTGTTCCTGCCAGGCCTGTGACAGATATTAGAATAAGAGAAAGGCTGGATGCGTCTTCAGGATCTTGTGAACATTGGAAAAGGGGGCCTGGCTCTGTGCTTATTCAGAAAAGATAATGAGTTTAGTTGAAGATATTAAGAATTTTTACATTGGAAAAATTTTTACTCACATACACTCCAAGATCTCTCTTGTTGGAGGTCTTTCATACTGGGAGCTGACCTATTTTTTCAGAGTCTCAGGGAATAACCTTGAATGAGTGGATGGTTAGATGGATGGATGGATGGATGGATGGATGGAAGGATGGATGGATAGATGGATGGTGGATGGATAATTGTATGGATGAAAGGATGAGTGAAAGGGGAGGTAGGTATATGAATGGATGCATAGTAAAAAAGGACAATACTAAGCCCAGCACTAAAATCTTCAGGCTGAATTTGCCATGTATAGCCTGCTGAAGATACAACAGAAATGATCTAAGGACAAAAGGGTGATTCCATTACGTTTCTGTTAAAGAATATTTCATAGTGAGGTTGAAGGATTTGGACTTTGACAGCTAAAAACTGCTTATTTCTACAAAGACTTGCATTTTATTTCATTAGGTGCACAATTTTAGGGAGAAAGCTCTAAATAAAAAGCACTTGATGTTCAGGCATGGAGGCAGCACACTCTAGTGCTTCTAGATAATTCAGACTTCAGCAATGCATTCCAATGTGTCCAGAGGCAACTGTGTGTTTATGGAGGTGGGGGTGGTGCAGGTTCGTGAGTTTGATGTGAAATATAATTTTCATATAGCTTTTAAACGGTTTCATTTGGTCTAATGGAAACACCGGGCTCAAATGTATTTCTTTTATATTCATTTACTCTCCTTCTGAAGGCTTCTCATACAGAACATTTATATCAAGAGCTGAGAGGTGATAGACACACAGAATTACTTTGAGGGTATAGAGGGTAAAAAGAATCTCCAAGAATCAGTGGAGTTGTTTTCCTCTGGAACACTTCTTCTTCAGATTTCTGCTGGTGTCATTGGCAAGAGGATGCTTTGAGCTGCTGTAATTTTATGCCAGGATTAGAAGGAGAGGCAACCATACTTTGCACAGACACCTGGCCACTAGAAACTGTCCTCTAATCATGTGGAAACATGCACAAGGAGCATTTATAACTGTCAAGTGCTCGTAAAAAGAGCCTGCCACCCTCTTTCTGTTTATATATAAATTATACATATGTCGTATCTGTGCAATGGTGAATTTCCTGGAGTTTAGCACCTATGGAACAATTTTGACACTTAAATAAACTACTTTGATCAGCTCAAAATACTTAGCTGGTGAAGAAGGAAAATGGGGAAAAGATGAAGAGATGCTTCTCTGGTTATTGTCAGCAAAGGAAAGAGCAGGTCTCTTTCTAGCCCAGTTATAGCAGAGCAGGGCAGAGGGCCTGATCACAGAAGAGGCTGGGTGTGCAGTCAATGTGGGTTTCTTAGCTGGGAGGAGTGTGGAAATTGCCATCTTTGCTGTAAACCAAAAGCTACCTCTCAGTAAAGTGAGAAGCAAGAAGAAAGAAAAGGGAAGTGTACCATAGTGTGCACCATAGTCTACGCTGTCCTCAGAGCACTGCAAAGTGTCATACAATAACAGAAGTCACAGTGAGCTGGCAAAATGGTACATGCATGGGAAACCCACACAAGGCCCCAACATCCTCTGGGACTTATGTAATGACATTTAGAAGAATAGCACCCAATACCAAACTACCAATGGTAACGTGAACTCTTCGTCTGAAAGAATTACAGGAAATCCAGTATCCTTGAGCATGGCATCACTTGAGATGCCAGACATTAAACCTTCAAATGAGACAGTCAGGGGTTCAAGCCACAGTCCTGCCTCCAGCTGAATGAAGAACCACTGGCACATCTCTGAGTCTTTCTGGGTTTTGTCTTATTGTCTATAAGATGGTAAAACTAATTCATTTCTTATAAATGTCAACACATTAAACCATGCAAAATTTAATTTCTAGGTACAAAATTGTTATTCAATAAATATGTGCTTATATTTTCTTTTTCATAAAAAAATCTGTGACTTTAATATCAAATCATCAATTTGAGTTTATTGAGGGCTATTTGATTAACACTGTAGAGTGTAATAACCTAAATTTTTCCCAACAGTATCAATGAGCAACAGCTCCATCAATGATTCATTAAGGGCCACAGGATGTGGGTTTGAATCACAGCACCAACATGAACAGGAGGCCATGTGTGACTTTAGGCAAACTGCTATCCTTTGTGCCTCCATTTTCTCATCTGTAAAATGGGAATGGGTACTTCGTGCACAATATTATAAAGAGAATTAAATGATATAGAACTTACAGAATTCTTAACAGATACAGGCATGAAGTAGTATTTAGATATGTTTGCTTAAATAAATCATTCAGTGACTTAGTGACAAGTATCTCATCTCACTGACAAAGCTGGACACTGACAAAATACCTTTCAATAGAAAGTTTCACTGCTTTCTATTTCCAAGGTGTAGTTCTCTCCTTGGAAACAGCAGCAGATTGGGTGGTATCCTGGATCTGGGACTCTTCTCAGTGTGATTTGGTAGAAGTCAAGTTCTGTGATGGAGACAAGACCCACTCTAATTTTCTAGCAGAGAAAAAGGCAAACGTGGTTACTTTTAGAACTCAGTAGAGTTGTATGTGAATGCTGGGGCTTTCCTCTGATGGAAAAGTTCATTTATAGCTAGAAGAATCAGTAGACTTCCCCTTGGAAGAAGAAAAAAGGGTTGAGGAAGATGAACTTCCAGATACAATTTGTATAATGAAGACTGAAATCAGTCAGTGCTGTTGGGATAATCTCGGAAGACTTCCTGGAGGAGGCAGCCCGCCTGCTGAATGGAGAGATGGAGTGTCTTGACATTGAATGTTGAAGGGGAGAAACTAGGGATGAAGTAGACTGCCCTTCCCATGGTCCTCGATGAGTGACTTCGACACAGCTGAGCCTCTACAGACAGGATATAACACTCATGCCTCCCAGGGTGGGGGCAAGAGCATCCCGAAGCCATACAGGGGAGAAGACATGTGCAGAAGTCTTCCACATCGACACTAGTTCCAGACCTGCCACCCAGGTGAGTGTCAGCTCTCTCTCGCATGCAGCTGTCAGCCTTCGGGGGAGGATGTGGCTCACATCAAACTCTTTATGTGTCCATAAACAAGAAGAAATAGCCCATTATCCTGCGTATACCCAGAGAACAAAGAATGCTTTATTGAGTTTACCTTGTTCTCGAATCATTATGTTTTCTTTCCGCAATGGCCACTGAGCTGTGTAACGGCTGGTGGTTATAGAGCACGTAATAAAGCTTATTAGTGTAATAGCCTGCGAGGAACAACAGGAGAGAAAGGTCGACACTAAATGCTCCATCAGGGACCTGAGGATTTTGATTTCAAAATGAGGCCATTGAAGGGGAGATCAGGCTCTGTTTTGTTTACATTGGCACAACATTATGACTAGGCTTGAAAGAAATGCTCACGTCCTGTGTGTCAAATGAAACATGCTGGGAGGATCGAGGGAACAAATGACAACCTGGTGTTCTGAGATATTAAGGTCCTGCCTAAGAGCCAGGGAGCTGACTTAGTCCTACCGGGTGGCTGGTGTCCACATCGTTGGAGTGGATATGCCATGCCAGGCTTGCTAGGGCACTGAGGCTGGGGAAATAAAATTCATCTCAGCCATCATGTATGACTTGATCATTACACCAAAAGACACACTGTAGGGGCAGGACCTCTGAAGCTGGGTACCCCAAGGGTTCCATGGAACAGCTTCACATGGTATTTGTGTGTGTTTATGGCAGTTAGGAGTTCTGTCCTTTCTGATGGTTTGCACAGGGATTGAGGTCATGCGCTGACATTTCGTCTCCAGTGTGAGAATTCAAAAGGAGTGTTTTCAGGTATTTTCATTCTGCTATGCGATACCTAGAATGTGACTCATTTTCTTGGAAGGACAAAGGTAAAAACAAATTGCTGTTAACAAATTCTTGGCTGCTGAAGTCACGTTGGCTGCATCCTCACCTGATTGCTCATTGTTCTGTTTCTATGGATCTCTGAAAACAAATGCCTTTCTACCATGGGTCTGGATTGGACATGGATAGATAGGCTTCATGGTGAATGTCCTAAGGATATGTAGCTTGGGATAGATCACATAACCCCCCAACCAGGCTTCCATTTCTTCTGGGTCCTTCTATTTTTTTCCCATGTGGGAAGAAGCAAGATGATGTTTTTGTTGGTTAAACAGCACACTGCTCGTGGCTGGCCGCTGCCCACAGCGGCCATGCCGGCAGAGGAGAGTGCTGATCCGAAGAATCACAGGCCATGGTTACCTTTTTAGAGCTTTATTGGGAAAGAGGGGGGGAGAGAGAGAGGACAGATGGAAGGAGAGAGCGGAAAGAGAAGGGGGGCGCACAGAGGGCCCACCTGCTTTTTAGGCTGGGATGCTGTCGCAGGATGGTGCTATAATTAAGGACAGAATCCTTACAGTTTTCACTTCTGAGAAGTGTGTGTGCCTGTGTAGATAATGGACATCATGGGTTAGAGGAATTACCCACAAAGTGTCATGTGCTGGAAGTGCAGTACCATTGTGCTGCTTGTAGAACACAGTGGGACTTCTAAGAGCCAATGCTTAGTGATTAGGCCTTTCAGAGGAATTGGTATTTTCTATGAGAAATGTTTCCTGGATCCTGTTGTTAGGGAAAGTCTCAAATCCAGAAGAAGAGGGTGAGCATATGTGTGCTTGGCCCCCTCCGAAGCCTGGTGTCTCCTCTGTAGTGGTCAAAACTCTTCTCTGCCACATTGGAACACAGCCATTGCTGTGTACCAGAACCCCAGAACCAAGTTGTTTGACATTCTAGTTACCAAAGTCAAATAAACATGCTCAGGAGTCACAAAAGTGCCCTGGGGTCCTGGAAAAGCTAACATACTAGCCAAGGACATATCATAAAACAATTTGAAAGGTTCTCCTTAGTGCCATACCTTTTGTGTTGGATTGTGCTGCTGAGGATAGATATATGTAGGGCAGGAACCTGCCTACCACCTGGCTTTGTGTTCTGGTTGTGAGTCCCTGGTCAGTTGATTTGACCTCTTCAGTTGATTTGACCTCTGTTGCTACCACGTGCTCTGCAGCACCGTGTTAGTCTTGATCCCTAATATCCAATGCTCTTGTGACAATCCAACAATGTCAGCTCCGGAAGTCCTCAGAAGAGCACCTAAGAGAGTCTTCAACAACTTTGCATCTGTGGATATAATTATGATTATGGCTGTTACTGTTACTAACTGGCGCCTGCTTGGCTTCCAGCTCGCACTCCCCACACTGTGTGAAGTGAGGCATACACTCTGAACAACTACAAATTGCTTTTGCTCTTTCAAGCCATTTCACACATGTTCACAGCTTTTACTCTGCTTTCGAATCGGAGCCTCTTGTTTTCCCAATGTTCAGCGTTTCCCTTTAGAGACCGGAAAGCAGATCTCATCAGCAGTCTGGAAGATTCAGGGAAACTGAGAAATGCTGGGATCTCATTTTCACGATACTCCCCTGTTCCTGTTCTGTTTTCTGTGTTCTTTTAACTGGGAAGGAGCTGGGACAGCTAAGGGACAAAAAAGAGTGGAACTGTGCTCTGCCATCCTGGGAAGATGAATAGTTTCTTTCCATGTTTTAGATGCTGTGGCTGCCTTCCTCTTAGATGGGGCATGGGTTCAGAGCAAAGCAGAGCCCCTGATGTGAAAACCTGAGTTCCATAGCACTGCAGGAGGAATTGGCATGGAAGCCCTGCAGAGTCCTCTGGGGAGAAGACAACACCCAGCTGAGCTCAGCTGGGAGTCTGGGAAGCAGCTGATTATGCTCACCCGCTGTGAATGCTGGTGGCTGGCACAGCCCTGGGCTCTGAATAAACACAACAGTCCAGAGCAGCTTCTAGGAAGGGGTGAGAACCAGCACCCCTTTCCACAGTTTCAACAGCTGTCAGACTTTTGAAGGTCATGTAGTCAACACTTCATAAGAATTTTATATTTTACTTGCTAAAGTAGAGGGTACTTGTGATGGTCAAGTTTGCTAGTCAACTTGATTGGAATAAAGAATGCCTATCTGTGCAGGCATTTCTAGATACTATTACCTGGAGGTGGGGGTTACTCTGAATGTGAGCAGTACCACCCCATGGGCTCTGGCCTGGTGTTCTGAACCAAAATAAAGAGTAAAAGGAAAAAGCCATCTGAGTGCCAGCATTCTCTTCTCTCCTTGATTCGCCCAGATGTGAGCAAGTTTCTACCACATCTAGGAGAAGGTCCTGTTACTATGGTTTCTCCTGAATCGTGAGCTGGAATCAACTTTTCCTTTCTAAAATTGTTTCTTGTCAGGTATTTGGTCACAGCAAATGAGGAAAGTCACCAACGAAGCAGCACTTCAGCAGAAGACCAGTTTGCAAGGAGGTCATTTCTAAGTGGAAGTCACTAGGTAAGAGAATGGAATGACAAAGGGTCATATATAGCCATGTCAAAAATAAAACACCTTCTCTTATCTGTACAGAGAGTTATGACTAAATTCACCACAACAGTGAGCATTAAATGTGAATTATAGGGACATTTCTAAGGGACAAAGCATACATGTGGTACACGAGGTAATAAAGGTCCAGGATGGGGTGGCTGAGTTCCATAGTCAATTCCTCCCCTAATAATGTGACCATCCTAAGGTTTCCATACTCCAGTGTCCTTCTTTGTGTGAAATGGGGGTATCTGTGTATCTTCTCTCATGAGGCAGACTTGAGACCTACCTAGCATGGGAATGTATGTAAGATATACAAAGCATGTTTACTCTTTAGGTATGCTATTGGCTAAAGCTACCCTAGACAGATATTTTCCAGTAGTTCAACTTGATGCTTAAATCTATCAGTGAGACAGGGAAGTTATTCCCAACCCTAGACTCCCATGTTGTCACCCCCTAGTTCTGCCAGATTTTCTTGGTGATCTTTAGTGCTACACAAGTTCATGTTTTCATCATGAAATGGGTTTGTTTTCATAACATTTATGAAAAATCTAACTAACGTTTATGGGTTGACTTTGTCAGAATGAGTTATGATGCACAATCTGAACTATTTAAAATTTCTTTTTTGGTAAATCCTCTTCAGGCCCCTCCTATTTCCACACTATGGCTTGATTCCATCTTTTTTTATGTTTGTTACTTGGGTAGTCCTTTATTAGGCTCGAGAAGAAGAATATTTTAGAACTGAAGTCTTTTGCTCATCATAAGGAAAAAATTTGAAGATATGGGAGTCAATTAAACTAATGCAAACATCCTTAATTCTACCACATTCCATCTACAATGGTAGGTACTCCACTTTGTGGAAAGTCCAGAAGTTTGCTTTCTCATCTCAGCTCACCTCATGTGTGTACATGTGCACACTTCACTCAAAATATATCAGGGAATGTGCACTTATTTTCTGAAATGCAGCAACTCCCACTTATTAAACTCTACATCTTTCACATTCTACTTGATACATAAGAGTATCGCCAAGTATATGTTAATGAATTGATAGCTGAGTGACTGACTGCAAGTTCCATTTATCTGAGTGCTGAGAGAAACAGCAAGAGTTCAAGGAAAGAAAGCAGGGAAGGCAGAAGTGCAAGCACAAGGGTTTATTGAAGGAACATGTAAAGAACGTGGAGGAGGAATAAGGACCAGTGGGGATAGCCTTCAACCATCAATGATGGCCACACCTGAGAAAGCAGAGGAATAGGATGATTAAGCTAGAATAGCCTCAGCCATGGCACAGTGGTCTTGCAAAATATGAAGTACTGTAGATACTCCTGGGCTGCAAATACCATGTGAAACACTGCATACAAGAACAGAACCAGGGTCCTCGTCACACTTGATTACTGGTTGGGCTCAGATTGAAGACAGTATGGAATGGATATTCATGGAGTTAACTGGATACACTGGAGCTTAGTGGATTGCCATACTACACTCCACCAGCTAGATATTCTGGAAGCAGATTTGAATAGAGTATCTTCATGTACCTCACTCCATCTCAGAGTCAGACAGCCATACTTTCCAGGAAGTTCACAAGTCCCTACTCTCAATAGTGATGTTCCGACCTTGTGCTCAACAGTTCTTGAATTCTCTGGCTGATCTCCTGTCACCACAGACTGGCCTCCCTGAGAAGGCCTGGGTCCATCTGTGAAGGACTGAAGAAAGTATCACATTCCACTCTTGCCTCCCTGCTGTAGATTCTTTGCTCCTGTGAATTCTCTCTCTTCTTCAGTCCAGGGAGTCTAGACCTGATTTGAACTCCTGGAGTGGGACAAAGAGGTGAAGCTTTTTTATTTTTATTTAAAAAAAAAAATCTATCTATCTATCTATCTATCTATCTATCTATCTGTCTGTCTGTCTGTCTGTCTGTCTGTCTGTCTGTCTGTCTGTCTGTCTGTCTATTTGTCTATATTTACTTATTTCACATCCCTGACACAATTTCCCCTCCCTCCTCTACTCCCACTCCCTCCTCACTCATTCCTGCTTTGCTCCCACCCCTCAATCCACTCCTCCTTTATTTCTGTTTAGGAAAGGGCGGGTCTCCTGGGAGTATCAACAAAACTTCGAATATCAAGTTGTAGTAAAACTAAGCACCTCCCCATGTATTAAGGCTGGGCAAGGAGACCCAGTATGAGGAGTAGGGTCCCAAACGCCTGTAAAAAAAAAGTCTGAGACAGCCCTCGTTCCCATTGTTAGGAGTTCTGCAAGAGGACCAAGCTACACAACTCCAATGCGGAGTGTCTAGGTCGGTCCCATGCAGGCTCCTTTATTGTCGGTTGAGTCTCTGTGTTTTTTTTTTTTTTTTTTTTTTTTTTTTTTGGGTGGTGTCCTTGAACCTTCTGGCTCCTATAATCCATCCTTTCTCTCCACTGTAGGATTTCCCAAACTCTGCCTAATGCTTGGCTATGGTTCTATATCTGATTCCATCAGTTGTTAGATGAAGTCTCTCTGATGACCATTGGGCTAGGCCCCAGTCTGGCCACAGGGGATGGCCAGTTCAGGCTACATATCTGCTATTTCTAGGAGTCTAAGCTTGTTGATTCCTGGGAGATTCCCTTGTGCCAGGTTTTTTTTCTGACCCGAAAATGTGCCCCTACCTTTCCAGTAGTCTCTTTCAGTACCCTCCCCATCACCCTCAACCTGATCACTCATGTTCCCTTTTTCCACCCACCCTCAGTCCACTCACAAAATCATTTCTATTTCCTATTCCCAGGGAGATCTGTGTGTCCCCCCAACCCCCATAAACCATTACCCTGTCTCTCTGGACCTGTGGATCGTAAAATGGTTATCCTTTATTTTACAGCTAATATCCACTTATGAGTTAGTACATACCATGTTTGACTTTCTGGGTCTGGGTTACCTCACTCAGGATGATTTCTTTTCTAATTCCATCCATTTGTCTTCAGATTTCCTGGTGTCCTTGTTTTAAATAACTGAGTAATATTCCACTGTGTAAATGTATCAAATTTTCTTTATCCACTCCCTGGTTGACGGATATCTAGGTTGACTCTGGGTTCTGACTATCACAAATAAAGCTGTTATGAACATAGTTGAACAAGTGTCCTTGGGTATTATTGAGCATCCTTTGAGTATATGCCCAAGAGTGATATAGCTGGGCCTTGTGGTAGGTTGATACCCAGTTTTCTGAGAAACCTCCACATGGACTTCTAAAGAGGCTTTACAAGTTTGCACTCCCACCAGCAATGGAGGAGTTTCCCCCTTGCTGTGCATACTCTCCAGCATGAGCTGTTGTTTTTGTTTTTGATCTTAGCCATTCTGACAGGTGTAAGATAGAATCTCAGAGTCATTTTGATTTGCATTTCCCTGATGGCTAATGATGTTGAACATTTCCTTAAGTGTTTCTCAGCCAGTTGAGATTCTTCTGTTGAGAACTTTCTGTTTATATCTGTATCCCATTTTTAAACTGGATTATTTGGTTTGTTAATATCTAGTTTCTTGAGTTCTTTATATATTTTGGAAATCAGCCTTCTGTTGGATGTGGGATTGGTTAAGATCTTTTCCCATTCTGTAGGCTGCCATTTTGTCCTATTGATGGTGTCTCTTACATTAGAGAAACTTTTCAGTTTCATAAGGCCCCATTTATTAATTGTTGATCTTAGTGCCTGTGCTATTGGTGATCTGTTCATGAAGCTGTCTCCTGTGCCAATGCATTTGAGATTATTCCTCAGTTTCTCTTCTATCAGGTTCAGTGTATCTGAATTTATGTTGAGGTCTTTGATCCACTTGGACTTGAGTTTTGTGCAGGGTGATAGACATGGATCTATTTGCATTCTTCTACATGCCGACATCCAGTTTATACCAGCACCATTTGTTGAAGATGATTCTTTTTTCTAGTGTACAATTTTGGCTTCTTTGTCAAAAATCAGGTTTCCATGGGTGTGTGGATTTAAATCCGGGTCTTGAATTCAATTCCATTTATCCATTTGTCTCTTTTCATACCAATACCATGCGGGTGTTAGTACTCTAGCTCTGTAGCAGAGCTTAAAGTCAGGGATGGTATGCTTCCAGAAGTTTCTTTATTGTACAGGATTGTTTTAGCTATCCTGTTTTTTTTTTTTGTTTGTTTTTCCATAAGAAGTTGAATATTGTTCTTTTAATTTCTGTAAAGAATTGTGTTGGTATTTTAATGGGGATTTCATTGAATCTGTAGATAACTTTTGGTAAGATTGCCATTTTTACTATGTTAATCCTAGTGATCCATGAGTATGAGGGATCTTTCCATCTTCTGATATCTTCTTCAGTTTCTTTCTTCAAAGACTTGAAGTTCTTGTCATAAAGGTCTTTCACTTGCTTGGTTAGAGTTACCCCAATAAATTTTATATTATCTGAGGCTATTGTAAAGGGTGTTGTTTCTCTGATGTCTGTCTCAGCCCACTTATCATTTGTACATAGGAGGACTACAGATTTTTTTTCTGTTAATCTTGGATCCAGCCACTCGACTAAAGGTGTTTATCAGCTGTAGGAGTTCTCTGGTAGAGATTTTGAAGTCGCTTACATATCCTATCATGTTATCTACAAACAATGATACTTTGCCTTCTTCCTTTCCAATTTCTATCCCCTTGATTTCCTAAGTTGTCTTAGCTCTAGCAAGAACTTCCAGTACTTTATTGAATAGATATGGAGAGAGTTGACAACCTTCTCATGTTTCTGATTTTAGTGAAATTGCTTTGAGTTTCTGTCCATTTAATTTGATATTGGTTATAGGCTTGCTGTATATTGTTTTTATTATGTTTAGGTATATCCCTTGTATCCCTGATCTCTCCCAGACTTTTATCATAAAGGGGTGTTGGATTGTGTCAAAGACTTTTTCAGCATCTAATGAGATGATCGTGTGAGATGATGCCTTTTTAATAGGGCAGTCACTCTTTTTCTACCCCTCCATTCTAGAATTTTGATATGTGTGCCTAGATGTACACAGCATCTTAGTTTGGCCACTTATTTAACACTATAATATATCAGATTCTACTGACTACAGCTGCAGAGGAAATCTACTTGGTTTCCACCTTTGTCTTTGACAATCGTTTCAGAAATCATCTTACCCTCTGTCTGCTAGCACCTGCTATCATTTCCCTCTCATTTCAGTATCTTTTCATTCCCATGGTACTGGCAAGCCCAGCTCTGAGACTGCCCCTGTGCTCTATTCTGTCCCATTCTCAGCCTACAGAGGAGAATTACCACTGGGTGTTGGAGAGAGGTTTCTAGCAGTGCATTCCTGGGGCCTTGGTGGATGCGATGCCTTCTGGTCCCCACTGTGGAATAAAATACTCTGGAGGGTTGTGCAGCTTCATATACTATATTGAATCAGCATGCTCACTTACCCCTGCCTGATCATTTTCCCTTGTACCATCTGCTAAGACAACTCAGGCATTCCCACAATGTTTAGTTTGGGCCACCTCAATAGTCTTTATATTATCTCCTTGAACATTTTTTGGCAGGAAGTAAAATTCAAAGTACAGAGAATTTGCCCTCAATTAAAAAAAGTTACCTCTTTGAGTTTAATCTTGACCCTCTAATGACGTATGCTTTAAATTCATCACTGGCAGTGTGCAATAATCCTTATAGCTTCCAAGCAAGGACTCCCATTCTTTCTTTATTAGACTGAGTACATCTCTATTGAATGATGGTAGAATTCATAACTGAATCAGTCCTGCAGCAGGGCCAGGCTTATAATTAAGGTGACACAACACCATCATACCTAGGAGAATAGGTACCCACAAACTGAGAGGGTTAAGAGGGGTTCTGGACTCTAATCTATGGATATTCCAGCTTTCTTACTTTGAGTGATGGCAGTATTGTCTTTTAACAGACTACTTGTTTCTGTTATATGAAAGGACATTTCTATTCCCAGGTCTCTATAAGAGGCAAGAAAGATGATCAGCTCCTGAGTGAATGTTTTCTTTTCACAAAGAGCTTTGAACCAGTTAGTGCATCTATCTCAAGGTGGTCATTTTTCATGCCACACAGAAGAATCTGTGCTGTGGATGATTGATTGATAAGTAAAATGCTGATTGGCCAGTAGCCAGGCAGGAAGCATAGGTGGGACAAAGAGAGAGGAGAAGTCTGGGAAGTGGAAGGCTGAGGCAGAGAGACTGCCAGCCACCATGATTAGAAGCAACATATTAAGATACCGGTAAACTACGAACCATGTGGCAACTTATAGATGAATAGAAATGGGTTAATTTAAGATATAAGAACAGCTAGCTAGAAGCCTGAGCCATTAGGCCAAACAGTTTAAGTAATATAAGCGTCTGTGTGATTATTTTATAAGTGGACTGTGGAACTACGGGGGTTTGGCAGGACCCGGACAGAAAACTCCAGCTACAAAGTTGTGTGTCTTTATTCTGCATTTTAGGGTTACAAAGTTTTGCAGCCCTAGCCCTGAGCTCAGCTTGACAGACCTGTCTTGATTAAGCATAGCTGTTGATTCTGACCCTCCATTACTGTATATATATATATATATAGCTAGAGTTTTCCTGCTTTGCCCACAGTCAGGACAAATCTCTGTCACCCGCCAGTCCCAGAGCCGCTCAGACCCAACCAAGTAAACATAGAGACTTATATCGCTTACAAACTGTATGGCCGTGGCAGGCTTCTTGCTAACTGTTCTTATAGCTTAAATTAATCTATTTCCACAAATCTATACCTTGCCACATGGCTTGTGGCTTACCGGAGTCTTCACATGCTGCTGGTCATGGCGGCGGCTGGCAGTGTCTCTCCCTCAGCCTTCAGCTTCTCAGAATTCTCCTCTCTCCTTGTCTCACCTACTTCCTGCCTGGCCACTGGCCAATCAGTGTTTTATTTATTGACCAATCAGAGCAATTTGACATACAGACCATCCCACAGCTCTCTCTCTCTCTCTCTCTCTCTCTCTCTATATATATATATATATATATATATATATATATATATATATATATATTTCCATTACTTGAAACATCAGATTTACAAGTGTGCTCTCTTTATCAGGACCTGGTTCTAAGTAATAAGAAATGAAATAGCCCATAATAAGCTGCTTCATTGATGCACAGACTTCCTGTATCTCTAGATTACTAAGAATGGCATGCTCTTAAGAATGGAAAAAGGTATGTTGAGGATGGGGGGAGGCAGGAGAGCACATATAACATGAAGCTGGGAAGGAAGAACTGGGGTAGAAGGGTACAGGGTCAGGGGGGTCAGGAGAATAGGGAGAAATAGAGAAAGGAGAATCAACAACATCAAACTGTGTTTCTAAGTACCCAAACTGAATTCTGATACTTTGAATTTAAAAAATTATTAACAAGGCCTGCAGTGGTGGCACATGCCTTTGATCCCAGCACTCAGGAGGCAGAGCCAGGCGGATCTCCGTGAGTTTGAGGCCAGCCTGGACTACAGAGTGAGTTCCAGGCAAGGCACAAAGCAACACAGAGAAATCCTGTCTCGGAAAACCAAAAAAAAAAAAAAAAAAAAAACACTAAGAAATAAAGTTTCTTCTGTAAAGAGAGCCACAGGGGTAACATATTCATGTAGGGCCAATGTTTCCTAGATTCATCTCCCAGGATCTCAGAGGTCATGGTTCCAACAGTCTAGAGAACCCTGACTACTGCTTAATCTGGTAAGATGACTTGGCATTTATCCATAGGGAACAGGTTGGAAAACATGCTGAATGCAGCAGTTACAGAATTATGGAGATTTGTGACTATATTTTTAAAGAAAACTTCAAAAGTCAGTCAAAATATAGTCCCCAAGCAGGTAACGTGAACATTTGAGGGGTATAGCCCACCTTACAATGGAGACTCCAAGATGTTGGAGATGCCAGGAACAGGGCATCTGCCAAAGAAAGTTATGGGTGCTGAGTGGAACTATTCCAACAAAGAGGCCATAGGGATATGACTGGGAAGACAATAGGGGTGGGTCTTCCCAAGCCTGTTGGAGCTCACATGAAGTTGGATGTGGTGCTACAGGATTTGGTGTTTGCCCTGCTGGGTTTCCATATTGCTTTGGTTCAATCTTTCTTTTCTAGGATTCCCATCCTCCTTATTGTGCATGGCAATGTTACTCTGTGCCACTGCGTGTTGGAAGTATGTAACATGTCTTTTTATTTTACAGAGGCTCCAAGGCTAAAATTTGTCCACAAATATCAGTTCAGTGTCTAAAATTGGGCCTTTGAACAGTTTTGGAACTGTCAATGCTATGGGAACTCTCACCATTAGATAAAATATACTTGGTTATGATTCTCTCTAGTCTCTAGGGGCAGTGTAACATGAATCTTAAATGGTCTTATTAATAAAAAAAAAACAAAAACCTGGAGGCAGATATTGGATTGAATCACAGAAGTAGAACAAACCACAGCCAACCTTTTTGTTTGTTTTGTTTTTGTTTGTTTGTTTTTGTTTTTGTTTTGTTTTATTTTGTTTGTTTTTTCTTTTTTTGTTTTTCTGTGTATCCTAGAACTTGCTCTGTAGTTACCAGGCTGGCCTCGAACTCACAGAGATCCCCCTGCCTTTGCCTCCTGAATGCTGGGATTAAAGGCGTGCAACACCACATTGGGCACCAATTGTAAAACAAATTGCTAAATGGTCATATTAATAAAGAACCTCGGAGCCAGATACTGGGGTGAATGCTGAAAGATCAGAGAAGTAGAACAAGTCACAGCCAACCTCACCTCTACAACTCTTCAGCTGGTCCTGTTTCCATGAATTCTTAGACTGAAAACCTCTGAGTCCTCACCCCTGAGGGTCTTAGCTGAACTGCTTAAAAACCTCTAATTCCTGGTCCTCATGCCTTATATACATTTCTACTTCCTGATATCACTTCCTGGGATTAAAGGCATATGTCCTTCCCAAGAAAAGACATGAGATGATTAGTTCTAGGATTAAAGGTGTGTGCTACCATGTTTGGCTCTGTTCCCAGTGTGGTATTGAACTCACAGAGATCCAAACGGATCTCTGCCTCCCAAGTGATAGGATTAAAGGTGTGTGTGCCACCATTTTCTGGCCTCTATGTCTAATCTAGTGGCTGTTCTGTACTCTGACCCCCCAGATAAGTTTATTAGGGTACACAATATATCAACTACAGGGCAGAATATTTTAGTTGAATCTGAAATATTTGCTACAATCTCACTTTTGAACACTTGGCTCCCAAATAGTGACACTATTTTCAGAAGTTCTGGAAACTTCTGGAGTTAGGGCCTTGCTGAAGAAAGTGAGTCACTGGAGGGGGGTGTTGCAAGTCTCTGAGAGCATGTCTTACCTGCCCACTTTATGTCCCACTCACTGCTTCTTGACCTGCTGTGATGTACACAGACTGCTATACACCCCCACTCTCTCTGCCATGATCTGAGCTGTTTTACCATGCTTCCTCTACCTGGGTGGGCAGAAACCCCCTGAAAGCAGGAATCAAATCTTCCCTCTTTTTATTGCTTTTGTAAGGTATGGTGCTCACAACACTGCAAAAGTAACTCTTCTAATTGCCTATTAGAGGCATTCCACATGTCACATATCAGCACTAGGATCCACAGCAAGCCTGAGCAGCAGTTGTGAGCAGCAGTTGAATAGCATACCTCTAGCACAATGTGAGGAAGGAGCCAGGCATTCACCAACTGAGGCTGTCAGTCAGCAGCATCCCACTATTCCTCTAGCAAATGACCTGAACAGCACCTTGGCTGACTGTCTCACCTACTTTTGGTAGCAATCATTCTATCTTAAATTAGCCACTGTCTCCTAAAATGGGCCATGAAGATTTTCCCTCAGGACTGTGTAGGAGGTACCCGAAGATGGTCAAGTGTCAGGTTGATGCTTCTCTTTCCTAGCAAAGCTTCCATCCAATTGATGCTTCTCAGGATGATGCTCATCCTCCACACTCCAGAGCAGCACCTGCCCCAAGTGACCAGACACTCCACAGAGCCTTTAGTTATGCAAGCAGATTGTGTTTGCCTGCTTCATGCATGGAGAGACATGGTAATGGAAGGGAGGAGGGCCGGACATACATCAAGGTGTGGAATGTATTTATATGGATGTCAAAGGCAAATTTGGCGAGGGATATTTAGGTTGAAGTGGTGGGAGTCTCTATTAAGATCTGTTAAGTAATAAAGACACTGTGTCCCTGCTCCACTTACAGATGGTGATTAAATTTCCCAGAAGATACAGGGGAGGACAAGGAGTATGTCACTGAAAAGCCACCGTGTGCCAGGGATCAAGTTAGATGGTCTTGTGAGCATGCAATTTTTACCCTCAAACCTCATTATAGCCTGAAAAAAATGGGTACTCAAATTACCTTTAAAAATAATAGAGAGAAGAAATTGAGACTCCAAAAGCTGACTTGAGCCCTCTGAACTCTCTTAGCACATACATAGTGATGTAGAAAAGATGAAACAGCTTAGCTTTTCTCTGGTGTTTACAAATACACATTTTTAATTATAAATGTAGTTAATCACAATCACGAAGTGCTAGAACTTTAATGAAACATCAGGTACCATACTGTAGGTCAGGAGTTGGAAAATGTTTTGGTAAAAGGCCAGATAGTAAATATTTCGGGTTTTGTGGACCAGAAACCTCTGTGACAATTACCTAATTCTTCTGTTATCAGGTTTAAGCAGCTGAGGACAATATGCAAGTTAACAGACATAGCTAGGTTCAAATAAAAAACAAACAAACACCCTACATTTGTAAAACCTGGGCTGAGGATGTGAAGGCTCACAAGCCAGAGTTTGCTGAACTCTGGTTAAAATTAAAGAAATACCATGAGATGGTATGATGGCTTGCTTGGTACAGGGTGGAAGAAGGGGTGACTTGAAAGTTGTCCTCCACCTGTGTGCTTTGGTGTGTGCCTCTCCTTTGCCTCCCCACACAAATAAATAAATGTAAAACTAAGTAATAAAACCCATCATTGCTTTAGTGAGAGTAAGTGACTTACATGAGGCCATATTGAATGACTGGTGAAGCCAGTGTGAAAAGCATATTTCTTTCCTTCCAGTGTAAGGTAATGTCCTGAACCAATCTTTACAGACTCTTACGTTCTGCGGTAGGAACTCAGGAGAGATACTTGAGAAAGGATAAAGGAACACGATACCTCGATGACTTGAATACCACAGAAAGTGGTTTCTGGGCAGTGGTACACTTCTGCATGAATTTGGCAGTGATGAATTGAGAATGTTAGATAAAAGACTTAAGAGACCATTGTTTAGAAGTTCTACTGGTCCTGATGGTGACCCTAAGAGTGGAGTTCTGTGATAGGCTTGATGTAGGACACTTGCTGTCACAGAGGAAGAAACCTCAGGCTGCCCACTAAGAAAAGGGGGTGGGGCTTCACAGGAGGGTAGAAAGCGGCAGGGTAGCACAGTGGAATTAGGAAACTGTTCACAGTTTGTGATTTCCATGAATGAGGTTGCTGGGCCAGAGAGCAACTGTGTCCTACAATTGCCTTATCATAGAAAGTCTGATTTCCGGGCCTGATAAACTGAGATGGATGGCTGATTCCCAGGGGGAGCCTGAAGCCATACACCTGGCTTGGGAAACATGGATGTGGCATTCAGCAGAAATGGCACATGAGAATGAGACCAAGAGTCAGAGGAAAGCTGGAGGAGAGAGTAGCAGTATGGGAAACCAGCCCAGGGTGGAGAAGCCGAGGGGAGCAGTTAGCAGCAGCTCTGTGCTTCTGTCGAGGTGCTTCTTTTCAGTCAACTGTGTGCACATCTTCAAACAGATGCCCAAGCAGGCACCACTTCTCAGCAAGTGACCTTCTGTTTTTACTCCACGCCACTGAGCTTAGATCTTTCTCCATGTTCCCCCAGTATCTAAGGGTCTCCTCATCACTACTTGGCTGATCTGTCTGATCTTTCCCGTCTGTCATGAAGCTCTGGATTCCTGGGGTCAGAAGTTGTCCAAGAGGGCAGTTGAGATGGCTCGAAGGTAAAGGAACTTTCCAAAGAAGTCTGATAATCTAAAGATCATCCTCATGTCCCATGGTGGAAGGAGACAACCCATTCCAGAAAGCTGTTTTCTGATGCCCTGCCACACATCCACACCATGGCACATGTACACACACACACACACACACACACAAACACACACTGATAATAACAATAATAGTAGTAATAATAAAAACAAATTAAAGTTAAAAGAAAGAGGTGGCTGTCTTAGTTAGAGTTTCTATTGCTGCAATGAAACACCATGACCAAAAACAAGTTGGGGAGGAAAGGATTTATTTGGTTTATACTTCCATGTTACTTTTTATTATCAAAGGAAGTTAGGACAAGAACTCAAACAAGGCAGGGACCTGGAGGCAGGAGTTGTTGATTCAGAGGACATGGAGGGATGCTGGTAACTAGTTTTCTTTCCCTGGCTTTCTCAGTCAGCTTTCTTATAGAACTGAAGGCCACCATCCCAGAGGTGGCACCACCCATAGGCTGGGCCCTTTCCCATCAATCACTAAATAAGAAAATGTCTTACAACTGAATCTTATGGAGCCATTTTGTTAATTGAGCTTCCCTCATTTCAGACAACTCTAGCTTGCATCAAGCTGACATAAGATTAGCCAGCACAGTGGTCTAACATATTCATTGTTCTCTGGCCCCTGGCTGCAGACAAGATATGACCAACTGCCTCCCATTTTGATATTTATCCTTCTCTGCCATGCTAGACTATACATTCAAATGGTGAGCTAAAATAATGTCAGTGAGGAAAGAATTGTGTTCTAGAATTTCTATATAATATATAAATAGGTACACGTTAGACTAGACAATGGGGAGTGAACACTGAGGAGAAACACCCATCATCTCTTTTGAGGATGCATGTGGCTGTGATCTTCTCTACTTTTCAGTAGCCTCCCTTCAGTTGGATTTTATAATCATTTCAGTTCTGAAAACAGGGGAACTGAGATCTAGAGAAGTCAGGTCATCTTCTGAATGTAAAACCAGGATCTCAGCACAGAGATGACATTTGATGTTTTAGCTCAAATGATTCCAAATGGAAGATTCACAGATGTAGATGGGCCAAGTGACCAATGCAAGAGCTTTGTGCTAGTTTCTAGAGGGAGACAAAATGGAAAAAGGAAATCATTGAACACTTCTGAGAGTTCTCAAATGGTGTACTCTTGAGGATCAGCAAAAGGAAAGATTGCTTGGAATCACATCTATAGGATCCAGTGCCTTGGAAAAGTTCTTACAAAACACAAGCATCATGCTTCAGAGGGTTGGTCAATCATCAAGTCCTCAGAAATTGCCCAGATCTCTCTATCAATAGCCATTGGGTGGATTAAACAAATTTCTAGTATCTTTGGCACAGTTTTCCATTAAATATCACTGGCTGGAAGCAAATGAGAGAATACTCAGCATTACCCATCTACTTATCTGTCTGATAGCTACACAAGCCCTTAATCTTTTCAGAAACAAAGTGGCCTCGCCAGACACGATATATTGACATTTTCCCTCCCAGGAAACTGGAAAGGAATGATCAAAGCACAGACATTGTGAGAGTCACAGTTTTGAACAACATGCAACTTTACTTATCAAGGTTAATGTTAATGTGCTGATGAGTAGAGAAGCTAATCTTGTCTCTGTTGGGAGATCCGTGTAGGCTCCTGGACAGAGTTCCCCATCACCACTCTTTGATGTATCTGCAGCCTGCACTTTCATCTGGACACCATTTTCATGATTTTTCCATTCATTCTTGCTCATGAAGCAGTGTTAACAGCACATCTATGACTCAGCTATCCCGTTGCTCTTGCATCCTGTCTTCCATTCTCAACATACTCTAGGATCCCTGAGAACAGAACAAATTGTCCCCGAGTGCCACATGAGATCAACCTAACACTGTGGGGCTCAGGTGTATCACGAGAAATTGATAGAGAAGTTTATTCTTTATTTTTCCCCTCAGAAGAGCTATTTGTATCCTGGCGTAGTAGATTCAAATGTTCGTCTATTTATGATGATGATTAGCATATCCTAGTCTAAGACTCTGATCCTCTCCATTATTTATTTAGTTTTGTATCAGTTTCCCACCTATAACAGTGTAGGGAGGCACTTGTCTAAAGTCTGGCTGAAGGGAGATGAGTCCCCTGTAAGACTGAAACTCCCAATTGTTTGTGGCCACACCACTTTCCTATGAAAGTCTTAGAGAACAGAACTATGACACCTGATTTTGTAGCTCTACATATCCAGAATCTAGTACAGGGATTGTCTTATAGCAATGGCTCAAAAACAATTAAAAAAATGAGTGAATGTCTGGTTGATTCCCCACTATACAGAATAAACTGGCTAGGATCGAAGAGGAATGCAGGAGGTGGTAGGAAGGCTGTGTCTACTCCAGAAGGACTGATTAAGGAGGACTGTTCTTCCAGGGCAACCATGAGAATGATATTGTTTTTCATATCTCTCTAGCAACATTGAGTCTTCACTGATTAAAACTTGTATTCCCTGTGTTGGTGATTTTTGTTGCACTCTGTTCTATCAACAAGCCCATCTTGATACACGGTTATCAATCTAAGTTTGTCTGTTCTGACATACAGATTTTCCCAGCATATTTTTATACTTTGGAGATTTTAAAAAGTTTAGAGACAATGAAGGTAAAAAGGAAATGAAACTCCAGCAAGCCTTACTGTTAGAATGAGGAATGAGTCTGAATCTGAGCTCTGACATTTGCCAGTTGATGGCCTTTGCAGCACAAAGGGGGCTTCTTTCTGTAATAGGGACCACACTAATTCCCAGAAAAAACATGTATCGTGCCATTATCATAAGATCCAATGCAAAGTATGTATTCAGTGTGTTTTATAGCCTCCTCTATCTGCACTTTTTCCTTTTACACAAGTTTTACAATATAGGCCATGATGGCGAAGTATACTTAATAGTCATACTTGGCCCCCCAAGGGCTGAGATCATGGTGTGAACACACCTGCCTTCTTTCTTTGCTTTCTAAAAGAAAGAGTGATCAGGAATCTACCTAATGAAAGCATGGGAATATTTGGGTCCATCCATTAGCCAGTGGTTTTCAGTGCCTACCTTGTCCTCTATAGCTCATTAGTCACTGGGATACAGGGACACACACACACACACACACACACACACACACACACACACACACACATACACACACACATGCACACACACATGCACACACACACATACACACACACACACACACACACACACACACACACACACACACACACACCAACTCTTGTACTCATAGAGACCGAAGGTTACATTCAGTTTTATATTGAATTACAACAAATAAGGACCTTTAAAGGTGAAAAACTGAGGGACACCATAGGCTTTCATGACTCTTTTCCACAAAGGACTTAGTCTAATAAAAGGAGGTGTGTTTAAGGAGAAATAAGTAGTACATGGTGTTCATCAAAGGCCTTCTGTCAAAAGCACAGCCATGTGTTGGATAGAGGAACTGCCCAAAGTGGCCTCCCTGCAGCGCTCAGCATTGTAATGGCTTCCTGCGAGGAAGTGGGTGGATAAGTGCCAGGAGGCCAGGCACTTGATCTTCAACCAATGTAAATATTATCCTGCTGCTGCATAAAACGACGCTCTCTGCTTTTGATCCATTTCCTCTTGGTAATAAACAACTCAGCCCAAGGAAGGCCTGCTGCATGCATGAGCCATACGGATGTGAAAGCATGGCTCTACTAATTAGCATTATTGAAGAGGATGATATGGAAAAGTAATCTCTCTTTCCATGGAAGAACCTGGATTATATGTGGACAGTATTGGGTAGAGCTCTGAGGTTACTCAGTTTAAGTCCTCTGGACACATATTTTTCAGGCATTCACTGTACTCGAAGCAAAGATGAAAGAGCACATGAAATCATCCTACCCATCCCTGAGTTTTAGTCCCTTCTTGGCGGCATCTTTTCTGTCCTCTAATTGTAATATTCTTGACTCCAGCCTTTGCTTCTTTGTGTCTCAGAGTTCAGCTCTTTAGTATACACCACATTTTGAATGAACCAGTAATCCCTGAGACCATGCTAAGCAGTGAAAATTGATTTTAACTCTGAGTCAGGGATGACCCATGCCTGCACAAAAATCAGACAATGTATGTGTAGGAAAATGGAGGAAGTAAGCTTGCCTTCTACAGATCTTACTAAGATTCAACATCACATTATGAAACAAGTTAAGTTATGCTTTGAGTTAGACAAAACAGAATTAGAAATTAGCCTCCTTGTTGTGTTGACTTGGGCCAATCACATAAATACTCTAAATCCTGAATCTTCATTTTAAAGTGAGACTATAACAATACCCCAGCTAATGAATGCATTGAGAGATCTTAATGAAGTAATGCACACTTATCCCATTGTAGCTGCTTACACATGAGCTTCTTTCGTCCTTGGCATAGAATGTTTTTATGAACTTGCCTCTGAGTATGTTCCTATACAAGTTTTTTTTCTTCTTATTTCTTCATAAAACCAATGAATTAGATGAAAAGGGTGCTCCCTCAGGCAAGAGCCATTTCACTTTGTGCATAAAATTCCCCAGGGTGTAGTTCCTGTGGAGTAAATCATCACTCAGAGTTCTTGAATAGCTCTATGTGACAGGTAGGTGTGTGTGTGTGTGTGTGTGTGTGTGTGTGTGTGTGTGTGTGATGACTTTTAGAAATCCAGAAGCTGAGAGGTGGAAAAATGGTCCCTGCTTTCTGACTTCTGTCACTGAGCTCAAGATTCCTCATACCTGCAATTAGCACTCAGAGACCTCTAAAAGCTCACTGCCCTAGGGAGCTTTTTACCTGTCTCTCACCAGGACCTTGTTGTGTCTTGATGCTAATAAACCTGGAATTATTCCATTTTATCAAGTTTTAGGGTGACAGCAAGGATGAGAAATCACGAAAAACCAACCATCACAATATCTGTTATCTTTTGCACCAGCTTGAAATATCTGACAGATTCCTGGAGCTACTTTGCAATCTGAACAAGTGCATCAAATGGACTTCTGTTTCAGTCTCTCTGTGTGTCCTTTTGCTCTGTGGGTTACTTGTTGTGTGAGCCATTATAAAGTGTTTGTCTTTGAGGGGGTGCCCATCTCATGCTGGTGTGGGTTAGGCATATTTGCTAAGGCCTTCTAGTCAGCATCCTCCAGGTTTAGAAACTATAATACATGTTTTGGAAGCATTTGTATTACTTCAGTGAATCCTTCAGTGAAATCATCCTATCTACCCCTAAAAGAATGTCCACATAAAAGTATCCTTAAGTACATGCAGTCTCTTCTTTCCCTAATATGATCAACCCTGTGCTGGCAGGTTTTATTGTCAAGTTGACACAAGCTAGAGTCATTTTGGAAGAGGGAACTTCAACTGAGAAAATACCCCCACCAGAGTAGCTTGTGGGCAAGCCTGTGGTTCAGTTTCTTGTTTGATGATTCATTTGGGAGAACTCAGCTCACTGTAGGCTGTGCTGGTGGGCCTGGGTTGTATAAGAAAGCAGGCTGAACAGGCTGTGAGGAACAAGCCAGTAAGCAGCACTCCTCCATGACCTCTGTATCAGTTCCTGCCTTCAGATTCCTGTCTTGATTTCCTTCCTGGTTTCCTTGGATGATGGACTATAAGCTGTGAACTGAAATAACCCTTTTTTTTCCCCACATTGATGTTGGTCATAGTTTTTTATTACAGCAATAGAGAGCAATTAAGATAACCCTCATCTCCCCAAGATCTGATTTCTAATTCCTTCCATCAGTATAGTACGGGGTGCCAAAGGAGAAAGATAATCTTCAGAGGTTGTTATTACAGTGTGTAACTAACCAGTTCTTCTCTCCCTGCCTGTTGTTCTCTGACTTTGACTGTGAAACTACCTGTGCCTTGGTGTGTAAGTTAATGGCTTGGTCTTTGCTTCTGTTTTACTCATTCAAATATGAGAACATTTGTATCTACTTCCAAAGATTGCTTCTAGGGTTTAAGAAGAGAAGCACTTTTGACATAATTTTTCCTACCATTAAAGTTTTATTATATGTGTTTGAAATTCAATGTCAAGGTTAAAATGTTCGTGAGCATAAAATGGGTCCTTGCCTGGTGGTGTGTATCAGTGGCTGGATTTTTAAACTATATTTTACAATAGCTTTGGTAACATTTTAATAAATTCCACATACAAGTACAGCAATGGAATGGTGAGATCCAGAAATTACAGTCGGTAAAAGCCTCTTTAATGACAGCTAATACTACTTCAATCACGGGTGGTGTTAACTGGCTTTACTGCTTCCTCTTGTTTAAGAAATTAAAGCAAGGCACAATATTTCTGTCTCCACAAAAGTTTCTCCAGATAAATGTCCTGAGCTCAGACTGCAGTTCTTGCAATGTTTTTTGAGCACAGTGCAAGCAGAAAGGAAAGTCTGTATTTAAATTCCTATTTAAATGTACAATCCAGGAGCTCCCATGAACCTTCAATTGAAATCAATTAATATGTAAAGTAACAATGTATTAAAAATCAAGCGAAGAAAAGAGTCCAATAACATACTGTAAATGTCTTCTAAATGATGAATATACTCAAGATGTGGTGTGTGTAGCTGTAATTTTTTAAATATATGAAATGAGTAAAAACTTATCATAGATGAACATCTGTAGATGAATATCTTAGGGCTGGGGAAATGGTACTTGTCCCTCAAGTGTGAGGACTCAGATCTCCAGAAACCTTAATAAATGTCAGATGGGCATTGCAGCCTGCCTGTAATTCCAGCCCTGGAAGGCTGTAGCAGGGGATCTTCAGAGAAAGCTAACAAGCAAGACTACCCATATTGGCAAGCTGTGGGTTTGATTGAGAGGTCTTTCCTTGATGAGTAAGATGGATGAGCAACAGAGGGTTATTCCTGATATCAACCTCTGGTCTCCACATGCAAACATGTGCAAAAAACATACAGGCACACACACACACACACACACACACACACACACACACACACACAGAAAACAAATGTGGAAAAAATGAAAAACTGTATTACGAATCATATACTCAATCATCATACTATTGGTTTCATCAACATAAACAAAGTAATTTATTTTTTTTTTCATTTTACTTTATAGGTGCCTACACTATCCTCAACTTTACATCTTGGCATACAAACTCAAAAATATTACTATCTGATATAACTGCCTAAATTTTATATTTCTTATGATAATGATGTTGAGGTGCGCATAAGCATTTTACTTTTATGAGCTAAATAGTAAAATATTTAGGGAAGATGCTCCATAATGCTCACAGCTTTCCTTCAAATGTCTCAGCCAAAATGTGAATAATTGCTGAGTGTATATGAGTGGCATGCATGCATTCTATGCTTAAATTTTCTTCAAATTGAAACTTTCAAAATAAAGTTGTTTTGTCAAAGAAAAAGTTAGGATGAGAAGAGAAGAGGTCTTTTTGACCACTTCATCTAAAATAACTGCAGGTTACTTCTGAAGCAGCTTGCAGATTCTATCTTCATGATGCTTGTCACAGCACAATGTATCATTGTTTAATTCTATTCTCTTTATGTTTACTGTCTGTGCCCCTGAGATCACACGAAGTCATCTAGAGACACTGTGTCCCTTTGTCCTATTCTCAGTAGCTAGAATAGTATTGATAGAGTCTCAAGATACACAAATCTTTGTTGACTAAATGAAAGAAAATTATAAAAGTAGAAAACACATGAATAAATGGATGACTTTGTGTGGTTTACAGATACTGGAAAGCTTTGAAGACAGCCCAGGGACCTGCCCTACTCAGCCCTCCACCTAGCAAATGGACTGGGTTTTTGTGAACAGCCCTCTGTGCTCTGGTCCTTTATTGACCTGTTCTGATCCTGCTTTTGGCTCAGTTTGAAGCTTTCAGCCTGCATGTGACTCTAGCCATGATCTCAGTGCTTACAGTGTCTCATGTTCTCACAATTCTACAGTTGGCCTCTTTTCTTGCAGTAACCAGAAATTCAAAGCTGTCAAAAACCATTCATCTGCACCTATGAGAATACTGAAATGCCATCTTTCAGCTCCTGGCTGGTCACAGTAATCATAAAGTAGCTAATATTACTCTACCAAGTCCTTTAATACAGGTGTTCTCCTACCCCTCCTGTTGAGAAGAAAGCTGAAGCAGGCGAAGACAGAGAATCTCTAAAAATATATCATGTTTATAACCTAAGCATGGCCAGAGCCATTCTCTAAAGCATTGTCTCTGTGACTTTTCCTAGGAGGTGTGTGTGGTATCATTTCACCACACTTGAGTAGTAAGCAGCTGCCAGGCAAGTCCATTCCTTCACCTAACAGTACTCACTGGAATATGGACAAAACCCTGCCTGGAAACCATATCATTAACAATTAGCCCTCAGACTTCCTCGCTGAGAACTGATTGAATCCATAGGATTCAACATCTGAAATTAACAATCTATTATGTTTTCTTAGAATTATATTTTCATAGAGAGTTAGTATTGATTGACATTAGTGCAGTTGTTAGTAAATTAGTCTCTTTGAAGCTCAAAGGGCATGATGACAGATATAGTACACATACAGCTGATTATAAAATCTTAAGCAATCCAAAGTTAAGTAGTGCCTCAGTTGCTCCCATGCTTTCCCATGCTGTTTTATTACTATAAATGTGTAAAGTGGCATTATAGTGCAGTTATTATAAGAACAGATCTAAGATATTCTATCTATGTTCACATGCAGTTTCTTCTGTTCACCAGCAGAAGAATGTTGGTGTTCTATCTTCACATCTTTAGGAGGGACTGTTGGAAGAATTCACTTGGATTGTCATCAGAAGTGTTTAGAATATTGCCTGTATGGAAGCATGTGTGAGAGCCAAAGTTACCTTTTAAGTTTTAATTACTATGCCTAAGAGATTCATGAAACAAAAATGCCTCTGACCTATAAGCTTCTTTCCCAAGGACAGATAATTCCTGAAATGTTAGAGGCTGCTGTTTATGGGAGATAACAAATCACATGTTTTCACTCCCCTAAACAACTTTGGTTGACACGGCTGTCCCACATGTGCTTGATCACATGTGGGCGGGAGGTACATGGACAAGAAATACATCCAAATGTATGCTTGTCCCTGATTGCACCTGATGGGAATTAAGATGCACTGTGGATTTTTCCTTTTTAAGCCCCTGCAAACCATGACTCAGGGCCATTTCTGGGAGCCTGGATATGGACCTGACCAGAGTTCATTCACCTGGCCAGTATTTAATTAAAGCTTGCTTCAAATTTAGCTTTAACCTGTGGGAGTGGTCTTATTCTCAGCAGGTGGGATTAACACATGCCTATCACTATTAGTTATCAGTCGGTTCATTACTTCCAAACCTTACTACAATTACCAATTTGTGCTCCGTGTGTACAGTGTTGCTGCTCAGGAGACTCTCCCGCTCATGTTGATTGTCTGGGGTTTGTAAATGCACCTCACGTGTCTCCTCCTCAGCCCACTCATCCATGGAATTTTCATGTCGCTCACTTCTCAGCTCAAGCACCACTTCTGCAATCCATCTATCCTTCCTACAGACCCCACCCTCACCCCCACTTTGCCTTCTCCTGCCTAGCCTGATGCTACCTGATCATTGTTTTTTATCGTGTATTACACACTTACATTGACAAGATTTTGTTTTGATTGTGTGTATATGTGTGTTTGGGTTGGGGGTGAATGTTGTGCAATTGAGTGCAGGTGACTACACAGTCCAGAAGAGGGTGTTAGTTCCTCTTGAGCAACAGTTACCGGTTATGGTTACAGGTGCTGAGAAGTGCAGTACTCACTTCGAAGTAAAAACTGTGTCTCCAGACTCAATTCCACATCTTCTCCCTCTCCTAACTTGTAAATGTGGCATGGACTCTGTTTTGTTCAATAATACACTTCCTTATCTAGTACAATAGTAGGCCCATGCAGTTGCTCAATAAGTAGTAAATGGATTTCCATCTATTAGATGATTATTTGCCTAATTGATAAGTGTATCCCTGTCTTTGTAACTTAGTAATAATGTGGTTTCTTAGCTATTTCTAAGCCATGTCTGCTGTGGATATCTCTCTATATAAATAAAACACTGATGGCCAGTGACCAGGCAGGAAGTATAGGCAGGACAAAGAGAGAGGAGAATTGGGGAAACAGGAAAAAGGAGGGGGAGACACTGCAGCCACCGCCAGGAGAAGCAGCATGTGAAGACGCCAGTAAGCCACCAGCCACGTGGCAAGGTATAGATTTATAGAAATGGGTTAATTTAAGATATAAGAACAGTTAGCAAGAAGCCTGCCACGGCCATACAGTTTATAAGTGATATAAGCGTCTGAGTGATTATTTTATAAGTGGATTGTGGGACTGCGGGGCTTGGGGAACCTGGAGAGAAGCCCTCCAGCAACAAATGGCGCCCAACGGCTCGAGTTTCCACCTTAAACCTGAGAATATTTAATAACCAATTCTAAACAGAGCCAAAACCAGGTTCCTGCTTCTTGTCTCATACGGGCAGCTAGACGCCGCAAAACGCAGGTTTGAACACTGGCGGGTTCCTGGCGTGTGCGTTTGACCGGCAGTATGGTGGAAATGAGGCGTCTGCCAGCGGCACATTAAGCTGTGTGGTAGATTTAGTCTTTACTATTATTTAAAAAAAAAAAAAAAGGTTTCTGGGCTACACGCTGCTTTGATAAAAGCTTAGACCCACTATTTCTGAGACTTGATGACTCCCAGAGCTGGTGGAAAATGTACCACTGCCATGTTGGGAAGCTGAAGTGGGTGGAGCCAGCAGCCACAGCGCCGTTTCAGTCTTAGAATGGTACAGTTTAAAGCAATAGGCTCAAGGCTCAAGGTAATATAAAAAATAAGCCATGTAATGATGGCTACCACACAGAGAATCTGGATTATGTTGTCTTTGATATTCATAACTGAAGAAAAACATTTGATTGCAAAAGCTGTTGAGTTATGCCAAAATGTATATTTTAAAGGTACCTTGACTTCAAAATTTGGATTTAAGGATATGTTGCTTTGGAAAAGAGGTTCTGCTTTTGTTTCCACAGAAAGCCAGAGACTGTGGATTTGTTCCAGATTAAGATACATCAGGTTTCACCAGCCAAGACCCCCTGAAAGGTCTCCGATGACACCATGGCCCAGATGATCCAACATCCAGAGCGGTTTCAAGGCAACTGGTTCAAACAATACAGCCTCACGGACTACCCCATAGGTCTAAAATTTTCTTTGCATCCCCATAAGATACAGCGCCCCCCTCCAGCAGGAAGTAGTAAGAGATGCTACACCCAAATTCCCAAATATACCAAGCTGGCTTTAGAGGTGGAATTGGCTCACTCCCCCTCTAAACCCAGACATATTGTTTTTTTTTTTTTAAAAAAAAAAATGGTTAAGAGATTCTTGTGTCCCAAATCAGAAGAGCCCTCTGGTGTGGGACAGAGAAAAACCAATATTTCTATTTAAAACAAATTGATTATAAATGTGATCTCTTTCTAAAAAACAAAAGGGGATATAATATAGATATATAGGAGGATATAGAGATGATAAGATAAAAGAGTAGATTAATGAACCTACTTTTAAAGAACAACTTGTTTAAAATGTTTTACATTGGTATAGATTTTAGTTTATGTTTAAAATGTTTTACATTGGTATGGATTTTAGTTTATTGATACAAACTTGAAGTTAATATTGTTATACTGTGTATATATATATATATTTCTATTCTTGTTTGAGGTATTATGTTTATGTAACTCATTTAAAATTGTAATGGATAATTAAAAAATAGATTAATAATTAGTCATCTATGATAATCATATCTGTAGCCATGTTAGTTAAGTTTTCTAGGTATACATAGATATATTTCAGATAGATAGGTAATCTTCAAACACTTCATAGACCTAGAGAATATGGCATTTAAATAACTTAGAATTCTGTTGACGTGAGACACAATTGCTCCTGGCTGCACCAACTGATCCCGAGAGAATGTTGGGCTTCTAAGACATTTTCATTTGGAAGTTTGTCTTTTTGGCACAAAATGGCCTACTGGGCAAAGAACTGCCCTTGCCTTGACGGCTGACAGTACAAATGCAATGCTGTCCTTTCTGGACAAGTGGGACACAAGGAAAGCGACCACTGTACTCTGCCAAGACAGGGTAAGATGGTCTTTCAGAATTCCTGCTTCTGAAAATGGTCTGTCAGATACTCTAGGCCTGTAGCCAATTTGAATGCACCAACAATGCTGAGAAACATTAGGTGACTGTCCAGGCTGCCAGCTGTCTTGGTCTACTCTTGTAAGATTCCCAAAAGTTGCCTGCATCCATCTACCATTTCTCAGGTACCATTATGTTCCTTCTCAGGTCTTTGATGTGGTTAAAGACTAGATAGTTGTGATTTTCTCAATATGATAAAAGATAAGTTAGATATAAAACCTTAAACTCACAAATTAAGATAGATAGGACATCTTTAATATTGTAACTGCAATTCTTGCTCGATAATTGTTTTGTTATATGTAATTTTACCATGTTAAAGTTAAAACCTTCCTTTTTAAAAAAAAGAAGAAAAGGGGAAGTGCTGTGGATATCTCTCTATATAAATAAAACACTGATGGCCAGTGACCAGGCAGGAAGTATAGGCGGGACAAAGAGAGAGAATTGGGGAAACAGGAAAAAGGAGGGGGAGACACTGCAGCCACCGCCAGGAGAAGCAGCATGTGAAGACGCCAGTAAGCCACCAGCCATGTGGCAAGGTATAGATTTATAGAAATGGGTTAATTTAAGATATAAGAACAGTTAGCAAGAAGCCTGCCACGGCCATACAGTTTATAAGTGATATAAGCATCTGAGTGATTATTTTATAAGTGGATTGTGGGACTGCGGGGCTTGGGGAACCTGGAGAGAAACCCTCCAGCAACACATGTCCCATGTAATGGGCTTGGAATCTCCTAAGCTTCTTTGCCTTCTTCAACCTCTTGTGGAACTGGAGCCCCACTTGGGAACCTGTGCACCTGAATGGACCCCGACTCACAGCATAAATGACTTAACTTCTCCTTCACTGAGCAGGATGGGAAGCTTAGCCCAGTTTTGCCTGCTTCCATTTGTATTAAACATTATTTTTATCTGTGAAACTTAAAAGTGAATACCTTGTGTCAAATTGTGTGTACTTCTCCAGGAACACCTAAAAAGCACCTTTATTTTCTCTTCCCCTCCTTACCAACCCATCAAAATCAATTTCTAATGGATGCTCTGAATCATTGTTTTGCAAATTTATAATGAGGACAATAAATGCCCTGGTGAAATTGTTGTGCGAGTTCGGAAAAATATTACTGAAAGGCTTGGCACAGAGTAAACATCAACCTGGCTCCTGGCTGCCCTGTTTTCCAAATGACTACCATTACCCTTGGAATTATATTGGCCCCACTAACCTGCTCTGGAAATATAGAATTTCTCTCCTAAGGACATATTTTAATAGCAAAGCAGAGAGAATTGCAACAAAGAGCTTGTGTATATCTTTTCCAAGGTTGCTTGGCCAGATTGCCTTCATTAGCAGATCCCTCGGACTTCAGGTCAATGTGCATATTTTCACACCTGCTGGTCCCCACCCCCTCATCTCTGTAGGCTGCAAAGGAATGAGGCAGCCCTCATTTGTTTGATTTCGTATTGCATCCAGGCCTCCTGCTTTCAATATTGGGACTGCTCATAATTGAATGTTTTGCTACCTGGGCTAGAGTTATCAAACAATGAAGGATGCAAGGCCCAGGCAAGATTGCTGGAAATTATAGGAGGCATCTTCTTGGGTTGATTGCTTTTATATTTAATCATATGCTAATTGTTAGTTCTGCAAGGGAGTTTCCCAAGGAGATAGCAAAGTAACAGGGGGGAAAAAGATATCACATAAATATATGTCACTCTCATGAGGCAATTTGCTGAATTAATGATATAAAAAAACTCTATTAATACCTTCAGGGAACATAGTTGGCACCATCAGTTAGATGCACAGGCATGTAGTGTACTATTTCTCCTTGTTTCAGTAGAAATAGATCCCAACTATGGGTCCCCAGCCTAGTTGCAAACAGGTGGAGACAGGGCTGGCAATTAGCCTTCCTTGTTCTGCTGTCAATCATGTGCTTAAGGTACCCAGATATCCAAATATTCTTTTTCAAACTCTCAAAAAGACAATATTTAAATGCCCCCATTAAGAGATGACAAGTACTGGATGTAAAAAACCCGTTAGCTGTTCTGATTTCATCATTACATAATGCACACGTGTTGCAGCTGTACAACCGTTACAAATGTGCCATTATGTGAGAAAAAATAAAATGAGCCTTGTGAAAACATGCATTGACTCACTGTATCATAATAATGAAAGTTCAAAGACATTAGCATGGACACATTTCCAATTTCTTGTCCCTTGGATCACAATTAGCATGTACTTTAGCGTCTTTGGGACCATTTTGGAGCATAGATCTTGCCTACATCTTGAACTGTTGACTAAGTCTGGGTGTCCTTTCACCTGACCCTTTACTCTGCAAGTAAAATAACCACTAGAGATTCAGCCTACTTGTCACTCCTAGGGGAGTAGAAGTTTCTCAGAGCCTTGAGGCATCTTTCTCTTGGAAACTTTTTATTTTTGGTTCCTGGACCCTGCCGATTTCTTCTTTGACATTTCCTCTTATTGACTTAGTCATTTAAAGTTATTAACAAAAGCATATAATTTAGGTGCTATCCTCAAAAGTCTATTCTGAAGTGAAGATGTATTTACAAATCATTTACTAAGGAACATCTGTTACAGAAAATTGCAGAAAAGACAGAAAGATGGAAATTGTCAAAAAAGACCCAGAGCTCAATGAAGGTCTCATAGAGGGTTGGCCTCAATCTGCTCTCCAAGGAAAGCTCTTAAGTGTGAAATGGACCTCTGACTTTTTTTTCTGCTAAGGAAAGAGAGTGAGTCCTACATATTGCTGCCCTTAGTCAAGTGATACCCAGTTGAGTGTGATATCCAGTTAAATGAGTTTCTAGATTTTTTTCCCGGTAATCCAGCTATCTGGGAGCTTGAGGACAGCCTTCCCAAAAAGAGCTTTATGTATCTGTTCCATGAGCCAAGATGACTTGGAGCATGTTCAGAGTTGCTAAGGAAACACATACCTTAATAAACAAACAGCAAATAAACATAGAAAGAATTTGAGAGGATCTGGATACAGCATCCACACTGTCAGCTACAGGTTCCCATGTTTCTTCTCTAACATTTGACTGACAGGAGGCTGTAGGTGCATGGCAGTCCAGGGACACCACAGAGCTACATGGAGTACTTGCTGTGCAGCTATTCTATGTCTGCTTTGATGTCATCTCCTCTGACCCTCTTAAAGACAGTATTCTGTCAACTACTGTTTTCTCTAATTCCTCCTGTCAGTGTAGGAATGTGTTCAAGGTAACTCTCCACAAATTAAAAGAAAGGGACATGAAGGAGGGACAGGATGTTCCTTGGGTCCTCCTTCTTCTCTTGCTAATTGTGTGCAGAGATGAATCTCTACTTTCTTACATCCTGCTTCATTGTTTTCTTCACTTTCTTTCTTATTGTTCTCTTGTCAACCTCCTGAAATCAAGGTCATTCCAACCTTGAAGACACTGGTCCCTCTTTATTTAAGGTCAGTCACCTCCCGGAAAATTCTAGGGCAGCTTTTTTATGTTCTGTCACAGATGACAAGTGTTTACTGCCTCCATTTCATTCTTAAAGCTGTTTGGGGACCTGTTTGCCTAGTACCTCATTTCCTTGTTTGTTCTTCCTCTCTCTCCATCATTCTTCACTGTGTCAGGGTTGAACTTCATGATGGGCAAAAATTCCGGAGCATCAGTAGAAATGATCTGATTCACTGTTTTCATATTCTGGGCTTCAAAGACTCTCAAATGGCCCCAGGGAATAGAAGTCCACATGGCACAGAGTCACAGGCACATGTGAGTCTCTTCTCATAAACATCTTTGAGGGAAAGGGAAGACTCCTCCTGCTTTTAACAGCACTAACTATCAAGATGTTGCAAAGTTCTGGCATTGCCTCTGAATCAAACCTCCTTACCCCACAACCATCTTCACTTTCTTACCATTTTTCTACAATGCACCAAGATGTAAGGGAGCCAATTTATGAGCAGCCGGACTTTGGAGTTATGTTTGAGATAGAGAGTGATTGCAGTGATTGTTCTATTGAGAGAGAGCCACATGCTCCAAATGTCATGTCTTGGTCTATGTTGTTTTCCATAGGAAAATGCTATGTAGTTATGAGTTATATTGATAAAGAGATAAGAAAGAGGAGTAGGTGACATGATATGGTAGTTTGAATGTATTTGGCCCCCCACAAGCTCATAGAGAGTGGCACTTTTAGGAGGTGTAACCTTGCTGGAGGAAATGTGATCCTGTTGGA
Source organism: Peromyscus maniculatus bairdii (assembly GCF_049852395.1). NCBI lineage: Eukaryota > Metazoa > Chordata > Mammalia > Rodentia > Cricetidae > Peromyscus > Peromyscus maniculatus. Next base: position 36,514,997 of record NC_134861.1, read on the forward strand.
GGAAGCTGGATGACACATGCCTTTAATCCAGATCTTGAGGCTGGAGGGCCCACCTTTAATCTAGGCCACACCTTTTGTTGGAAGTGTGTCACTGTAAGGGGTGAGCTTTGAGGTCTTTTTCTCAAGCTTCATTCAGTGTGACAGTCGACTTCTTATTTTCTGCAAGATATAGGACACTCAGCTCTTTCTCTGGCACCATGCTTGCCTGCAATGCCTCCATGTTCCCTGCCATGATGGACTGAACCTCTGAACTGTAAGGGAGCCACCACAATTAAATATTTTCTTTGTAAGAGTTGCCATGGTCATGGTGCCTCTTCACAGCAATAGTAAACCCTAACTAAGACACATGATTATGGGATACTTGGTAAGTTAAAAAATGGTAAGGCAAACTAGCAGGTTACAACTTCAGAAAGATACTATCTAAGACTAAAGGTGGATAGAAGGGTAAAATCAGAGCTGTTTTTCACTTTGTTTTGTTTAGTTGAGATGGGGTCCTGTGTGACCCAAGGTGGCTTCCAAGTCTCTTATCAGTCCAAGGATGATCTTGAACTCTTTGTTTTCCTGCCTTCACCTCACAAAGGTTTAATTTTCAGAGCAGAAATGCCATGCCTGGGCTAAGACTTAGTTCTAGTTCAGTCTTTATTCTGAGTCAGTAGTCTGTTCTAGTAAGGCCTTAACTGATCACACAAGACCCACCATTCTGCAGGGCAATCTTCGGTGAATAAATAGCAGTTTTAATGTAAGTTTCACCTAAAAACACCCTAATATAATCACAAAAAGTAATGTTTGACCAAATGTTGGTATACAAGGACCCACTGAAATTGACTTATAAAATTAACCCTTATACACCCAAGATGTATTCACTTAGCTCCATCATACCCAAGAGGGTTTGGAAGTCATGGATTCCTTTTATCATCTCCACGGTAACATTCTGAATCTAAATATGTGTTACACTCCTTTGATATTTGTTACCCATAGCTCCTGAGAACATGGCTGTGCAAATAAACAAAACATCCAGAAGGAACAAGAGTCAGAGAGAGAAGACTGGCTGCTTGGACCATGATTGGAAAAGCAGCACAACTCAACTGTATAATAGGGGATCCTAATGACATGTGCCAAACACAATGCTTACTCCTTCACCAGAAAGATGTAACCACACCCTTGGACAAGTCATTTAACTCTGCATGCTTCAATTCCCTATTTAGAAAAATGAGGATAATAGAGTATTAGGTAGAGTTAGCCTGGGAATTAGATGGATTGAATATGGAAGATTTCAAAATATAGTTTTGTCAATAGTTGGTATGGTTTACTTTCTAGTGCTTTGACAAACATTATGATCAAAAGTAACTCAGAAAAGAAAGGGTTCATTTAATCATATGGCTTATATAGTTTATAGCCCATCACCAAGGGAACTTGGAGGTAGGGACTAAGTAAAGATCATGGAAGAATGCTTCTTACTGACTTTCTCCCAATGATTTGCTCAGTCTCCTATAGCATCTAGGACCATCTGCCCAGGAGTGTCTCCCACTACAGTGGGCCAAACCCTTCCACATCAATCATTAATCAAGAAAGTGCACAACAGACTTCTTACAGGCCAATTTGATTTAGCCATTTTCTCAATTTAGGTTCCCCCTTCCCAGATGACCCTAGCTTGTTATTTGACAATAAACTAACCATTATGGTATATGGTGACATTTTATTTGTGCTGAAATGTAATTTTATTTGTATGCTAATAAATAAAGTTGCCTGGGGATCAGAGCTAAAAGCGAGCCATTTAGCAGAAGTTTAGCGGTGGTGGCACGCCCTTAATCTGATCACATGGCAGGCAGAGTCTCTGTGTGGTCATTGACCCCTCTGGCTCCTATAATCCTTCTTTCCCTTCTTTTTAGGACTCCCTGAACTGGGCCTAATGTTTGACTATGGGTCTGCATCTGTTTCCATCAGTTGCTGGATGAAGCTGCTCTGATGACAATTGGGCTAGATACCAATCTATGTGCATAGCAGAATATCATTAGGCATCATTACATTGATTTTCTTCCCCTCAGTTCTATTTGGTTCTATCCTAGGTCTCTGGACCTTCCAGCCTCTGGGTCCTGGCACTCCAGGCAATGTCAAGGGCAGGCTCCTTCTCATGGCAGTCAACCAATGACTGGGCCAGTCTGAGACCCATGCTACAAGAATTGTTATTTTAATTGTTCAGCTTTCTTGGAAGAAGTGGTGTCAAGCAAGTGTCATATGTTTTATGCCACAAACCAGAAGTCTTTCATTATGTTTTAAAAACTGGAATGGGCACAGCAACAAAAGTGGGATTTTGTTTATGATATGACATCTTCTCAGGGGTTGTAATATATGCAACAGCATATTGTAAGTGTCCTTGCTCTCACATTCTCACATTCAGTAAACCACAGTGTTTCTGTCTGCATGCATGAGTCCATGCTTGTACAGTAGGATGAGTCAATGCACTTCGTAGTCAGGAAAAACACAGCTTGATTTCTGACACCATGCACAGGCATTTTGTATTTGTAACCTAACTTTCCAATGTTCCCTTCCCTCATCAATATAAACTACCCTAACCTTTGCCTCATGAGGTAGCTATCCTTCAGAAAGATAACCAATATTGATTTTTGTTTTGCCACTGAATTACAAATAGTTTTTATGCATTCTGGAGATTAACCTTGACATATATATTATTTACAGGTGTTTTCTGCATTCTATGGTTTGTCTTTTTACTGTGATAGTTTCTTTGAAATGCATAAAACTTTAAATTTGTCTTTTTTTCTTGAGAATGCCAGGTATGTATACAATGAAGTATGATTATACCATGCTGTGGAATAATGCATTTGTACACTGGTTTAATAAAACACTGATTGGCCAGTAAGCAGGCATGAAGTATAGGTGGGATAAGCAGACAAGGAGAATTCTGGGAAGAGTAAGGCTCAGTCAGGAGATGCCAGCCCACCATCCAGGGAGCAGCATATAATGGCACACAGGTAAAGCCATGGAAAACGTGGCAACATGTAGATTCACGGAAATGGGCTGAGTTTAAGTGTACAAGCTAGTCAGTAGTAAGCCTGAGCCAATGGCCAAATAGTTTTAATTAATATAAGCCTCTGTGTGTTTACTTAGGGGATGTGAGTGGGAGAGATTTGTCCCAACCGCCGGCCAGCCGGGACACAGGAAAACTTCCAAGTACAATACTACCTCCCCATTTTCCCTCTTAAGTTCTCTCATGTCCCTTCCAACACATCTTTCTCCAAATTCATGTCTTTGTTGGTACCCACCCAAGTTCAGTCAGTGCTGCCCATATGTGCATGGGCGGGTATGAGCCTATCCTCTTGAATATGGGAATCCTATCAGTAGCCACATCCTCCACAAAGAATGGTTCTCCCTCTTCCAGCAACTATCAACTACAAAGAGATCCACATCAATGGCTGGGGCCTGGAGATCATCTACCCTATCTATGCCAAAATATGATCTGGACTGATTGTATGCTGGTAGCCCCAGCTGCTGTTAGCTTGTGGGTATGATTAGTTTAATACAATCTTTCTTATTTTGCCTTTGTTACTAGAGATTTTGGTGCTGTAATCAAGAAACCATTGCATGAACCAAGGCATGGTATTTTCCCTTTTGTTTACATCTAGTTTTACAGCTTCAAAGGATTTAACTATGTAGTTCTCAATGCACATGTAAACAATTGTTAGGTAAATTCCTTTACAATATAGAGTCTACACTATTAATCAACAGGAAATGCAGATATGGAAAAATAGTATGGAGATTCTTCAAAACTTTAAAGAAATAGAGCTATTTAAGACCTAGTAATATCACTTCTCTATATTTTTAAAAGAATTGAAAGTAAGATATCAACTGTATACTATAATTACATCTTCACTGTAGCCATAACAACAACCAATATATGAAAACATTATGAGGTAAGTGCCCATCAAAAGATGAATGGTTAAAGAAAATGTGGTGATACATACATAATAAAATTTTATTTCTCCTTTAAAAAAGGAAAACATTGTTATCTTCAGTAAGAAGGATAAGCCTTTAAGAAACCTAGAGTGAAGCAAATGGGAAAAAAGGTGAATGATCTCACTTGTATGTATAACAAAAAGATTCACATTCAGAAATATGATAGTTACCAGGACCAGGGGACAGGACCAAGGAGTTGAGTTGTTGTTTGATATGCTTCAGTTATGAAAGTTGAAAACATTATGGAAAATTTTTATACATCACCATGTCTATAGAAAATAACAAATATTGTGTACTTTAAAAAGTCTTACATTGTCTTCTTGACACAATTTTTAAAAACATAAGCTCAAGACTAGCACGATGGCTCAGCATATAAAAGTTCTATCATCAAGACATGACCTAAAGTCAGTCCCTGGGATCCATATGGTAGAAGGGGAAAAATCAAACTGACTTCCATATGTGTACCTTGGCATGCATACCCTTTCCTCCCTGACAATAAGTGGATAAACAAACATAAAAACATTTTTAGAGCACATATGCTTAAATGTTGAACTAATGTGAATAAAGTGGATTCACTGCCTGATTGTAGATAAATTTTCATAAACACACACATAAGATAACCTGAAGAATCCATATTATAAAAATTACTGATATCTAGCAGATTTCCAATAAATGCCAGTACCCTTGCCTTGATTCTTCTATATTTAATTCTAACCTCTGGCAAACTGGCTTTAGACTGAAATTTACACTAGAATTACAAATGGCTTCATTGCTTCATAACATGTTTTCCCAGTTTGGAGAAAGAAGGCCAGAACTGAGTTTATAATGATTTCCAAGGTCATGCAGAGGTTTGCAATTATCTCCTGATTCTTATTTCAATAAGGGCAATTGACTCAAATCCAGAAAGGCAGATCTATGCTGCTAACTAGCCTGGCACTGGTGGTCTATCAAACCTTAGTTTGAGTTGCAAATAATGAGGCTTTTTAATCATGTTTTTGGTCAACGTATTTCTTTGCTTATTTTACTCTCTGCATTATTTTGGACACAGTGAATAACTGAGGAACAGTTTCAACATTCTCTGATTTAGCTTTCATTCACAACATGTGTCTGGTGAGGAAGGGGTTGCCCACTGATATGCACAGAAGGTGAATGATGTCCAAACAATCAGGATGATGCTCAAATACCTCCTGAGGGTCTGAGAGAGCTTGTAAAATCACCTCCCTGGCCCCAAAAGAAGACTGGCACCAACAGGAATCAAATGGTACTGATAAAGGAGCCAACCTAGAAAACTGACAGGTAATGAAACACTCTCATCCGCCAAGGTGAACAGATGGCCATCTTCAGAGGACACAGCACAATTGTCACTAAAAACAGAGCCTGAGATTGTGTGAAATGAAGGCAGCTTTCCAACCTCAGACCCTGGGAAAACAGGATGGGCTTACATGTGAGATGAGAGGAAGGGAGGAGAAACTTGAGAAGGAGCTGTTGTTTGTAGAAATGGATAGCAGGGGAGATGACTCTCTCTTTGGTCTAAGATTTCTAAGAAGTGGTGTCATTGTGTATTCATCGCTGAAATAAAAGGCGCTGTCACACCTGGCAGAAATACAGGGTTTAGAGATTTAAAGGAAGAACATCAGAATCATCTGTGTTTGTTTTGTTCCTAATGTGAAGTGTCTCAATTCTTTCTGGGAATTGACAGGTACTTTGAAGATTGTATATATACATATATAGTCTTCAATCAAATGACTAAAATTGTAGTTAAATTTGCATTATACCTTAATCTGTACCCCTTGAATTGGATTTTATACTGGCAGACTGTTTATGTCTAGTAGGTAACGTTTTGAAGAAGTCAGTGTTGAACAGACAACCTACCTGACCTTAACTAAAGCTGTGCTGGAGGGACAAAAATTTCCATTTAAGATTCCAGATTCAAGAGCACATAAGATGTGATGTCTTCATTTTTTCTGACAGCTTTACATGTCTCTTCCAGCAGGAGGCAAACAGGCTATGACTTAGCGAAAAGTTTTAAGTATTGATTCACTCCTAAAACTCTCAGAGGAGTGATGAGACATGGAACATCCTGATATACAAGTTTTTTCCATGTGTGCATATGTATGTGTAAGCATGTGTGCACTACATATAGAAGCCATAGAAAGCTGCAAGATGCCTGGTTCTGTCACATTCTATCTTATTTCCTGGAGATACTGTCTGTCACTGAATATGGAGTTTGCCCTACCCCCCTTTACTTTCTGCCTCTCAGTACTGAGGTTATAGTCATATATAATGTGTCCAGCTTTCATGGGTATAGAGGAGAATTGAATTCTTGTACTCATGATTGCAAAGCAAGTACTCTTACACACTGAACTCTTTCCCCAGACCAAGCATACTGATTTGGGATCTTTGTTAACATTATTTTGGTTAATCAATACAACTATTTGCATATGGGATGCTATGCCTTGCTTTGATGTGTATACAATGTTGTATGATTAAATCCACCATATCCGCCACTTTGCTTACTTGCAGTGGGTATCATTCTAATGTGTTCGTGGATAACTGCTGTAGTGTAGAAATCTTCCTTTTCAGTCTGTTCCTGTGAGGGGACTGCCACTAAGCAAACATGTAGCTAATTGTGTGGTCTTTCCTCTCCCCTCTCGCATGGTTACCAGGCCCAACCTCTGCTTTCTTCTTAGGACTCAACCATGCACTGGGACCTAGTCTTCCTTTTGCTCTGCTTGCTGAAATTCTTGCCTGGCCAACCTGGTTCCCTCTTCCTGAACAGACAACCTGCTAGCCAGAACAGAGGTAACATCTGCTTGTCTTTAGAGTTTATATTCTCCATTTGAATCCAGCAGTACATAAAGATAAAAACTGAGACTCTTTTTTAATACATATACACATTATATGCATATATCTTTAATTTTATTAAATTATGTGTATGGGTGTTTTGTCTGCCCATATATGTATGCCCACATGTGTACAGTGCTTGAGGAGGCCAGAAGAGGGCAAGATACACCTTGTAATTGGAGATACAGGTAGTTGGGAACTGTTATGTGCCATGTAGGTGTTGGGAATTAAACTTATGTGCCCTAGAAGAGCAGCCAGTGCTTTTAACCACTGAGCCATCTCATTAGCCCCATATGTCCCATTTTAAGTTTATGTTCCACATATGAGGGGAAATGTGCAGTATTTGTCTTTTTCAGTTAAGTTTATGTCACTGAACATAATCATTTCCGGTTACATCTGTTTTCCTGCTAATGTCATGGTTTCTTTTTCCCAGAGCTGAATAAAATTTCATGTGTATGTGTCACATTTTATTTATCTCAAAACAGTTTTTATTTAAATTTACCTGCTGGCTAAAGATGGTGAAAACTTTTTTACATATTTATTGGCCATCACTATTTCTTCTTGTAAGAAATTTGTGCTCAGTTCATTGGTTCATTTATTGATTAGATGGGTTGGTTTGATGTTTAATTTTTGCAGTTCTTCATATATCATGGATATTAATAGCCTGTCTGTTGTTTAGTTGGTAAAGATTGTTTTCCTTATTCTGTAGTGTCCTTTTGGTAATTGGGTCCTTTGCTGTGCAGAAGCATCATAATTTCATGGAATCCCATTTGACAGTTTTGGGGTTATTTTCCATGTTATCAAAGTCTTTGCCTATACCTGATTTTTGAAGTGGAATTTTGTTGTTGTTTGCTTGATTTTGTGTGATTGTGTTCTGGAGATTGTATTCAGTGCCTTGTGCACCCTAGGCAAGCATACTATGACTAAACTATACACCCAGTCCTTTGAAGTGGTCTCCTATGGCAGTTTCAAAATTCATGTCTTCCAATAAGGTCCTTGATCCATTTGTGTTTGTTTGTGTGTGTGTGTGTGTGTGTGTGTGTGTGTGTGTGTGTGTGTGTGTGTGTGTGTGCACAGTTTCTGTGGTTTTTCATGTTATGAATTTTGTGTTATTGTAGTTTATTCTGATATAATACAAGAAATTATTTGGATTCTTTTCAGTAAGAACGACTTGATTTGGGGTCTATAATAGAGTCTCTTTTAGAGAAGGTTCTATGAGCTGCTGAGAAGAATGTGTATCACTTTTCTGTTGGATGGAGTATTTTGTGTATATGCATTATACCATTTTATCTGTGTAATAATTTAACTCTCCAGTAATATTTTGTTTGGATGACCTATCTTGTGATAAGAGAGAGTTATCAATATCACCCATTATATTGCAATAGGATCTACTTCATCTTTTATGTCCATCAGTGCTTGATGAAATGTGGAAGCCCCGTAGTTGTTGCGTATATATGTATGACTGTTATATTTGATAGAGAATGTTCTTTTTATATGCAGTAGGATTTTTATTTTTCCTTACTGAATTTTTTAAGTCTTCTCTATGAGATTTTTAGAGTAGCTGTGTCAGCTTGCTTTCAACTTCTGTTCATTTTACAGAGTGTTTCCTATCCTTTGAATTTTTAGAGCCATGAGATTTTCCCTGATTCTTCCTCATAATTTCATGGTCAAGAATAGAAGTCAGTGGAAAACTATAGTAGTAAAAATACAAAAACAAAACAAAAAAACCCTAGAAACGGCAGGAGTCACTGAGACTCAGTCTCTCATCTCCGTTGCCATACTAAAATCTTCTTATTTATAGACACACACATTTAAATATGCCTTATTTGTAGACACTTGCTTCTGTATAACCAAATCTTTCTTCTTTTCCCCCTGTAACATGAGTCTTAGAAGGTCTTTTTAATAAAATTAAACCTGAGGCCAGTTATTGGGGTGAATGCTGAAAGAACAGAGAAGCAGAACAAGCCACAGCTACCTCATTGCTTCTGTATATCCAAATCTTTCTTCTTTTCTCCCTTTCAACTAATTTGTATAGACAGTTTTATTGCAGGCTCTATTTATTTACTTATTTATTTATTTAGAATATTATTTATAGGCTAACACAATGAACTCTTCTGAAAATAAAAGATGAGTCTATACGTTTGGAAGAGGAATTAAGATAAGGCAAAAATGGAGACTTGCCTTCTTGAGATGGGAACAATTGTTATTAGAAATTTCTGTATCTGCATTTTGGAAAGAAGTTGAAAAACTTTTTTTTTAAATGTAGCATAATTTTAATAAAATTGTAGTAGCATTTTTGTTACCATTTGTAATTAAAATATGTGTGTAAGTGTGTGCATGCATGTTTAGTGGGCCAATGGACAGACTGGGCAGAATTATTGTTATTAGCTGTCAAAATCAAATCTGTCCTCCTATGTTCTGGTCTATGAGAGGGTCATAGGACTCTTCAACCCACATTTCCATTTTGGTAGCTACAAAGGGTCAGCCACTCCCACTGTGAGTGTTAGGGGGAAAAGGTGGAGTGGGGAGAGGTTTACTGTTAGGGGCTTTCTGTTTCAGTTAATAGGTCTTGAACAAAACTCTGGAAGCAAGAGTGTCCCAGTGTGTATTATGTCAGCAACAGTTGGTTCTAGGCTGCAATGACGTTTAAAAAAAAAAGTAGTAAAATCGTCCTCTAAGCATTCCTCCTACATGAAGATCTGAATCTTGAACCTTCAGATACAGCACATGTGCACACAGACACACACCAGTCTCCAGAGACCCCAGCTCCAGCCAATTTTCCTCCCAAGGGACTTGAGGTTTTCTATGTGCAACTGTCACAGTGTAAGCTTCTGTCTGAATAATTACAAACTTCTCCTTTTGACCCCCCACTTCCATCACTTACTGTTCTGCTTTCTGTGTTTCATGTGTTTAATATTAAGCTAGCAATTTTATTAACTACTCACTGTTAAAATGACTGGTGTGGCTTCTGACTCCTGCTTCAACTGTGACCAATAAAAAGTAGGTTTTATTGTTGCAATATTTCAATGAAGAAATGGAGGCTCACAGGCCCAAAGTCAGAGTCTCGATAGCAGCAGTATTTGAACTACATCTCCATGCCGATAAGGATCTTTAGTTTCTTTGTTTTTTTCTCTCCTTCAGTGTTGCACACGACAATCCTTCCCTCCTAGAAGAGGGCCTGACCTCATTGTTCTGGAGTCTTGGGTCCAGCATCTTCTTCAGATATTTATATTTTCCCTGCCACTCTTTATCTCCCTTTTGTATCTACAGTAATTTCCCTTGAAGGCCCAGGATTACAGCTGCAACACTTCCTAAGAATAAGGTAGTTAAGGAGCATTGGCAACTGGTAAGGAAAGGGGGAAAACAATCACTTTGTGCGCATGCTCAGAACATCTACAATTTATTCAGTGAATTGCCAGGATGTGGTACTCTTATTAACCATTATTATCATGTATTGGATTATATTTAAGTTTAGTTCAGCCCACTTAACTTCATTTTTTGTATTTCCTCAGCATCTTTCTAAACTCCATGTCAGCACCTCATTTCCACTCTCTTTAGCTACCATTCTACTTTGCTTCATCTGATCAACTTTTACTTATTTATTTTGATTTTTAAGAGTACATGTATAAATAAGATAAAACAGTGTGTATCATTCTGTGCCTGGCTGTTTTACTTCACATCATGTTCCTCAAGACAACACTTGTCTGGGACCCAGTTTTAGTTTTACTCCAAAGTTAAAGAGAGTATATGAATTTAACCTTTAAACATACATACAATTTTTGTCAACTTGACACAAAACTATGCATATGTAGGACGAGGGAATCTTAAATTATCAAAGTCCCTCTTTCAAATTGGCCTGAAATGATTCATGTGGAAGGACACAACCTACTGTGGTCAGTGCTATCCATCGGCAGGTGGACCTGGATTGTATAAGAAAGCAAGCTGAGCAAGCCAGAACGAACAAGCCAGTGAGTAGCATTTTTACATGGCTTCTCTTTCAGATCCTGTCCCCAGGTTCCTGCCCTGACTTCCTTCGATGATGGATTATGATGTGTAAGTGTGATCCAAATAATCCTTTTTCTCCCTAGGTTGCTTTTGGTCATGGTGCTTTATTATAGCAATAGAAACCTTAACTAAGACAAGCAGAAATATGACATAATACCTCAGGAGGGATATTTCTATCTATATAGGACCTGAGCTAAGGCAAAACTTGCACAAAGCCATTTGTGGTACCTAGCTTTATGGTTAGTAATCTATCCCATGATCTCTAGTTGCTGAGATCCCAAAATCAACTCTACCCTAGACACAAAACTCACAAATGGCATAATAGGATTTTAATTTCCTCTGTGTGCTACAGCCTTGATTTACTTAAGAGCTAAATTATGTGTTTAAATGCTGCTTGTTGTGATGTGATGTGTGCATCTTTCTGACTGATATGCAACAGGGATCCCTGCTTATCTGCGTCATATTTCTCGGCTTATAAAGTCCATCAAGTGTCTTTTCATTGAACACTTTAATGGTTCTGTAGCTTGTTTTCGTCAGAGTTATGCATAGCAGGCTGATGAAGACAAAAGAATGTATTTGTCCCCAACTCCAAAGTTAATAATTTTGTCTGTTTTAGCTGATTATTATGGCATTTCTCTACATATTTCTAAGCATAGATATTTCTGCGTTACTGTCAAATGTGTTATCTACAAAGCCTACACTACTCTTATTGATGACCACAGTAACAGATTTATGAGAAAGATGGGCTTGAGAGCAGATCATGCAAAAGTTACAGGTCTTGGAAATGTGGAGTTTCAAGTAAAAAAATAAAAAGTCTAATAAAAAAGAGCCACACAAACAAATCTTCAAGGGCCTTCTCACCAGTGATTCAGGTAATGCATCCTTTTGCAGCCCGATCCTCTACACAGTTTTGCCTTTGCATTGGTAGTGGCTGAGGGCACCTGCTTCTAATAGAACCCAATTTCATAAAAATCAAGTCTCTTTTCAAGCTGTGGCCTCCATCAGCAATCTGCTCATGATATAAAAGAGATGCCTCTGTAGTTTCTTCATTCATTTTCCTCAGCATCCCCCACATTTTAAACTAATCAGAAATTGTAATGATCCTTACAGCCACTAAAACATCACGCCCTCCACCCCCACCCCCCCACCCCCCGCAAAGGAAAGCATACATGTGTGACTTTTCAGCTTTTGAATTTCTTTGTTCTTAACATTCTCAGAAGTAGTTCACATGTTTCTCTTAAATTCTGTAAAAGTTTGACTTTGACAGCTTCCCAACCGCTACTGAAAAGATTAACTTGCAGTCCTAGAAGACCTCTTACATAGGTACAGAAAAACTGGCACAAAGCAATTCTCAGTTAAATGACATATTCTGACTATAATTTAATTTATGGTCTTTGATAGTATTTATTGGTATTCTTTCCTCAGAGGCGAAATGTTGTGTCCTTCCCCAACTTTGAACATAAATGTCTATTGTCTCTCTTAACAATGTGGATCCAAATATATTAGGACTTGTGTTGAATGAATTCCACTCAAATTTACAATACATTGTTTATGTGTTATCCTTAATTGGTTTATATAATGCTTTGGTTCTATTTGTTCTTCATATAATTACCTGTTTTAGAAAAAAAATTCAACACCCAACATTATGGTAGCTTACAAAGCTCTTCAGGGCTTAGTTAGACTAGGTAACTGTTGGATAAGGTCATTTGTATTGTGACTAATCTAAATCTAGACTGGCATTTATTTACTTGTCCTCTGTAACTCTTGATGGTTTTCCATGGTGTTCTCAGTTATTCTGTTTGTGCTGTGTGAACCGTAGTCCATGAAGCCTATGCAAAACCAATACGTTGGTTTTCTCTTCATGGTTCTGTGGGACTATCTTAATTTTTAGGGAGCATTAGATTTTTTTTCATTTATTCTCTTTAATGGATCCATGAGTAAGTAATCTCTGAGAGGTTCATCATCCTACAATGATAGGCTAGTTAAGTAGAAAATGCAGTTCAACGATAGGTGAGCTAGATACAGAAGGCTCTTCCTGTTAAAATGTTGAAGTCACTGTGCTACTGTTCCCCACATTGATTTGGTGAAGTCTAATATTATTCTGTTTTCTAATATTTGTGAGTGTTTCTCTTTCATTCTTTGTGAAAACTTTTATGATCTGATCTGATCGTTCCTATTGATTGTGAGTCTTGACAGGTTCCTAGAGTAGTTACCTTAGGGACAAATTTCTGAGCACGTCTATGAGAGATTATCTAGATTACATGAACTAAATTGGAAATGCCTACCCCACTGCTTGACTGAATAAAGAAGGGAAAGCAAGCTGAGTTCCAGCATTCCTCTCTCTGGTTCCTGATGACAGATACAATGTGATCAACCACCTCCATTCCTGCCACCCTGGCTTCCCTGCCATGATGGACTATCTTCTCCAGCTGTGCACAAACTCAGCCCTTCCTTCATCATGTTGCTTTTGTTATATATTTTGTTCTAGCAACACAGACAGGGTCTGAACTCATTGCCATCTGGAAATTTCATAGCATCTTGCTTGATTGTATTCTTTGGTTCCATTGTTAGGAGGTAGACAGCATGTTCTTTCCAGCGCTACAATACATATGTGCGGAGTGCAGCAAATTTTTATTTTTCTCCCTTAGAATACACCCTCCTGTGGTCTGTTTTTTCCTGACAGCATCTTCCTAGAGCACTAATCAGTTACGGGAGCTGCTCTGGTCCTCTAAAACTCTAATCTTTTTTCTGCCATTTTTCATCCTACTGTCATTTTGTTCTACTTTGGGAAGACTGTCTTTAACTTTATTTCCTCTTTGCCAACATTTTCAATCACTGCTATAATATTTCAATTTTCTACAGACTTTTTCTCTGCATGTTTGTATTTTTACAATTTCCTGACCTTGTTCCAAATGCAAAACTTCTATTTTTTCCCTTAATAGTGGCATCATTCTCCAAGATAGGGACTTCCTTTAAACATCTGCTACCCTGTATATAGCTGCCTATTGTGTAGTGTTTTAAGTTCTCCTGTGGTAACACACCAGAGTGTAGCATGAAACACACCTGTTGCCTGAAGTTTATGACACAGCCCTGGGCTCATCTGGTCTCTTTCTGGGCATGTCTTTGATTCTCACCCACCACTCTCTGCCAAAATGATCTGAGGCTCTCAGTTCTGTGAGTCAGTCACTTCTAACACATATGACTTACAACTTCCTGGACTCTGCTTGCAGCCTTGACTGACATTGCTCCTATTGTACGCGCTTAACTTCGGGCTTATATTTCTCTGCCATGGAGACCAAGCTGGAGAGAGGACACATGATTCTGCATGTTCAATTTTTCCTGAGCTCTCTGAAGTTTTGTTTTGAATAATGAGAATGAAAAGAGACCAGAAAAAGGGAAAACAACCAAAAAGAAAAATTCCCTGAGTCAGGGGCAAGGGAATTGTCAATAGTAGTGCAAGAGATGTGGGGACTAAAAATGATAATAAAATAAAAATGTGATGAAGCTCTGCCCTGACAGTTATGTAGACTTAATATTTATGTAGCAGCCTCTTCTTCTTCTAGGATTTCATGTCTCTAGAACCTTCACAATCCCTGAGACTCCTCAGGATATTTAATTGTCTCTCTTTTTAAGTTAAAATGTAATTACATCACTTTCTCTCTTCCCTTTCATCCCTCCAACTCCTATGCTCTCCTTACTCTCTTAAATTGAGGGCCTCTATTCCTTTAATTGCTATTTTCACATGCACACATATAAATGCATGAATATATAAATCAAGCAGACCGAGTCCCCTTTAATTGCTTGTATGTGTATGGTTTCAGGCCTAACCACTTTGTATTGGATAACCAACTAGATTAGTTAGGCAGTAACCCTAGGAGAGGTTAATGTCCCCTCTCTCAGAAGTCGTTAGTTTCCTGTAGTTCTTTGTCTAGAGGTAGGACTCATTGAGATGTCCCCATTCCACATTAGCAAATGTATTGATATTATACTATTCAGGTCTTGCTTAGGCAGCTGTATTGTTGAAGTGTTATAGCTATAGCTTCCCTGTCATTTCCAGGAGACATCACATCAAACATCCTGGTCCTCTGGCTCTTACAATTTTTCTACCCCCTCTTCCTTAAATAGAAAAGTTGTGGTTTAGATCTGTCTGCTGGGTCTGGGTTCCTTGTGATCTGTTGATCTTTGCATTATGACCAGTTACAGTTCTCTGTCTCCTGTGGTCGTATTGTGGTCCCCAAAATATTGTGTACCCTAATAAACTTATCTGGGGTCAGAGAACAGAAAAGCCACTAGATACTTAGGATAGGCAGTGGTAGCATGTGCCTTTAATCCTAGCATTCCAGAGGCAGAAATCCATGTGTTCAAGGATACAGCCAAGCGTGGTGACTCACACCTTTAATCCTAGAAAGCGAGCCCTCAATCCCATGGAGTGGTGGTAGAAAGCAGAAAGGTATATAAGGCATGAGGACCACAAACTAGAAGCTTTTAGCTGCTTAAGCTTCAGGCTTTCGAACAGCTGTTCAGCTGAGAGCCATTGGGATGAGGACACAGAGGCTTCCAGTCTGAGGAAACAAGACCAGCTGAGAAGTCGGCCAGGTGAGGTTAGCTGTGGCTTGTTCTGATTCTCGGATCTTCCAGCATTCATCCCAATACCTGGCTCAAGTTTGATTTTATTAATAAGAACTTTTAAGGTTCCTGCTACAGTCTCCTTTTGCTATAAAGAGATGCTTCTTTTAGGGGTGAAAAGCTACATTTATCTGTGGATGTAGGGATATGTTTTAAAATGCAGTTAGGAAAAATTCTGGTCTGGTAAAGTGGTGGTCCTGGACTCTTTTCTAATATTACCCAACTATCCCTGGGTAGTTGATGTCTTCAGCAATAGAGACTTATCTTCAAATTCTGTGACAACCAATGACAACAGCCTATTTTGTTTTGGGATTCATTTGTCTTATGTTGACCAACAACTTGAACAGAAGTTTCTCATGCCTGGTGCTGGAGTTTATGTTAAGTATAGTCTCTTGCTCTTGTGGGGAACATTGCCAGCCCAAGCATCATAACTTCATTTAAGCTATTTATATATGTATACACTTACATGTGTTGCATAATTTTAGGCAACTGTGAAATAATATGATTCCTTGGGGCTCTTTAAAACATCTTTATCTTTATTTGTGCCTCTTTCATTAATCTGAGTGACAAATCTCAGCACCTATACAAGGATAGGCTTTACCACAATGCGCCTCTTCACACAAGAGTCATTGATTGATTCTCCCTGCCTTGCTTACATCTCACATCCCATCTTGCTTCTAGCTCTCTTGGTAATATCACAGAAAACTTTGCGCTTTCACATTTATGTGATTTGATTCTATGGAACTATTTTTCCCTCTCCATCAAATTTGTTTTCACACAATAGCTGTTTTCCTTCATTGACTCTGCATCATGGATTTACATTTACTATATGCATAACCATGCCACTCAATGACTCCATGAAAGTGATACCTTCTCTAGGTGTTTTCTGGTCTACTAATGGGGAAAACAGTTCCAGAAGATCCTTAGTCTTACCTCTCAATTTTGCATCTCTTTTCAACTTTGGGAAGAGTTTTTTTCTTGCTTGGACAATATAGTAACTTCATGACAATTAGGCAAAATATCACTTTCCAAAGATATTTTTTTCCAATTTACTAAAAAAGTGCTTTATGGGTCAGTACATCAATTCTGATTGGCAGGTGCATGATGCTCACAGGGAGCTCACAATGCACAATTAGCATCACTCAGATTGACCACTCTTAATAGATTCTGTAGACGGAATTGGAACTTTTTTATTTTTCAGTCCTCTGCTTCTGAAGAGTGTAGAAGAATGGGTTAGAGCAGATTTTTTTTTTAAGACAGAGTTTTTCTGTGTAGTTTTGGGGCCTGTCCTGGATCTCGCTCTGCAGACCAGGCTGGCCTTGAACTCACAGAGATCCACCTGGCTCTGCTTCCTGAGTGCTGGGATTAAAGGCATGTATCACCACCGCCTGGTTTAGAGAAGATTTTTAATTTGCTTCTGCTGATAATAGCTAAGGGTGTGGCATGAGCACAAGGTATGTCATTTACTCCCTTACAGTGAGTTGGCATTTGACTGACTATGGCACGGCCAATGCTTTAAGCAAACCTCGTGTAATATGAGTTGCTAACCTCATGCTTAAATTTAAAAAAAAAAAAAGTATGTTAGTCTACAAATAGGTACAAATAAATATGAGGGTCTAAAGCTCTGCTCCATATCATAACATCTGTTTTTCTAAAGGAAGCTGCAATTTTATGGGGTGAATCTACTCTAAATGTTTTTATTTATACTTTCCATTTGTGTGTGTTTCTATGTGAGTTTATGGCACATGTGTGAAGACATCCATGGAGGCCAGAAGATGGAGTTGGCTTTTCTGGACCTGGAATAAAAGGCCCTTGTGAGCCATCTGATGTGGTGCTGGGAACTGACCCTGAATCTAGTGGAAGGGCAACAAACACTCTTCACCACTGAGCCATCCATCTCACCAGCCCCACCAAATCCAGTTTAAAAATATATATCAAATACTGGTTATTCTCTCTGTTCCCACTCTGCAATGTAAACTTGAGATTCCATTTTACCCACAGCAGCCAGGGTCAACTTAAAAATGATGCGTATAGTTTTTTACCCCAGAGAGATAATGCAGTTTTATCCAAATTCATCCTACTTAGGTACCATTTTCAGATTGGTTTTATCGCTTCTCTGCCTTTTGGCTAAGATCAAGTGTAGTATCTGTTCTTATCAGATTGGTTTTCCCAGGGGTAGCCACTGATCAAAACCAGACCAGACTATTTGATTTTTTATTTTCCTTCTGTTTCTCTCAACTACCAAGAGAATATCTCACACTCTTGAGTATTTTTTGATTTTTTAAAAAACAATTATGAAGTACCTAAAACAAACAAGGCTTCAAATAGGTGGTGTTAGGTTTGTGATATCCTTTATTTTTCAAAACTAATTAACAAAATGGAGGGAATAACCAAGTTTCCATCTCATCAAGTAACTAAGACCAATGCTTCTCATACTGCTGCTTAACTAATAAGCAGTAGTCTTGAGACCTGACCTCTGCAATTTCCTTTTGAATAAGACCTTTCCCAAGCCCCAGTTCACTCTCTCATGCAAGGGGAAGTATGACTTGGATCATAATAAAGCTCAGTGATAATAATAAAAAATAACAATGTGGAGCACTGATTGATGCCATAAGTTTTGTTTGTTTGTTTGTTTGTTTTGAAAACATTCCTTCTAACCTAAACAAGAGTGTTTTTAATAAGGCAGCAATAGAGTTCATAGAGTGGACACCCCTGTATTTGAAAGTTTTTTCTAGCCCTGCCTGGCTCTGTGGTCCTTCAGATGCTTATAAAACAATCACTCAGAGGCTTAATAATATTTACAAACTGTATGGCCTATGGCAAGCCTCTTGCTAGCTAGCTCTTATATCTTATATTAACCAATTTCTACTCATCAATTTTTTTCTACGTGTTCCATGGCTTTACTGATCTGCTGGCATGTTGCTCCTTGGGTGGCAGGCTGGTGCCTCTCTAGACTTTGTCTTTCTCTTTCCTGTCTCTCTCCTTAGATTTCCCACCTGCCTCTAAGCTGCCTTGCCATAGGCCAAAGCA
Organism: Peromyscus maniculatus bairdii; assembly: GCF_049852395.1. Taxonomy (NCBI): domain Eukaryota; kingdom Metazoa; phylum Chordata; class Mammalia; order Rodentia; family Cricetidae; genus Peromyscus; species Peromyscus maniculatus. The sequence goes on from NC_134861.1 coordinate 36,533,474, forward strand.
GCTTATTCATTAACCAATCATAGCAACACATATTCATAGCATGCAGAAAGACATCCCAGAGCATACCTCCTCTAATTCTTCATATCTCCAGTTTATTTAATAATTCATAAAGGAAAAGCTATAAGCCGTACCCTCCAGAAATTATCCAGCAGGTCTCTTTTAAGAAACCACCAGAATAGGATGCTAATAGGACGGCATAAGCATAAGAAGTGGCAGATGTTATAATTCCCCATTTTTCCTAAAGTTCAATCCATCTCACCTTCAAATCCCATCAGCCACTTGGCTGATGATAAAGTACTGTAGATGTAACCAACCGTCTTATTAAATAAGAAACACAGAGCCAATACAGAGATGAAAGCCAAGAGGTCAGAGCAGTAGCTAAGAGCTAAAAACCTTACCCTTCACTCTCGCAGTGGTCCTACCTTTCTGAAAGAGACCTACGTCCTATGTGTCTGTCTTTTTTTTATAGAGTTTTTGTTCTGTCTTCTCATTGGCTTTAAACCCAACCACATGACCTCCTAGTCACTGCCTAGCTGTACAGACCTCCAGGTCTTCTATGGTTGGTATTGAGATTAAAGGCGTGTGTCTCCAATGCTGGCTGTATCCTTGAACACACAGAGATCTACCTAGCTCTGCCTACCAAATGCTGGGATTAAAGGCTTGTACCACCACCGCCCAGCTTTCCTTATGGCTTGCTAATAGCTCTGACTCCCAGGCAACTTTATTTATTAACATAAAAATAAAATCACATTTCAGTACAAATAAAATATCACCATAAAGTACCACTTCTGGACAACTGGGAAGCATGCTTCACCTCACCTGAGTGTAGTCTCTGTGCCTTGGTTTAAAGCCTTTATCAATGTTCTCATTCTTAGAACAAACAAGAAAATACTACTCGGTGTTGGAGAGATGGCTTGATGGTTAAGAGCACCAGCTACCCTTTCAGTACTCCAATTAGATGGCTCCCAATGCCAGTAACTCCAGCTTCATGGGAGCATACACCCCAATCTAGTCTCAGAGAGTACCCTTACACACATGCACATACAGAGAGACTCATGCACATAAACATAAATAAAAAAAATAAATCTTTAAAACATATTTCCCAGGATATCTTATGTGAAACATTGTGTTCTCTTCCTTCAGTTTCTGTTCCCTGGTTAAGTTTCCCTGTAGTGACTACAAAGTCAATTCATCTGTTTTTCTAAGGACTTTTTGGTGATCTGTTACCTGAACCTTGCCTCTTATATTTCCCAAGAGACCTCACTTCTCTACCTATGCTCAGGCAGGGAGCTGAACTTCTGTGAAATGGAGAACATGTCTCTATTAGTTACCTTGTGTTGTACAACAGAATACCAATCATGGTGGCTGAACAAAGACTTTTATTTTCTCTCACTGTTTTGTAGGCTAGGAGTCAAGATCAAGATGCCAGCATGGTTCCCTAAGACCTCTCTCCTTGACTTATGGCTGACCCCCAGTCCCCTGTCTCATCATAGTTTTCCCTTTCTGTGTGTCTGCATCCTAGGCACAAAAGCTGTAAGCACAGTATTTGTGTTGATTTAGGGCCCTGGTCATCAGACCTCAGTTTACCCTAATAACCTTTTCAGGAGCTCTATTCTCATGCCACATTTTGGGCAACTGAGTTTGGGATTTCAGTATGAAAATTTGGGGGGAACACAATGCAGCCACTAACACCCTAGCATGCTGTTCCTGAACATCTCACAATGTGCAATAATGTATTAAACCGTGGGATTACCTCGGCAAAAATACTTTGCTTAGTTTTGTCTTTAATAATTTTTTATGGACTTTTTGTTATAACATTCACTCAATTTGGGAAAGTGCTATAAGAAACAAACTGTGAGAAATACTGCTCTCCTGTCCATATGTCAGACAGAAAGCCCTGGAAGTCATGGCATGGTCATTGTGACTTGTTATTGAGAGGGATATGAAGGAGATTCACAAAGGTTTTTGATAACCACAATCCAAAGAGATTATCTTTGAAATGAAAAGTGCCCATGGGCATATCACATATGAAGCTCATAAAATGGCTGTCCCCAAATTTGCATTTTCACCCTGGCGCCCTCATGGACTGTTTCATGTCATGCCTGCATGTTATCTGCTAGTGAGTTAGTTCCAAATCTGACCACTTGCGTCACTACTGCCCTTTTTCCCACCCTGATCCCCATCAGGCCACCTGGCATTTCAGCTTGTGCACTTGAAATCTACTCTTCTCAAAGCTGTGCTTCTACCAGTGGGTTCCTTGAAAGGTTTCTTTCTGAGCCACAGTAGAAGTCATTGCCTTTTTCATGGTCCTGGTAGTTTAACACATCTGGTCCTCACTGTCCTCAGTTTCTGCCACTGTCCCACATCATCTTCTAGCAGAGCTAGCTGAGTGCCTATCTGCCACTTAGTCATTGGGTATCTCTCACCTCAGGACCATTGCACACATTTTCTTTGTATCAGGAATATTGTTTTCAAGATATTTACTCAGCTTACTCCTTCACTTGCTATTAAAGTTTTCTTTAATGTCATCTTGTCAATGAGGTCATTGGTGAAAAATCTATATAAAATCTCAAGCCACCACACGTTATTTCCTTTAGTATTTTTCTTAATATAAACATCGTTGAGGTGTGCTTGCTTTGCTCTCTGTAGTTTTCACATTGCCTATAATAGCGGCACACAGTTGGTGATCAATAAATGCATGTTTGAGTAAACAAATTAATTTGACTTAAATAGAACTTTTCTATTCTATTACATTTTAGGTTATACATTCATTCATTTATCTGTGAGTCTGTGTTCTACACCTAAGAATTTATACTGTAATATTAACAAATGTTCATAACTCTAAATGGAGTGAACTTACATCAAATAAATTGAAATACCTTGGGCATTATTAGTTTTTCTTTTATATTTTTCAGTTCCCTACCCTAACAACACCAATAATTTCATTTCAAATAAAATTGCAAATAATACCGATAGGGTATAACCTCTTTGCTATGCAATTTGCTGAGCACTTTATACAAATTTTCTAATTTAATCCTCTCAAATCCTATGAAATATGCACAATTATGATCACCATTTAACAGATAACAAAGCAGAGATATGTGAGCATGGTAATTCCCCTCAGTCTCCCAGAGCTGCTAAGTGCTGGAGACTGTATTTCATTCATTTAGGATGCATTCTCCAATCAAAATGCTGCCTTTGTCTCTTCTTAACTTATAATGTAGATAATTTTGAAAACATAGTAATTTGTGTCAACTATTTCTAAATATATAGTCATAAATATCTTTACATCTCTGTCATTTTCTTAGGTAGAAGAGGAATGAGAATATTGGCCTTCTAGGCTCTGTGTTACAGTTAGACTCATAAAGATCAAAATAAACAAGTATATATGCAATCAGACAAAATAATACACAACAAACTAAATAAGAGGGTTACATGATAGAAAGTGCACCAGCAGCAATTTAAGAAGGCATTCCCTAAATAGCATCTTTTAGTGGTTTTGTTCATTTCTTTGTTTTAATTTGAAATCAACCAACTGAAAGGAGGGCCATGGAGAGATTCAAAAGTTAAGAGTACTTGCTGTTCTTAAAGAGGACAGGAATTCAGATCCCAGCACTCACATCAAGAGCTTCACAACTGTCTGTAACTCCAAGTCCAGGGGATTTAGTGCCTCCTTCTGGCCTTTGTGAGCACCTGTACTCACATACACATATCCATACAGACACACACAGATACAAACACACACACACACATACACACACACACACACACACACACACACACACACACACACACACTAAAAAAAGTGATTCTTCAATAAAGAGAACAAGATTTTATGGTCCCAAGAAGGGCTTTGCAAGCAAAAGAAATAGCTATAGCATAGGTCCTAAGACAATAAGTATGGTCTGCTTACAAGGAGAGCTTGAGCTCTTCTAGGAAAGGAAACAGGTAGCTAATGCTGTAAATGTTACAATGGTAAGAAGATGGGCAGGGTCCAGATGATACAGACCTTTGTAATGACAATGGGGACTTGGGTTGCATTCTATGCGTCAGCAATGTATTTTCTAGGAGTAAGGGGAAGAGAAAACTTGGAGATCTTTTCAGTCACCCATCAGAGAGATCTCCATGGCCTGGTCAAGAATGGATGCAGGAGACCTGTGTAGGTGAGGGTGCATTCTGGAGGCTGAAAAGAAGAGTGGCTGAGAATGCAGGTCTGTAATGAAAGGTAGACTCAAGATGACCTCAGATTGACGTGGACTCTCTAGGTCGAAAAGAGAAGGCTTGGAACAGGGAACTCAGAGCTCAGTGTGGGGCTTGGTGGGTCTGAGGAATGTGCTAACCAGCTGTGTGAAAGTTCCAGTCATTCCATGGTAGTTACAGGATTGTTTACAGGACCACTGTGGACACCACCATCTGAGATGATTTCAATTCTTTTACCCACACTGCAATCCCTCTACAGCCTTGGTTCTTGATGTACCCCGGTATCAGTATCACAGCTTTATTAGGAGGAAGTGGGGCAAGCAAGAGAACCAGGCCTGGGAAAGGAGCATGTGTGTAAAGAGAAAGATGGTGAGGGAAGAGAGAACAGAATAGAGAGAGTGGGTGGGGTCTGAGTCATGGCTCTTTAAGGCACAGGTGGGCTTACATAGCTATGCAATGCATGTGCAGGTTGTGTGACCATGCCGTGTGCATATGTAATCACCAGCACACATTGATGACATGACGTAAGACATAAGACACCTTGTCTAGCTCCTGAACTCGGCATGTGCTGTCATGCAGCTGGAGCGGGGCAAAATCCTAACACTTAGTGCTTTCTATTGAACAAAACCAAACTGGATACCCTGAATGCCAAGTTGAGAAGGTAGCAGGTGTAGCTATGGATACAGGCTGGAGTTCTGTAGTGGAAGATCACAGTTTGTAAATACCAGTCAGGATTGTATTAGCTTTGATCATTTAAGAATCATGCAAGGTATCGTGCTTAAGAGAATAGGGAGACTGGTTACTCAGTAAAGTCCTTGCCTTGGCAAACTCAATGGCTTGATTGCGATTAACCTAAAAAAGTTGAGCATTTTGGCATGCACTTATGATTTCAGCATTGGGAAAGTCGAGACAGATAGGTTCCTGGGTTCATTGCCCAGTCAGTCTACCTACTTGTCAAGTTCAAGGACAGTGAGACCTTGTCAAATAAAGAAAAAAACATGGGTAGAATCTGAAGAACAATATCCAAGGTTGTCATATGGATATATATATATGGAGAGAGAGAGAGAGAGAGAGAGAGAGAGAGAGAGAGAGAGAGAGAGAGAGAGAGAGAGAGAGAAGGAGAAGCAGATCTCCTTAACAGATATCTCAGATTTCCTATGTCAGTCAAGGAGCACCTTGGTTGACTTATTCTCCTATCTCCCCCAGCTGCTTCCTCAGACAAAGGGTGTGTGTGAGCGGGGAGCTGCTAGCAGTCCTTCCCTTACAGGCTTTAACTTCCAGCTGAGCTTTATACCAAAGTCATTATCTCTTTATTTTGCTCCCCAGGAAGCTGGCTCACAAACAAGGAGCACCCACAAGTGAGACAGTGCCCCGCTTTTGTCTGCCTTCTGCTGTCGTGTAATGTGTTTTTCTTCTTGAGGGTGACCGTGATATTGATGAATCTCCTGTATATGATGAAGAGTGCAGGGCAGGGCAGTCACAGATTCCATTAGATACCACCCGTGAGGTCAGCCACCAAGCAAAGCATGCTGATGGATTTAGCTCCAACAGCCAGGTATTCAGAATCAGGTGCGAGCTGGCAGGCAGGCAATTAATGTTTTACACAGAGGTATTTTGGGTATTAATAACACACTGAACATAAAAAGCACCTAGAAAGTATCAGCATTCCATTGAAAGGAGAATGGCTGAGAGCTATTTCCAAGGGGTGAAGGCAGCTCCTGGGGGCTTGGGATTAATTACAGGAGATCTATCACTCTCATTACCACAGGAAGTGGTAGCTGCTATTATTTAATTGGAGAGGTTGTTATTTAATTTCTTTTATATTCTGAAGAGCAATTAACAGAGTCAAGAGAGGTAGGCTTTAACACTAAAGCTTTCTCTCAGTGCTCCAGAGCTCAGGCTTACAAGATGCTTAAGGCATAAATTTTTACCTGGCTTCCTCCAGGTGGGACCTGGATTCTTACTGCAGGTTCTCATGTCTCAGTTTCTACAGTTTCTCCTTAGAACCACAGCACCTAGTTTCTGGTTTCCACATGTTGCACAGTGTCTTGGAGTTCTAGAGGGTTCTGGGTGAAACCCTCCAGTTCTTAGTTAGTGAAGTTAGAAGGCCTTGTGTAAAAACTTACAAATTAGCATCAGCAAAAAAAGCAGTTGATCAAAAAGAAGGCTGGAAAGCCCTTGGTTGACGGCAACTAAAGCCTCCCACTGGTGCATGCAAGCACGCCCAGAGATTGCAGCCTCTCAGAATCCTTAGCCTTGTTAATGAAAGTGTTTAAGAACAGACTCAAAAGGAAACCTGAGGGCAATCTTTCTGGAATGTAAAAGACAGCCCCCAGGACAAGAATGTTATGAATCCTGGCAGCTGCCTTAAAGAGGAAGATGGAGAAGAGAGCTAGGACTGGAGGTCAGCCATGGGACATACAAGGAGCCATATGGTGGGAAGGAGAGCTTGAGAGAAAGAGTGAGGCCCAAAGGGTTAGGAACTGAGTGCTTAGAAAACAGACAGAAGAAAAAAATTCTGCTTTCCTGAATCCCGACTTAAAGAAGTAGGCAGCCCCAACAGAATGATGTCTCCAGAGTGACTGTACTAGAGGACAGGGATTCTGGGAAGGAAAAGTACATGATCTCCTAAAGGGATCATTATTCTGACTAACAGCTCTAGCATGGTTATGGTGCTCCCAACTTTCTGAGGAGTGATCCCTTAGCAAGGTCTGCCCAACTGGAATGTCAAGTGTGCATCCAGGCTAGAGAAAGAGGTTTCTGCAAAGAGCCCTAAATAACACCATTGTAGTACAGTGACTCGTTCTAATTCTAAAACGCACCCTCCTGAGCAGGGATTTAAGTTACAATGAGACATGCCAAGCATGAAGTTGTGTGTAGAGCCACATGTAAAAGGGCAAGTGCAGAATATCTGTAAGTCTGCGCTATGCAAATGAACCCAAGTCCTCTGTGGCATAAGAACCCTGATTCTTTGTGCATTAGGGCCCTTTGAGCTACTGAGCTTTCTCCCTGATCTAGTCATCATTCTCTCTTGGAAGCATATTCTTTCTTAGAATGTTTGGTCACTTTGCTTGCTATTATGAACATCTCGCTCCAGTTCCTTGTTTTGGGACACAAGGTTCTGGTGTTCCAGGAGGACACACATCGAACCCTCATTTCAATTAGTATTGTTTGACCCACCTTGTAAAAACAGAAGTGCTCAGACCCTAAACTGCGTGTCTGAATCTTTCGTCTTTGATAGTTACAGAACACCCATTATTGTGCTCCTTATGGTTCCCAAATTATCACTCATTTTGATTCTTGGAAAATACAGAACTTTGAAAAATCAGAAAATGACAGAGAATATGTGTGTGTGTGTGTGTGTGTGTGTGTGTGTGTGTGTGTGTGTGTGTGTGTGTGTGTGCTTGCCTATGATGTCATATGGGGAGGACAGAGGTTAATGTCAAGGTATCTTAGCCTTCCTCAATTACCTTTCCATTGTTTTTGAAACAGGATCTCTCACTGAACCTGGAGCTAGTTGTCTTACCTAAACTGACTGTCCAGTAACCCCCAGTGATCCATGAAACTGTCCCACAGAGCAGCAATTACAGATGTGTGCTGCTCTCCCTGGCTTCTCACAGGGTGCTGGAGATCCACACTCAGGTCCTCAGGCTTGCACAGCAAGCTTCTCACCTATTGAGCCATCATCTGACCTTAGAATTCTTCTAATTCAAATCATTTTCACTCTTGATAACAAAACCAGAAACCTGCTGCATTGCCTTGCCCAGCCTTCATGCAGGGGTAGGAGCTTCATCCTGTCTCAACTTGATGTGCCATTCTTTGTTCATTCCCATGGGAGGCCTGCCCCTTTCTACATGGAGACAGGGAGGAGGAGTGGATGGGGGGGGTAGATTAGAGGCAGGGTGGGGGAGGGAGAGGAGGGAAGGAAAACTGTGGTTGATATGTAAAATGAATGAAAAAAATAATTAGTAAAAAAAAACTACCAGAAACAAAGACAGAAAGCAAAAAGTGACCAGCCCAGAATTGTTGAACTTGGTAACTGATGCTGGAATCCACATTCAAATTTTTCTCATCCCCCAAATGCAGTTCATTGTTTGACTGGAGGAGTGCATCCAGAAACAGTGCTGAGCAACTTTAGATCCCAGAACCTTAAGCTCTGATGTTCACATAACTCTCAGAGGGACCTTATTAAAATGCAATTGCTGGTTCAGTGGGTCTGAGTAAAAAGTCTGAGATGCTACATTTATAACAAGCTCAGGGTGATCTGGGTGCTTCTGGGTCACAGTGGCTCTTTGAATTTAGGAATTTAGGAAAAGATTGATGTAGATTAAAATAGCGTGATCCTAAAGGGGATGCTCATTTATTATTCTACATTTTCCCAGAATTCATTCTACCTTTTCTGACACCACCACCTTTTCACTAAATAAGCAACCCCATCCATCATTTTACACTACCTCTAAGGGGTCCTTAATTTTATCCTGTTCTTCTTTATCCCAATACCCTGCATTTGAGCTATAAATCCAAGTATTGGCTTTTGATCTAGATATGAGATTGGGACAAGATGCAGGTCTATGGTCCAAATGTGGGCTTGTGATGACAAGCAGCATTTTATGATAAAGATGGTGACTTTTTCTCCAGATGAACGTTGTAAATAGGTGTGGGCCTGTGGTACAGATGTGGCCTTGTGATACAGATGTGGACTTTGTGGTTTAGGTGGGTGTGGGCTTCTAATCCAGTTCTTGGGTTTTGTTCTAGGGGGTCTAGAGAAATGGCTGAGTGGTTAAGAACACTGATTGTTCTTCCAGAGGGCCTGGGTTCAAATCCCAGCACCCATATGGCAGCTTACAACTGTCTGTAATTCTAGTTCCATGGAACAAGACAGCCATTGCAAAACACCAATGCACATAAAATAAAAATAAATTTGGTCTTTCAATGAGTTTTGGATAATTGTCATTGTTTAAGATGGTTGGTTACAAGTTGTTATTGTTAATGGTCAGGAAAAAGGCTAAACAAAGGAGATTAGATTTAAGGTTTTTGTTTGAAAAAAAGAAAGAAAAAGAAAAAAGAGGATGTAGATAAAAGATAGATTATTGAATCTGCTCTAAAAAAAGATAGAAATGATGGATAAAGGAAAAAAGAGTGAATATAGATATAATAAGATAAAAAGGTAGATTATTGAATCTACTTTTAAAAAGCAACTACTATTTTTAAATATTTTACATTGGACTGGATTTTTGTACATTACATACAAATTATGTATATTGATACAAATTTGAGATTGATTTTGTTAGAAAATATTGTACATATATATCTATTCTTGCTTAAGGTATTGTAGCTATACAGTTCATTTAATAATGTAATATAAATTGCTAGTCCTTGAAAGTTATTATTACTGACTAATTAGGATATAAAGAAATGTAAGTTAGTAGTTAGGCATTACAATTGAACTTGTAGTCATATTAGGTATATTTTTAAGGTCAAGCAGAGATATGTTTTAGAAAGACAGGTAATCTTCAAATACTTCAGAGAGCTAGAGAATATGGCATTTAAGATATTTTAATAACATTTTTCCCTGTTTTTTATGACTATGAAACATGTCTGCTCCTGGTAGCACCAATCTACTTTAGAGAAGATGGTGGGCATTGAAGAAACTCCATATGGAGTTTACTTTCATTGTGGCAAAAGTTAGCCACTGGGCAAGAAAGTGCCCTTGCATCAACTGCTGACAATATGCTGTCCCAAATGGACAAGCAGGACACAAAGGAAAGGACTGCTAATCCTTACTAAGACAAGCAGTGAAGGCTCTTTAGAAAATCCTGCTTCACAAATGAGTCTGTCGGATATACTAAGCCTATAGGCCAAAGAATGGATGCCCTAGTGTTGCAGAGGGATCTCGGGTGACTGTCCAGGAAGATAGCTCTTTCTGTCATAACTCATATTTTTTGGAAGTTGCTTGTGTGCACTTCCTCCTTACTCAGTTAATATTATTTCCTTCTCGAGTTTCTGAGGGAGTTGAAGATTAGATAGTTATAGTTATAGTTTTTCTTATTAAGAAATTCAGAAAAGAAACTCACTAAGAACTGTGAAGTGTGTAAGTTTGAAAGACATCAAAAGATAGTTAGTTTTCAGTTGGTAATACAAGTTAGGATAGAAAGTGAATTAAGTATGTTTTGGACTTACCACAATAGGATAGCTAATGAAATATTTTCTTTGAATTTGTCAAATGCAAATGAACTAGACATTGTTGATGTATTTACTGATGGTATATATTGTATATAGTTATTGTACTTATTGTATATAGTTCTTGTTATATTATTACTTTTTTATTTTAGAAAAAAAGGGAAATGTGGTGATATTTTATTTGTGTATCCCAATAAAACTTATCTGAGGATCAGAGGAAAAAGCCAGGCACTAGATTAAACATAGAGGTCAGGCAGTGGTAGCACACTCCCTTAATTCTAGCATTCATCTGGATCTCTGTGAGTTCAAGGCCACACTGGAAACAGAGCCAGGCGTGGTGGCACATGCCCTTAATCCCGAAAGTAGTTAACCATAGAGGTCTGGAGGTCTGTATAGACAGACAGGAAGTGATAGAGATTGGCAGAAAGAGGAAGTGAGATGGCAGGGCACAGAAAGGATGTAGGCATGAGTATACAAGAATTAGCTCTCTCTGGAGGCTGAGTAGCTGGTAAGGTGAGGTTGGCTGTGGTTTGTCCTATTCCTCTGATATCTCAGTTTTCACCCCAATATCTGGCTCTGGATTTTTTGTTAATAAGACTGTTTAGCAATTCATCTTACATCCTTCTGATATAAGTATGGGCTTATGGACCAGGCTCAACCAGTCTGTTCATTCTAACCTCCTGGATATATGAATTATTTTCACAATCAACATCTGGCACCAGCTGTACAGATCAGAGGCATGCCAAAATTTGCTGTTATCATTGAGGGGCATTCATTTGTTATCTTATTGGACACATAGAAACGTAAACATACGTCTGAAGCCTGAAGAGCCACAACATTCTTCCAAAAGTACATCCTAAGAACTGCTTGTCTTGCTGGCAGGTCCATTCCTTCACTAGAGTCTGCTTCTTTGGGATTTTGTCAAAGACTAAAGACTAGCTTAGGCATTCAGCCCTGTGAATTGTACAACTACTGGATTCTTGGACCTTCCATTGGTAGGCAGCCATTGCTGAACTAGCTGAACTACACAGTCTGTAAGCCATTCTAATAAACCCCTGTATTTATATATTCATGCTATAAATTCTGCTCCTCTAAAGAATCTTGACTAATACATGAATTCTGTTATATACAGTGAGAAGAGTGATGGTTATTGTAGTACCTTACCTGTCTATCATGAAAGGATTGGTTTCAATAGACATTATCCTCTGAGACAGAGAAATTGGTTAGTAAGCTAGTCACAATCTTTGGAATCCTGTAAGTCAGACATTTTCAGGCCCTCCGGGAAAAGCTCACTAATTCCAGCTACCTCTGTAGAATCTCTCATCTCTGAGCTTTTGTCTCTTTAGTTCAATATGTAGAGTTCCAGGGATAGTCTCCACTGCTTAAGAGACCCACCACAGAGGTATATTGCATTGTAGCTTTGTAATTCTTTCTATATCATAACACTTTCTTAGAGGAGGGCCACCTTACTTAGAAAGCTGGGGTTGAGATCCTGCCTTTGCATGACCCAAATACATAACTTCTGCTTTCAGACCCTCTCCTGCTACATCTTTAGAATAGTCAAGGAAACTATCATTAGCCTGTTCTTGCACAGATCAATTAAGGAGCTTGGGCAGGTTTAGAGGCTGTTGAGCATAGTTTCTTTCTCTTCACATTCTCTTATCCAGATTTTCACCTTTTTCTCTTTTGCCTTTCTGGCACACTCTACTTGCATCTTTGGAGGTTTATGAAGACTCTGGTGCCTATCAGGTAGTGAGGTATGCACAGCCATGTTCTTCTGCATGGATTGTCTATTTGTCCTTCATTGTGCTCAGATGTAAATTCAGTCAACCCAAACCTTATGCTGCAGTGTGTGTGTGTGTGTGTGTGTGTGTGTGTGTGAGAGAGAGAGAGAGAGAGAGAGAGAGAGAGAGAGAGAGAGAGAGAGAGAGAGAGAGAGGAATACAAACCAGGTAGCCACTGAATTTGTTTCTGAGAAGTAGGTTATGATATTACCCATGATTTTGTCCTTGGAGTCAACTACAACCTCTGCCTGGAATGTGTCTGCTGGCATCTGAGGCCTTTCCTCATGAATTCATAACTTCTCACTCCTGCATATGAACAGTGATGAACAAGCTGTGGGAAAATACTGAACAGTCATTTGGAAGGGGGAGGGAGCTTATCAGCTAATATGGATGAGACAGAGGACACATTAATCCTACTTTGCTGTCTGCTGTTCCCTAAACATTGTACTGCCAAGGACAGTTGGACAAAGGAGCTGTAGAAGGGTACTTTTTGGGCTCTCTTCATTATTTTATTTTATTTGAGAAGATAGCATCTCAGAATGTAGCTGTGTGTTTAAGGGTGGTGGTTAGGGGGCATGAATCTCCTATGCTGTAGTACTATTGCATAAGCTTGTGGGTTTACAGTGCTTAATCAGAAAGGCATTCCAACCATGCATCCCAACCCCAATCCATGTCACATGTCCTGGGAGAGTCATCTCACCTTCTTCCTCACTAGAGCCATCCCTGAAATGAAATACAGAATTCATGAGAGAAAGCCTGAGCTGTATGTATTTTAAGATAAAAGGCAAACCAAAAGGGTTAGCAAGAAGCCACACCTGAAGGCAGACAGAGAATGGATGAGGAACCCAAAGGACTAAGCCACAACCCTCACTCTATTAATAATGAAACACTCTCCCTATTGGCCTCTGCTCACTCCTGTCTCTCTATAATTAGATGTAAAATGTAAATTAGACTCTATAGCTCCCCTGCTTAAAAATCTCAAAAACTTTCCCCTTATATTGGTGTCAATTCCCAACTCTGTAGCTTCCTGTACTTCAAACCGAATGCATTTCTTCTACTCCTTGAGCCTGGCAGCCTTTTGTGCACCACAGGTCTCCAGGTCTTTGTATCTTCTTTCTCAGAACTCTGCATGATCACATCTCTTCTCATGCAGGTACTCAACACTTCTATTACTTCTTTCAAGATGGCTTCTCTGAATAGCCCAGTATAACACAGGACTGTCCTCAACTCTGTTAGATCATTTTGCATTCCCCTTCTCCTCACATGGGTGTTTTTTTATCCTTAAAGTTTCTTGTTTATTCACTCACTGTTCATTCTCAGTTTGTCTATTTCCCTCCTGATGTGCTTGGTATGTAAGAGATTCTCAGTAAATAATGTCTATAGAGGGTTGAGCTTCTTGGGTGGTCTTGTATGAGTTACTCAATCCCTTTGGGTCTCAGCTCCCACATTTAAAACTGAAGAGATTAGACAAGAACATACTTGAATATGCGAATTCTCTACACTGTAGCTGGATTTGTGAGTTAGAATTGGGAGAGAGGAAACTATAGTTCATGGATGAGACGAAGGATGAGCTCTAGTGGTGACAAAGATCTGGTTAGTGATATAAAGCTGAATAAGAAAAAAAAATATAGCTGGTAACTCTAATCAAGTCCACAGTTATTGCCGGTCAACATATTCAGATTTCACAAGAGGGAAATGCCATTCTGGCAGGTGATGGCTAAGAGGACATCATAGAAGAGCAGGTATAGAGCATGGACCTTGAAAGGTGAGCTAATTCAAAGGAATCCCATTATTTTAAATGCCAAGATACAATAAAATCATTTTATCTTGATTAATTTAAGAATATCCTCCCTTATATATGGATTTGGGGTGAAGGTAGTATGAAGAACTGGAGATTCAGTTGCAGACAGGAATGGTGATTGATCAGACAGAGTTATGATATCCATGTCAATTTCAATTATATACACTATATTGGAATGTATTGGAAACACTTGCACTAAAATAATCACTGTTTGGCTGCAATTAAAGTTAATCTGTGCATACTACACAAAAGCTGACAGTCCTAACCACAGAACATCAGGTGACAATATTTGTCCTGTTAAGGCACTGTGTTCCCCCATGGGATTCAGAGTACAGTCTCAAGTTCATACTCAGAATATGGAAACTGCATTTTTGAAATCAGATTTGCTGATCTCTAACCTACCAGGATTAAGCATTAATGAGAGATATATATCTTCCTGTGCTGAAAGAGAGCTTACTCACTGCCTACTGTTTCCCTATTAGTTCCCTTTCTACTCTCATAAGAGTCTCACTTTTGTTTGAGATTTTATGTGGTCACCTTTCCATTAAGTGACTCATTGCCACTTAATATCTGTTCCCAATGAGTGGACCAAATTTGTATCATAGCTGAAATAACACATGTCTAGGTGTTACCAGCACCCATCATCAGTTACCTTAAATTGTGATTTCAGATTACTAAATACCAAGAGCCTCCCACTCTACTGAAGTTCAGTGTTCTTATACTCTGACCTCCTTATTGTCTCCATCTGTTAAATGAGAAAGTGAGATAGGCAACATCCAAACCCCTGGCCTGAGTGGCTGGTATCACCTAATCCTGTCCCATTCAGCCTCCTCCTGGAGGCTTTCCAGCTCTTTCCTCAGCTCTATTCTGCTCCAACCCATGTTCCTGCCCCCTTGTCTTGCAACTGACATGGTCCTTCCTGCTCTGTTGGCTATTTTCTCTTCTCTAAGTATCATGAGAATGATGACTATTTTTTGTTTGCTCCTATGGAAGCCCAGTGACTAGCATGCAGCAGCTACCAACAGTATTTAGTGGATGAGGCAAAATAGGACAACAAAGACATACAAAGTAAGACTTCAAAGAAGACACAGGACACCAGAAAAGCTTATAGATCTTTAGGACCCCTGGGTATCTCTCTGCATCTGGCTCTGTTACAGACATCCCACTGAGCTTTTTAGAGGAAGCAGCTGAGAGACCTCATTTCTCCCTGCCCCACATCACTGAAACCACATGGCCAATTCTGAGATCCAGAAGGACTCCTCTGTGAAGATTTCCTCTCACACTGAGTTAGAAACAGAAACAGTGATATCAGCCACAACCAAAGAACAAGCTGGTCTCCCCACTGCTAGCCACCTACTGAGAGTCATTCAGGTCTGTCTCTCAGAGAAAGTGCTCCTGTCACATCTTATGTCCTGGGCCCCTGAACATTGGGTGACAGGTAAATAGATACAACTTCTTTCAGGATAGGTCAGCATATTGTCCCTGAAGTGGCCACACCATTTCATAATGACCCTCATGTTCATTGATTGAGATCCCAGACAGACAGACCTACACCTCAGTGGCCTGGAATTCTGTAACTTGTCCTAGGAGCCAATAATATTTCTTCTGCCTTCCAGTGTGGCAGGGGGGTGGGACCTGTTTGCTTACCATGTGTTTGCATGCACATGTGCACACATGTGTTTGTGGGTATGATAAATATGACAATATTACAACATAAGGACAGTTAATAGCATTCCTGTTTGCCAGAAGGAAAAAGCCACAGCACTAACAATAGCTCGTCCAGAGTCACCCAATTAAAGCAGGGCAGAGCCAGGTTGAGCCTAATCATGCTGGGAACCGAATCAGTTTTGTGCTGTGTATTCTGACAACTGTTTTCAAGAGTTTTCTCACCTGTCTCTGGATTAACATCTGGCAAGTTCTTTATTATGAACCAGTTTTCTGGGTAACACTATTGAGATTCAATGAAACCAAAATTATACACAGCCATAAAACTAATGAGCAACAAAGTCCAAATTCAAATTCAAATGATTTTGACATAAATACACATTAAATGAATATAATTCAGTGAACTTATAACTTAGGTCCACTATCTGTGAAGTGTTTATACTCAATGATCATTAAAGATGCTTTCAAAATTTAACATTCCTGATTCTCCAGAGACAGAGGCAGAAAAGGCTGGGATACATAGCAAGACTCTATCTCAAAACAAAACAAAATAAAACAAAAACCCCAAAAACCACACAAATAAAAATAATGGGAAAAATCCTAAGGTATTAATTAATTTAATTATTTGACAAATATCTATTAAAACAAGGCAGTTTGGTAGACACTCTGGAAAATGGTAAACAAAATTAATATATACTCTCTATTCATTACAGTTACTACCGAACCAGAAGCAGATGAGAAACGGACAAGAATCCAATGTTAGTAGTGTTTTGCCAGAGAGGGAACCAGGCTTCCCATGAAGAAGTTAAAAAGATGAACAACCAGTTCATGAATGGTGGAGGAAGGAGGGGGCAGAATGGGCAACTAATAATATAAACTCTGGAGAGACATGTCAACACGGAGGCCAGGGGACAAGCATGGGTCACATCATAGAGAACAGTGTCACCACATCAAGGTAATGAATGGTCTTTGCCTGGTTCTGAAAACAACCAGAAGAACTGTCAGAGAAAACTGAGTAAAGATGGCCACCACTAAACACATAACACTTCTGTGCTTTTGAAGAAGTAGAATAACCTCTCTTGTTCAGTCCTCCTTTGGTAAATGTGGGTAATAATGCAACCTAACTCCTAAGGGTCACAGAGAGAATTCCTAGCATGTTGAGCAGGGGCTTTACAACTCCAGAAATCATTGTTGTTGTTTACATTGTAGTTTCATCACTATCATGATCCTCCTAGGTTGATGACATCGTCCTCATTCTATGTGGTTGAGGAGTCTAAGACAGCTAAGAACCTAAATGCTCCCTACTCAACTGGAAGGTTTTCACATATGGCAGTATTCAGAACAATTTGCTGGTCAACTTCCTCTGCACCAGGCCTGCAGAGATGGCTTCCAGGCATGTTGAAGTGGTTCAGGGAATGTAGAAACATTTTTGCTTGGGGTACAGGATTATCTGGGGAGGGTCCCTAGAAACAAGGCAGATACACTCTTCAGGCTGTGTTCCTGGCATGCAGCCCAGCCACGAGCCATGGAGAGAAGAACTAAACAGCAAGATCAGGGTAGAAAGGCATGAGTCTTCAGGATGTCAGGAAAGATGTTACTTGGATTCCAATAGAAGTCTGTTTGTAATGATGACTCCAAGAACAACGCATTCAATACCCAGCTCAATAAGAATGAGTCTGAAGATGTTCAGTATCTGATCCCATTACTATTACACAACCTCCATGAACAGGTTTCCATGGAGCTGAGTGCTAGGTACCACTTAAAAGAATCATGCTAGTGAGAAGACAATAGCACAGTTTTCAGTCACTTCTCATGGGCCATATAGCTTTAAACTTATCACTACTCACCAAGCCTATTCTTTAACAGATCACAAATAACATGGACTAGATAATAAAAAAAAAAATCAATAAGGAAAGCCAAGCATTGTGTGGACTTATAATCCAGGCACTTAGGAAGTGCAGGAAGGAGAATTTGTGATTCCAGAATAGCATAGGCAATGTGAGGCTTGTTCTCAAACAGACAGACAGCCCAAGCGCTAAACAAAACAAAACAAAACAAGCAATAAAGGCTCAGAAAGGAAGATCTGAGTTCAAGCCCTTGCTCTACCCTCAGTTTGTCCTGGACTCTGTTCTCTCTCTCTCTCTCTCTCTCTCTCTCTCTCTCTCTCTCTCTCTCTCTCTCTCTCTCTCTCTCTCTGTGTGTGTGTGTGTGTGTGTCTCTTCCTCACTCTGTCTCACTCCCTCTTCACTACTAAGAATTTCATGGCCCCTTCATGCCATTTCTGGCTTGTTTCTATATCTGTGCTATTCTGGAAGTAGGAATGCATGGAAAAGGAGAGTGTGGTTCAGGTCAGCAAATGAGTCAGTCTTCCAAATTAGCAAATGACACCAGTTTTGTAACCACATGCTTGGAATTGTCAGAAAGAGCAATGCAGCTCAGGCCTGTGAGACTATGTAGGCCATCAGCTTTCAGTAGCCCTGAGCTGCCTATGGAGGTATGACACATCTCCAGGCACAGGATGTTGGTGGTGAGAGTTCATGTAGAAGCTGACTGACTAGTCCAGATAGAAGAGACAACAGAGAAAGACTATCTAAAGGCTGAAAAAGTTTAAGCCCTTTTTCCTTTCCTGTCTTCATGGAGTCAAATACAAAAGACCCAAATTCTTACTATGTCCTAGTCTGTGCATGAGAATGCCCATGTCTTACAGAGAATAAACATAACCACAGTTGTAAGTCCATCTCTACTGTTTACTGGTTCTGTCATTCTGAGGAACTCATTCAACTTCTGTGATTTCCAAAATCTGCAGACTATAAACCAATAGTCACAAAGTCCCACTCTTCCTAGTGCAGGCCCCAGGTCAGTGGTACCCATATCACCTGGAAACTTTTAGATGTATAGTCCCAGGTGACACTATAAAATCTGTTGATCTGAAAACTACATCTTGTCAAAACCCCAAGTGACCCTGGAGTCCCTCAAGGTTGCAGATGTCTTACATGAAACTTTGTTTCTCTCAGTGTAGCCAGCTATACCAAAATGTTCCCAGTAGGTGAAATGCAGATTCCCAACACACAAAATGTAAAAGGTCCAGTAGGCACCCTGGGATTCAGACTTTCCACTTGTTATTCATGTAAGCTGAAGGAAGGTCATACCTAAGTCACTGTGTATACTGGGCTTAGAGAGCCCATGGGAAATAGGCTTGTATGATTGAATGCCTCTGCTCCAATTTTGCTGTGGCAAAAATTAATTCAAAAGTGAAAATTCTCCTGTAAACTATAAAGCCTGATTCACATGCAAAGGACAGTTCCCACCTATGTGAAGATTGGAAACAGGGTGAGATCAATGCCTGGCTCAAAGACAAGTGAGGGGAGAGAAGGACAGAGGGAATGTGGAAGGAAAAAAGGAGAAAAAAGAAAAGAAATCGGGCTTTAAGGTAAGTGTGTGTGTGTGTGTGTGTGTGTGTGTGTGTGTGTGTGTGTGTGTGTGACAGAGACAGAGACACAGAGATACACAGAGAGGGAGACAGAGAAACAGTGAGATAGAGAGAGCAGAAGAGGAGGAGAGACAGAGGGATGAAAGAGGGAGGAAGGAAACAAGAAAGAGAGGGAAGAAGGGAAGGAAGGAAGGAAGGAGACAAGAGTAGGAAATGGATGAGGAAGGAAGAAAAGCAAAATTAAAGAACAGGATTCAGAGCAGCAAAAGTGATAGAATGAGTCATATATGCACATTCTCCAAAGTTCTGCTATGAGCAAGAATATGTTTGTTTATCTTAGTATATCTTTGATTTTTAAATCCACTAAAATAAAAAATTAATTTTGAGAAACCAAGTCACTTAGAGTCTGTTTCTACCTTTGGTTACCCAGGAGGGATAATTAGCTAATGGAGGCTACTCTGTTGAATTTGGACACTACTTTTTATAGGAAGCAGTCTGAGATAAGATGGTCTAGGACAGAAAGCCAAGCCTGGGTTTCCTTTCCACTTTCAAGTACTTGGGCAAGAAGCATCATCTCCAGCTTTCCATAGATTCTGTATTCCTTAGTCCACTCAACAATGTTTGTCCCATCTCAAAGGCTAAATGGCAAGTAGCTCTTTTTCTCTCTAGGATCATTCTATAACATCCAGATCTAGGGCATCCTCCTTTCCCATAACTGTACTCAAGTAGCATCACTCTCACTCTATCCTTCCTTCACCAGCATCACCCACTTTTGTGGAACATTGAACCCATTAAGAGTGATTCAGCAGGGCTCCAATGCAGCTTGTCAGTACTGTGGCCTGCTTCCGAGCAAGCCCACAGTGCTATTGGAAGACTGAAGAATAAGTGAATGAAGGGACAGTGTCTAGTAGAATAGAGACAGTCTACTCTCAAGGGCAGAGGTTCACTGTAGTGGTCTCAGATTCCATCTCAAGACCTGAAGCTCTCCCTGACCCCATCAAAGCAACTAGTTCCTTCAAGACCATAAAAAAGGTGTCCTGACTCCAGAAATGCCTAGTCATACCACCTACTAAGTTGTAAAATTGTCACTTGAGATACAAAGAAACAAAACTAGTCCTCTTCCATAAACAGGTATCTGACAACAGAAGCCTCAAACAGACCAGTCTTTCTTGTTTCTTTCTAGAAAGAGTATTCTTATACCAGCCGACACTGCGTGCAAACCCTCCATCAATGAATGCATGAGTCTCTCTGAGCAAGCTTTGAGCATTGTTCTCTGCAATGTCTGACTTTCCTTCTACAAAATAGAGATCAAAATAGTTACTTTCTGGCATTACCAAAAGAATGCCAATCCTCCTGCTTAGGACTTGACACCAAGTGGGCAAGTGATACACTCAGTTCTGCCTCCATGGCTTGCACTGTCTCCTGCATGATTTTGTCCAAGACATTCCTTCTTGCAATTCTGAGCTTGTCCCATTTCTCTCTGCAAAATCCTTACTTTGTAAGATTCAGAGGGAAAGCCGCCTGCTTAAGCATTCAGGAGTGCAAACCTTGTAAACTTAAGTCCTGTCCTCACATTGGAAACAAGCACATCCCACTTTCCCAAGGGGAAAATCATTGATCCACAAAGAATCTGATCAGATGCTTGCTCCGCCCGTGGGACATCATTTTGAAGTGATTTTATGTGAGAGATCACATTGTATTGATCTGACAGGATGCCAGAAGCCCAGAATGTTAAAATGTCCATGCTAAAGTACAGAGATAAATAAATGCACCCCAAGGATATTTATTATTATTATAAATAAAAATATGGGACTTTCTGTTTATTAATCCTTGAGGAGATCCACCAGTCAGGGGAGTTCAGAAGGATCATGAATTAGGAGAGAGTCCAGGTCTGGGGAGCCAGGCAGAAGCCTTGTATCTTTGAATCAGGGGCCTTCCAGATTAGAACTAGGGGTCCCATTGTTAATGGAATTCAGGATGGGATGGTCCATCAGTGTTAGTGCACAACTTAGAACATTGTCCTTTGCTTATCAAGGGACCAGGCAGAATTAGAAGATGCTAAGTCCATCCCTAATGTTCATACTTACTCTTCTACTCACACACTGATTTTCTTTTTGCTAGCAAGAATGGGGAGTCTCTGGAAAAATAATCATTGTGTGTGATCCTTAGCCTAGAGAGACTTGCAGACTTGCTCTGTGCCAGTTAGCAAAGACAAGAAAAAGAAATCAGGCAATAGCAAGAGTGAAGAGTTACATGATATCTGTTGGATGCAAAGCCTCTGCAAGGCACTTTCTATGACGTCAATGAGTTGTTGAACTTCTCTGACCTATCATCATTCCCTCTTACAGGACTCTTTCCTCATGGGAACTGGAGACAGTGTGTACAAAAAGCCTAATGAATAGAAGTAAACACACAAAAATACAGTGATCAGTGCTTTGATAGACCTTCTCTTTATTTCATGGAATGGCTGCCATTTGACTCTCTTGTATGTTTCATACACCCTCACAGAAAATTTGTATAGATACAACTAAGTCTCCTCATCCACATGTAAGATTCAGTGAGATAAGTATCAAGAGCTCAGGTTTAAGGTGAGATAACTGAGGTTCAGAGAGTGTCTGTTTCTCTCTTAAAGACACACAGCAAATGAATATTCAAGCAATGATTATGAAACCTGTATATGCTTAGCTATGAGAGTTTCATGCATCCAGATTACACATAGGAGTAGTAAGGAAAACTACATTTAAAACACCAACAATCAAGACTCTGTCGTGAATGAAGACATACTCTCTGAATCTGAGCTCCAAGACATGTTGGCTGTATGTGTTTGAGCAGGCTCATGAACTCTGCTGTGCCTCACTTTGCTTATATGTAAAACAGAGATTAAAAATCATACTCAAAAAGATTATAAGAACCAGAGGACAGACTATCTCCTTTAAGACTGTATCTTCTATATAGTGCAGGGAGGTTGCACCCATGAAATCTCATCAAATTGTTATCTAAACAAGACCTGCACAATGACAATACTGGTTAACAAATACCAATGTGGAAGGGGAAAATCCCATATGACCCCATCAAAAAATGAAAAGCTATAGGCAATTAATGACTGCAGTGAGAGGGACAATCAGTCCTTCCCTGGGATGAGCCTACTACAGTATGATTAGCCAATCCCAAGTGCTCAGCCCGAAATCATATACCTATGAGCAATGCTAAATGGGTTCAGCAAGTTACATTTATATATTTATATGTGTGCATACAAGCAATACTGATAATTAATATTAAATATTAATTAATAAAACAGTACATGTAAAAGGATGGCTTAGAGGTAGAAGAGGGAAACAGTGGGGGTGGGAACAGGTTAGGTAACAGGGAGTTGAAGAGGATCAGCATATATTACATATATGTATGAAATGCCATAATGAAGCCTATTAGTTTGTGTAATGAATAGATGCTAATAAAAATCAAAGAAGGTCATGCTCAGAAGATGCTCAGACTAGGACTGACACTATGTAGATGGCACATAACTATTCATCAGTTAGGTATAAAAGGGGGAATACAGAGAAGTAAATATTGCCCTTACTTCCCTGGTTAATAGCAGACTACAGATCTCAGAAACCTCGGATCTCATACAGATGGACACTCAGCCACATCTATGGAACAAACCAATTGTTCTTTTGAATCAGAAAACAACAGCTCAGTTAAGGAGGCCAAGGCACAGAGAACTAGAATGAAGCCTTTATCTCAGTTTAGTGAAGAGGAAGTTGAGAGTCGGGAAGAGTGAGGAGATCTGCACGTCTACTAGCTAAGAAAAGGCAGATAGGTGGTGAGATATCCTTGAGGTCAGCTTCTCCAACCGTCACTCTTGTCCAGGACCCAGCAATCCTCCAGGAAACCGAAGTCTTACTGTGTGTGTTCTCCCTCTGGCGAGTCACTGTTGTACCGAATGTGTCTGGACCGGCCTGAATCACTCTCAGCAGTCACATTTTTTTTTAAATGCTGCGTTTGCATAGTTCACCTGGAAGGCTCTGACTAATTATAAAAACTGAAAAAAAAAATGGGTTCACGGTGACAGGCTGTGTGCTGGATAATCAGAGCAGGGTGAATCACAGTAGATTCAGATGTGATATTACACAAGTCCACATGAGGAAAGATGAGCCACCAATGGCCAACCAATGACAGAGGTAAAAACTGTGGCAGCAGAAGTAACCGCTGGGTTTGGAGCCGTCTGACATCTACTTGTCACTCTTGCTGCAGATATTCTCAGATTCATCCTCCGTTCTTGTATGAATCAGTGACAAAATTAGTCATGCTTGGGTATGATAATTTAGAGCTATGTGTTGTGCTTTCTTCTGAAAGCAGAAGAGTCCCCGTGTAAAGGTAGAGGGCTGTGAAATCAGGCAAAGTCTTGGATCTGATCACTTGAAAATAATAAGGTACATATTCTTCTGTTAGATAGATTTGATTATTATATGTAAAATTTTAAAGGTGCATTCAGAGTACACTCTATGCTTTTAAATGTCATGTTTTAACTAAATTTTTCCAACTATAAATTGATTGTGGTAGTTCCTAATTTTGAAGAGTAAATAAATATCAGCAAGTTTATAGCTTGGCATTTTGAATTATTGGTGGAGATTTTGAAACTAAAATTATGAAAATCAGCTAATCTGCTTAGTTATATAGAGTATGAATTTTGTTCATTAATTTTGATTGGTGAAGTATATTAGTTAAAATTACATGATACAAAAATAATCTTTAATAATTCTTCTCCTACTTGTATCTGAATCCAGATGCCATTCCAGGCTGAAATTACATGTACTAAAGCCCAAATAATAATAAAATAAAATCAAGGAAAAGAAAGAGCTGAGGACTTTGGAGTGACTGCATTTGCCAGGTGGGATCCAGCCTTGCTTATTACTTTGGATCTTGACACATAACTTTGTTCTGAGTCGTGAGTTTCTATGTGCAAACAAAGACAGTGATGTGACCTTCCTGGGATAGAGATCAGAGGAGTCAGTTAGAAAACAGACATAAAGCTAGAAACCTGTACCTGGCACACAGGCCTCTCCTCTTACCCTGATAATGTAGACTCCAAACTCCCCTTCTCCAGGAGCGGACAGATAATTACAGCCCAACTGCTACTTATTAACCTCTGTTTTCTACATAATTATATCAACTCTCTAATTTGCATTTATGAACACAAAGTAAAATAGTTAATTGCATTTTTTTCTAGTTGCATATTTAAATTCACTTTCACCAAGATACAGGTTTAACCAATGTAACAAAAGTGCCATTATAGGACAATTATCACCTCCAATGTGTCAAAACCAGAAAAGTAAAGGGCTGCAGCCATCCTGGAGGATGTGCCTTCAACACCCCGTCCTCCCAGTTCATGCCTCCCTCCTGTTTGCCTGGAGACTGTCTCTCTTAGGCTGGAGGAAATACCACACCCTAAATTGATTTTTAATGTAGGACTGTGTTTTATTTGGGGCTTCTGAACAATTCTCTGTAGGCTTGTGAAGTTTGGATTAATCATCAAGTCCTCCCCCACAATTTTCTAATTAATTCCATAGGAGAACCTGCTCTGATCAATTTACAGACTTCATTGTATTTAGTTAATTAAGAAATTGAAGCCATGGATTTTGTCATTACTACAGACAGGCAGCCCCAGCTGACCTGGAGTGATGTTTGATGAGTTGTTACGAACCTAGAAAAATGAGGTCCTGACCGCAGCCCTTTACTAAACTGTGATTGATCCCGGGGACAGACTTGAACCTGGCTGAGATAAACAAGCATTCCAATGCACTTTAAAGTGTGCCGCAGAAAAGGCACCAGGTCTTATTCTTGTGCAGCATTGGTAAGAGAGAAGCTGAGCAATGGCTGAGAACTTGGTTTGAACTCTTATTTTGCTGCTGCTGAAGTGCTGTGTGATCTTCAGGAAGTTATGGAGCCCTCCAGCAACAGTTCCCTGTGGGCACGTTGTGGGCAGTGTGTGCATTTGAAGAAAAGGAAATCACTTAGCACGATACTTGTTCCACAATCAGGAACTGAAAATTTCTATCAGCTCTGCCATCTTCACCACTGAGGGTTTTCACAGTAAAAATTATTTTCTTATTTTTTTTTTACTTTGATGATATTTTTTGAAACTCTCATACAAGTACTGTATTTACATTTTTTTGGTTGTTTGAAGAAAATCTATTTGTTTATTTTTATGTAGGCTTTAACTAAAGACATATGCATTCAGATCACTAGGATTTATGTTGTTTTAAATAAAAGGCTAATGCACGTATTATTTTATTCATATTTTTATTAATCAATTTATTTATTTTACATCCCGACTCTAGCCTCCCCTCCCTCCTCTCATCCCACTCCCTGTCCCCTTCTTTTCCTCCTTCCCCCTTCTCAACCCATTCCTCCTCTGTATTCTCTCAGAAAGGGGCAGGCCTCCCATGGGCTTCAGCAAAACATGGCATATCAAGCTGCTATAAGACCAAGCACTTCCATCTCTATTCAGACTGGGCAAGGCAATCTAGCACGAGGAATAGGTTCCCAAGAACTAGTGAAAGCAGAGTTCCCATGAGCCAGGCTAGTGTTCTCTGTGGGTTTTCCTGCAATGTTCTTGACCCCTATGTTTCCTACAATCCCTCTTCCTGTTCCACAGCAGGAGTATCCAAGCTTGGCCCAATGTTTGGTCTAGGTTCTCTGAATCTGCTTCCATCAGTCACTGGATGAAGGCTCTCAGATGACAACGTAGATAGTCATCAACCCAATCACAAGGGATGGCTGGTTCAGGCTATGCATCCACTGCTGGCAGGAGTCTTAGATGGGGCCATCCTTGTAACACTGCACTCTCCATCTCTAATTCCTTCTACAGCCTCCTCAGCTGCCTCTCAAATTCATCTATTTATACACGCATGTATGTATACACAGTATGTGTATGAACCTATGTATATATACATACCACTATATGATTTACTTATTTAGTGTTGCTCATGTACACATTTTTAGGGCTGGGCACGCAGTATTGGATAACCTATTAGGAGACTCATCGCGGGAAAAGTCAGATTCTCACTCTTTCTGCAGCCATCAATCTCCTGTCACTCTTTAGCCAGCTGTGGTGCCTTGTGAGATGTACCCTTTAAGCAATGGTAGGTCAACTGGTGTTGTGACTGCACGTGGTCTTCCTTAAGCAGCCATATTGCAGAGATTGCATAGGTGCGGCTTGCTTGTCATGTACAGAAGATGCTAGCTCTCAGCTGATGTCCTGGTCCACTGACTTTTGGGAAATGATTCGAAAATGAGGCTAATGTTTCATCTCGTACAAACATAGAAGTGGTTCTCCAATGCATGCGTGGAAGTCTGCGAACATTGCAAAGGTGACACAAGGTAAATGGGAAGTTCATGCCCTTTCAACGAGCTGATGATTCCTCAAGTAAAGCTACAGAGATTAGTAAAGCACACTACAAAGGAATGTCTAGTATTATGTGAGATGGTCTTTAAGCCTTGTACACTAACCTCCTATTTCTGTAACAGCATCGTTCTCATATACATTTTAGTTTCCTTTAATCTTCCATAATTTCATACACACATAGTATACTTCTTCCTTATATATTTAAAATATAAAGCTTTCATTTAAATTGCTGTATTTATGGCAGAAAATAAGTTGAAGATTTACATCTCAAGGCAATAACTATTCAGGACATGCATGCATGCTAATTGTCTATGGCTTTGTATAAATTTATCCTAAATTTAGTCGTTTCATGTAAGCTTTTGTTGTCCCGCTGCTTTGGTAGGTCAGAAGTCAGAGAAGGACAGGGTTTAGCTGAGCTTGCTTCACAGTCCCCTGGGAGGGACTAAGACACTCTCAAGGCTGTGGAGGTCCAGGCTCTGCATCCAGACTCTGTGACATGGGGCTGTGTAAGCAGTAAAAATGGAATAGTTAGTGACACAGGCACCTGGTCCTTGCCATGTGGGCCTCCCCACGGGGCAGGCCCTGGCATGCTCACATTTTCAATTCACTTTCACCATGTGCTTAAATTCAGATTCCCTAAGGAAGGAAGAAGTTACCAAAGACAGGTTCATGATTGACATCTTAGAGTCTGTATCTATGCACATGACAAAGTCATGAAATTTATATGTAAACATAACCAATATTGGAAATGCCTTTGCTAAGCACACCATCTCCAGGAGGGAAAAAAAAGGCTCAGAAAAGCCTTGTTTTGGAATTTGGGAAGCTGACAGTATAGTGACTTCTGGTCTCACCCTCTTCTTTCCTCCACCTCCTCTTTGACCTATAATGTTGACACACACACACACACACACACACACACACACACACACACACACACACACATTCTGTTAAGGAGAACACTAACAGGGAGCATGTGTATTGGCAGTGTGATAGAAAACACAGTATAGTGTCTATTATCTCACATACAACATGGCAGCGACTTGGGTTCTCTGTAAGAAGTCACAGGATCTTTTAATCAAACACTGAGCAGGTAACTGCTGGTGGTCATGGAGCAGAGAGATGTTTGTAATGTCCTACAGTTGCTCAGTCTTCCAACTCAATATGAATCACAGATCTCCTTATTTCCAAGGACAGAGATTTTTTTCTTGAAAGAAGATCCACTACAACTGTTTACAAACCCATTGTCAGTCAAAGATGCCTTTGACTTCCCATCTATTGTTTTTATTCTCTGGTTTCAAAGTATTTTTTTCCTGAAAAAAATTTCCATTTACAGAATAATGCCAGCTTATACACTTTCAAGTAGATAAATCTAAAGTTTTCCTTAAAAAGAATAGAAATAATGTATGCTAGCTCCCATTGCCATCTTTGGGTTCCCATTGTGTCTAACTCAAGACCCTAGTATGACACGAGAACTTTGTTAGATTTCCTGTTGACTGTTTGAGAGGTTTTACCCTGTTTTCATGGAAATTTCTCCATCTCCAAACCTGGAAATTGGTCTTCAGTCCTCAAACCTGAACTCATCTCTTCAGTTTGTTAGTAAATTATTAACATAGCTTCTGATTTTCTTGACCCTTCTCACTCATGTATAAATGTTTTCTGAATTTCATCAAAAATCTTAACTCTTTCTTCAAAACTAGTTTCCCATTCTTTTGAGTGAATGTTCCCTATAACCTTCCCCATAAGTCCTTCCTTCCTCTGCATCAAACCTATATCATTTATTTGCACCAGCCAAGGCATTCATCACATTCTAAAGCTACTCCATGATGAGACACAAGGGTCTCTTCCACTAAAATCTAAGCTACTTCAGGTAAAACTCTGATCTTACTTATCTAGGCTTCAACAATATGCAACCAGCCCAAGGCTCAGAGCCCAACTTAAAAAAACAAAAAACAAAAACAACAAACAAACAAAAACAGAGAAAATGGCTCTGCCTCTGTCAGTGACATCATAGATATGTGTGGTGCTGTGGTCTAGGGAACAATTATTGCTTTTGTTTTACCAGCCCATTTCCACTCACTGAAACAACTATTCATGAAGAGCTTGTGTGCACTTCCTAAGTTGAATCTGTTAAAAGCCATAGCAGCCATTTAATTAAGCCTAAAATGAAACAGAGAAAGAAAATTCCACCCGAACAATGGTCACTAGGGAAATCACGATTCATACCTACTGGGAAGAGGGAAGAGAAGGGAAGGAATTTATAGCCCCTGAAAGGCTCCTAAATACAGTCCAGGAAGCAGCATTCCTACTGAGTGGAGGTGTATAACATATTCATTGCTATTTGGATGTGATAATTAGCATTTAGGCTACTTTAGTGTTTTTGCAAGAATATTCCATAGAACTCTACTGCTTCAAGATAGGTCTTGGGAGAGAATGTTTCCTTGGTCAAATACTTTCAGAGAATCCAATAATTTATACCCTCTTTTTTTTTTTTTCAATCTGTGAATCCCATTTGCATGCTAAACTCACCAGGAAGTTTGATGGTAAAGAAACATAATCGAAAGTCATTTAACTGAGCATTTTTCAAACTTCCTAGACTATATCATCCTGTTTTTCTCCTCTCCACTGTGGCAGCCCTATGAATCCAATACTCTGTCAGGGAATTTCTGGGCTAGCATCAGGGAATGGGGTGCCTAATCAGGTCCATACTCCCCTTTTAGGATAGAACTTTCAAGGTATCTGGCCAGTTCACAAACTCTGCTCTTCAAGTAGACTTTGAACAGATGGGTAAAGGTAGCATTTGCATTTAGTCTCTACTGCTATCCCATATGATGGACTGCTGTTCTTTATTGGACTTATTTATTTACTTTTAAAGAAAGTATTTAATAATTTTGGATTGTATATTAGTCATCCCTGAATATAAATCCTCTGTTCTTTCTTTTAATACGATGTATGGTTAATTATTTGAGAATTTCTACATGCATACAACATAATTTTCTCATATCCATTCTTCACCTACCCAACTTCTCCCAGATCAAACCCATGATGCCCCACTGAGCCTTCCATCCTAAGATACTGTAAAATTCCACTTCATACCTTTACTGAATCCACCATTTGGCTTCAGTTTATAAGGTTTAAAAAATTCTTTCAGGGAAGATGGTTTAACTAATAACTGGAATCAAAACTAGAGACATTTAAGTTCAGCAGCATTTATTGAGTACCTTAGATATAAATTATCCCTGTGGAAGATTTTGTATGGATATAGAAAACTATAAAAACAAGTACTGCTCCCATTACTCGCCCCACCCCACCCCCCCACTCCCCCACCCCCCGCAAAAAAGTTCCTACTTTAGACAGCTCTTAAGATAAGTCTTAAAGCATACATTTTCCATGTGAAGAGGTGTAGCATCTTGCAGACAAAGGGGATTTCTTATGCCAAGGAGTCTATGTACAAAACAAGTATAAATTTGTAGAAGAAAATATAAATGTTACAGTCAAAACATGTCCACCCAGGGACTATAGGAGGTCAAACTAGAGTGCAGTAGGTGTGAAGAAAGGGAAACCATGCTGATATGTTAGGTTAGTGTCCACAGTGACATGTGCAAAGCAGGTTTCATGCAGGGAAGTTGCTCACTTAGATTTACACTCTGTTTGTTGCAATGGGGCAAAATGAGTCTGCTGTGGTCAAGACTGTATCAATTAACACAGAGACAGTGGGAATGAACAGGAAGTTGGGAGATCCATCTTCAAAACAAAGACTTAAAAGTTAAAGAATGTCTCTGTGAAATTTACCAATGCTTGGATATTACTCCTTTCCTCTACCCCCAAAGTACAAGACTTTTTGTTTTGTAGAAAATTAAATATTTTCACCCATTGTACACCCTCAACTTCCCAAACCACTTGGGACATGGGTGCAAATGCATCTAAACCATAAGAACACCTATAGATGAGGCCATCATGTTGATGGATTAACCCTTCTAATGGAACTCAGAGTGACAGGATGGGATGTGCCCACAAGACAAAGATTTTTTTTTCCTCTTGTACAGGCCTTTTGACTTCTGTAGGTTTGGGGGTTTGTACGTTCAAAAAGAGAATGAATTGAATGTGACTGTGTGCTTTAAACATTATGTCCTACTAGGGCTTACTTGCCAAAGAGAATGCTGTCCCATAAAACCCAGGTGTCTGTGAAACTGCTTTATCAGGACCAGGGCTGAAAATCCCAAATTCTGTACCCCATCTCCTGTAGGGAACTCTGTAGTGCTTGCACTGACTCCTGCAAAGTCTGGGAAGAATAATGTAATAACAAAAAAAAAAATTTCAGGATGTGACTTAGCCCTCATATGACTCCCTTACATCCCATTGGTGACTTTCTCACACATTCACTTGTTTCTGGCTTCAGAACATGGGGTAGGCAGAACTTTTGCTTATGATTACAACTGATGATCCCCAGTAGCATGGCAGAGATACTGAGTATGAGTCCTGAACTGATGGACGACCCACAGGTCATTAACTTTACTGCTGTGCGCTTGGGACTCACCAAGTTAGGAAACGCTTAGCCTCGGTGATTCCCTCTGCTGATGGGGTGAGATAATGCCACTTTGAGATTTCTCAAGTTTCTTTGAAAGTTCTGATACACTGGATTCATGCAATAGATCCCTATTCTACAAATGCTAATGATTTTTTATTAAAAAAATCTGTCAATGTTCACACATTCCGTGATAGAATCAGAACACCAAGATGAAAATTTTATTAACAAAACAAGCAAACATTCCCACTACATATTAAATTAACATCACAGCAAAATGATCAATGCCTAGCCATATGGCAAGCGATCCTCACATAGCATAATTGTATGAAAATTACCACAGAGCTAGCTCTCGGTTGATAAAACGAGTCCAGTAACTGTTTTCTCATTTCGTCAGAGTGCTTTCCTAGTCGCACGGTGACACACCACCATCACATTTTCTCTGTTGCACTTGATAAGGGCAAATTGTCACTGTAGGATGGAACAGCACTTTGTTCAGTCCCACGGTTCAGCCTCGGATTGACTGGAAGAGTTGTACAAATTGTTTCCCCCTCGTTTGGGGGCACTTATCAAGGCCCAACAAGGAAGGTAAAACAGGCCACTCGCCAGGCAGACAAATCTCTCAAAAGATACAGCACCAAGGCCCCAGCATAATGAAATGGTGAGATTTTGCCCGTCAGCGGAATAAAGAACTTTCAGAAGCAGATTGCTTAATAAGGGGTACCCAACAGAGTAATTTAGTGAAGTATTTCAAAGAGCTATTCAACGGTAGCATTGTAACCTTCCGGGGCTCCTGGGAAGAGCAGTTCACTGCACGGTAGTCCACTTGAGTCTGGCAGCGTCTCCTCCTTCACAGGCTCAGTATTTCTAACCTTCGCTAGAATTACAACTAAGTTAATCATTACCAAAACCCAGATCTCATGATTGAAAGCAGCCTTCAAAAGAAACAAATAAACTCTATTCCCAGTCAGAAACCAGAGAGAAGGAAGTCCAACCGGCAGCCAGACTGTCTGACAGCTAACATAGGGGCAGGTGCCTGTTGTACTATTCACACATTGCAGTTAAGACTTCGGAACCCGGAATGAGTTTCTCCTGCCTGTCTCCGGGAACCATAGGAAGCTGAAGCTGGGAGGGACTCTGTGGCCAGATATTCCACTGCTCATGTTTTTGCAGCAGAGAGAAATGAGGCACAGAGAACGGAAGATTTCGTAAGGCCCAGTTGCTAGAAAACAAGATGCCGCACGACAACAAACCAGTGATAGGACTTTTTAGCTGCCTCCAAATCCAGTGTGCTGAGATTACAGCCTGCACCAGTCGACATTACCTTCTATAGGAATAATGGGTGACACAGTGGTTTTCAACCCGTGTGTCACGACCACTTGGGGTCAAATGACCCTTTCACAGGGGTCACTTAAGATCATCGGAAAACACAGATATTTATATTACTGTTCATAACAGTAGAAAATTACAGTTATGAAGTAACAACACAATAATATTATGGTGGGGGGGGGTCACCACAGCATGAACAACTATATTAAAGGGTCGCAGCATTGGGAAGGTTGAGAACCACCGTACTAGAGGAAGAATCTGTAGAGCAGAGATGATCTCCAGTCTTTCCAAGCAACTTGACAGACATGTTTATCTCTCTGCCTTAAATTCTGCTCCTATGGAATAAGAGTATCAGCATTTAGGCAGTGTTTCTGTGGACACTACTATATATCAGACCCCATGGGGAACTGTCATTGGCTCTGTTGATGAAGTCACTAAAGGATAAGAGATTGGATTATTGTTCAGGTTCTGCAAACAAAATGGCAAAGACCAGGAATAAGAAGTGAAATATATTTGTAGCAAGAGCTACTGATTCCTACAGAGAAGATCCAGTGAATGTAACTCAACTGTGGCTCAAGTTAGTTTTAGGAAATATTTTCTATAAGTGTAATGCTTTATTTACTTTTAGTGTACTTCACATTTGTGATTGACACCTGGTAGGTTTATATATTTATGGGGTATAGTGTGACATACATATGAATACATATACATATATACATATATATGTGTATGTATATATACTGACATATATACAAATTTAAATATATATTTGTTGTATGTATTTTGGGGGAGTAAATCCCCCTCAAAAGTCATCACCAATGTCTAAACACATTTCTCTTTATTTTCTTTGAGTAACCTCACAGTATTTTAGCTTTAGGTTTTTGGTCCATTTTAAATTAATTTTATTTATTTATTTATTTTTCCATGTATTTGTTGATAGAGACTTAGTTTTTACTGTACATGGATACCTGTATACATAAAACATCATTTTTTAAGAAAAGAATTCCCTTTGTCCAATGTGGCTCTTGCTGATTTTGTCTACAATACACTTATTTTAAACATGTGGGTTTATCTCTCTCAGTTCTCTGTCTTGTTCCATTGATCGATGTATCAGTTTCTAAGCCAGTGACCTGTGTTATGTTACCATATTTCCTAAAGTTAGAAGATGTAATTCCCACAGCTTTGGTATTTTGTTTGTGAGGGCTTTGGCTATTTGGGATCTTTCATGGTTCCATATAAATTTTGGAAGTTTTTTTCTTTTTTTTTCCATTTCTGGAGAGAGGATGTTTTGACAGGAATATCACAAATGGTATTGACCACTTTGTATAATACAGACTTTTAAGTTCAAGACTTATAATTTATAAGTAATAGACTTTCTATTATCTGTGCCTTCTCCAATTTCTTTTATCAGTGTTTTATAACTTTCAATAAAGAATCAATCCCTTCCCTGGTAAATTTCATCCTAAGGTATCACAGCTTCAGGTAACCATTATGAATGGGTTATTTTATTAGTTTTTTTTCTCAAGAATGTTGATAAAGTTGAATTATAAAGTCGGTGAGACAGATGGCTCAGCAGATAAAATCACTTAATGACAATTTAGATAAACTGAGTTCAATCCTGAGGTCCACTGGGCAGAAGGAAAGACCCCATTCCTGCAAGTTGCCCTCTACCCTCCACATGTACACCATAGCACAGCCACACCAATACACACACATACACACATACAAATAAATAAATGCAACCTAAAAATGTAAAGGAATTATTTTTGTATCTCAACTGTATACACTGTAATCTTACTGAGGTTATTTTTAGTTCTAACATGTTTCTGAGTGCATCATTATTTTTTTCCATGTGTAAAGTCATGTTGCTTATAATCAGAGATGTTGTAACCTCTTCTCTGATTTATATATTCATCACTTTCTTTTTATGGGCTTGTAAGACAAATTTTAATATAAGTATTCAATGTCTATGCATCATTCTGAAGAATGAATCTGCTGATTGACTCCCTGAGTCAAAGCAGGTGTTGAGAAATCCACCTCATCACTAGCCAGGGTTGGCTTCACTCTTTCCAGAAATGAGATGCCAGCACAGGCAGAGTAAAGCTGGCAGTTCCTGTTTTCTACTGATGTTTCTACAGCACCCTTTATCGTTTTCATGTCTCTCCACTTCCAGCATGTCTTTGTTCCAACAACATCAATTAGAGGGATCCCTCAGGACTTCTTACCAAGTGCCTGCATGACAACAGTACAATGAAACACTGTCCGTGAGGGTGCAAACCATCCTCTCTTCAGTGATTAGCTGATGGGAAATGGCAAAATACAATTACTCCAGAACACTTATCCTGATACAGAAACCAAGCATGACCTCCATTCTTGCCAAGACTACCTTGTGGGATTGAGCCAAGGTCACTTTTCAGGGACTGGAATATTGTACTTGGTTAAATAGCCTTCCTTGACCTCCTTTCTTTGCATACCACACTTCTTGTGACTCTGTGTGTGACTAACACATCAGCATCATAGTAGAGTCTGCTCTTGGGAAAACAAGATACAGAAGAAGTCCAGCTTCCCATTGATGCATCAATCACTCAAAAGTTTGAGTAAAACTGAGTCTTCTTAGCGCTCTCACTGAACACACCTATTCCTTACTTGTGACAAAGCGTAGATGGAACTTTCACCCATCTGATTGGCTCTCTGGTGCTACAGAAATTCTTCGATTGAAATGGTAAAGGCCTTGAAAGGAAACTTATCATCTGTATCATCAGAAGCTAGAAAGTAAAGGCTTCTCATTGATACTTTCTTTTCAGACCTGAGACAAATTGGGAGAACAAAAACCAGACATCTTTCACCTTAATCACCTGGTCCTTCCAACTCCAAACTCTCAGACTCATTTGCTTGTGCTCTATTCCAAAAATAATAGAAGTACCACACCCTGTCAGGAATTAATCCACGATATTTATTGGAATCTTTATAGTTTTTTAGAGGGCACAAAGGTCTTGTTCATGTATTATCTCCCCATAAATACAGTGAGGTGATGTCATCATCTTTATCCTTGGTTTTTAGATGTGGAGACAGAGGATAAACAGTTCTGCTACTTGTCTTAACCTGAATAAAACCCAACAAAGCTAGGATTTGGACTTCAGCATCATATTGCCACAGACTCTGAACCATTAAAACTCACATGAATGTTCCATGTAAAAAAGTAAACCATTGTTGTCATGCATTGAATTTTCACATATATTTAGCAAGCAGAGTTTGAGAGTGCAGTATAGACACACTATCCAAATACAACATAAAATCTTTTCATCTTACAAAAACAGCCCTATGATCATCTCTTCTCTACAGGAAGTGAAACACTTTGGACACACAGAAAGACTAAGTTTTCCAGTCTATTTTGCTTCTGGGTAGAAGCCATGCAATTAAGTGTTTGCCCACTGGAATGTGCGAAATGATAAATCTCTCTGTACCAGGAATTCGGTGTGGTGCACATTCTCCATACTCCCTTCCTCTTCTTGCCAAGAAGGAAAGTGTTTCAGCATTGGGAGGGATGTAGGACAGAGGTCTGAAAAGCTGAATCACCTGCAGGAAGGCCCCCAGGAAGCTGCCAAATGTGTTATGGACAGCCACGGGTCACGGGCCATGAGTCACGGTTCATGGGCCATGGGTGAGAAGTAAACCTTTGCCATCTTACAGCTCTGGGAGTTAGGGATCACTTACAAGCACAGCAGACCCCAGTCTGATTTCCTCTCCTAATCTATGTTGTATGTGGAAAATTTCCTGAACTTACCATTTCTTAAGGTGAGGAATGAGAAAATTTGGATTAGACTTGTCAATTAATGACTAGATTCCTTTTGATAATTTAAATCTAATGTGTCAATTATCAGAGTACAAATCCCACCAGTCACATTTACTCATCTAATAATGAGTTTTAAAGTAACTATTAATTGTCAGGAAACACACCAAGGTCAGACAAGCATGGATGAGTAAAGCATGGTTTCTAACTCTGAGAATTCAGTCTATTGGAAAAGGTAGGTGAATCAACAAGCAGGTCTCAAGACAAGCCATCCACAATGACAATGAACCATGTGTCTGGAGATCTTCAAAGAATCGGTAAATTGTCACCTCAATAAATCCAAAAAGGCTTCACAGTGGATGTGATGTTACATAGAATCAGAAATACTAATTATGGAGCTTGGTGGGAAATAACAGAAAAGTTTATGAAAATATTAATATGAGTGTAAAAGGAAGAGTAACACCAAAAGAGATGCTGTGATTTGGATTGCCAACTAGGCAGGACCAAGCAACACCTAGATATCCCTCTAGGCACATCTGTGAGGAAATTCCTACCTTGACCTAACAGAGGAAGGAAGACCCACCATAACTATGAAGAATACCATTCCATATTTTGGGGGCGCAGACTGAATATAAATGAACAAGTTGTCTAGGCACAGACATTCACCGCTCTCTGTTTCCTTAATATGGACATGCTGTAACCAGCTATTTCATCTTTCTGCCATAGCTTCCCTGCCGTGATGGATGGCATTCTTAAACTGTGATCTCGAATAAATCCTTCCTTTCTGAAGTTGCTTTTGTCAGGTATTTGCTTGCATGGAGAAAAGTAACTGATACAAATATGAATTGAACCCCACCCTGGCTAAGAAAAGAATTAAGGTGAATAGTCTGACTCATCAAGATCCATGTGTTCCACTCATTTATCATCATGTTAAGAAGTAGTCCCAAGGATTGTAGCTTTTTGAAACAACAATTTTATCTTGTGATTATTCAGCTAAAGACATTGGGCAGGACCTCAATAGACGATGATTCTTTAGCTGCTGATGGATTTCATTCAGATATATTTGGCAGGTAAGTGGGTCAAGGTGAGATGAAGTGACTTTATTAATACAGCTGGTACTTTGTTGAGCATGGAATAGTAGATGATATTTTTGACTTATGCACCAACATTTAACATCTTAGGTGTCTTGAGACAGATGGACTTGAAACAGTTTGATTCTTCATATGCTAGGGCTCTGACAGAGCTGACCAGTATGCTGAAAATGGAAGATATAAATCTTGTGTGACTGAGGTTGGAAACTGATACAGACTTGCTTTTGCTGTACTTTGTGACCAGAATAATTGCAGTGCTTATCCAGAGTCAAGAGGTTGAGGTCACCCAGTTCCTCAACGGGTGAAGTGGTGAGGGTCAAAATGAAGGCTGTGGTTTCTCAGTCACAGTGACAAGTCTCTTCCATAACGAGTTCTACTTGGAGAAATAGCAGTGCCCAAGAGCTTCTCTCTCACTTGGGAGATAGGCTCTGCTGTGGCGTAGACCATGGTGCGATAGAACTGATATTAGAGACAGACCTGAAACATCAGCCAACTTTAACAGAAGATATACCAAAATTGGGCATGTATAGAAGACAGAATAATTAGGGAAGCAGGAATATGGAATATACACTGAGGAGGCAGTCATATCCAGAGGAAATATTATTAAACTGTAGGTGAAAAGAGATACAGAAGATGTTTCATTGTTGGCCATGATCAGCACTCCAGAAGACATGGGGAACAGTTTGAGAGTAACGCTAAGAGGTTTTCATTAAAACAGAACCAACTTAGGCTTTTTGATTCATGCCTATTATCCCAGCACTTGAGAGGCTGAGGTAGTGGAGTACCCTGTGCTCAAGTCCATCCTGAACTACACACAGCTAATACTAGATGAATCATTGAGCAAAATACTTGCTCTGCAAACATGATGACATGACTTTGTATTACTATATAAAACCCAGACCCTGTAACACACACAGGGGGGGGGCACAAAAAACCAACAATTTAAAAAAAACCTCAAATCTGATGTCTGGCTTCTGTGTGTTATCAACAGCACTTTTGGAACATAGCCACAGTCATTTGTTCATTTTTTGTCTACAGCTAGTTCTGTACTGCTTTGCAAAAGAGAGTAGCTACAGCTAGCCTCAGGGAAGGCTGGCAAATCTGACTTATGCACTATTTGATCGTTGGCAATCAGAGATGCATGTGGAAGCACACCACCGTAATCTCAGCACTCAGGAGGAGAAGGTTGAGGCAGGAAGTGTTTGAGATCAGTTTGGACTAAAATAACAGACATATATTTCACGAAACAAATAACAAAAATAAAATTTTAAATAATGACTCTGACAGCAATGGTCTTCTGATCAACTGTACATGGAACAGAAGATGAAGGGAGATGAGTTGGTTAGCTACTGCGTTCATGTGGCCAGGTGAAGCCAGAAATGTCAATGGTATAAAGACTAGAAAATTGCAGGAAGTAACAGACAAAGATACTTATGGGGGCATATATATGTGTCAGGTATCTTAGTTTCGTGTCCTATTTCTGTGATGAAATACCATTACAAAAGCAATGTAGGGAAGAAAGAGTTCAATATAGCTCAGTTTCAGGTAATAGCCCATTGTTGCAGGGAAGTCAGAGACAGGAACTCAAGATAACTGGTCATGTTGCATCCATGATGAAGAAGGAAAAAGAACTGAGTAAATGCATACCAGTGCCCTGCTTGCTTTCATACAAGCTAGCATCCTCTGCCTAGGGAATGGTTCTATCCATAGTGAGAAGTTCTTCCCATCTCAATAACCAGAATCAAGACAGCCCCTGCAGACATACTCTTTTGCTAATCTAAATTAGATAGTCCCTCATTGAGATTCCCTACCCAGGAGACTTTAGATTATGTCAACAATTAAAATTAACCACCACATAGGGGGAGAACCCAGAAAAGCTGTAAGAGACCAAGATCCACTTATGCTGTTAAGGAAAGGAACGGGAGTAGGATGAAGATGGAGAGGCAGTGTATGGTGTAGAGCAGCAAGTGGTGAATTTGTTCTTTCCTCCTAGTTGATATCATTATTGGTACATTAGTGCTGTAATCACGAGTTTCTTCTGGAACTCATATGGAATAACTGTGAAAGATGCAATTTAGCTCTCAAATATTTCCTTAATTTCATGGGTTGAATTACCGTATTGTCTTAGGGATTCTCTGCAACTCTCTACAGCTCCCCGTTTTGATGGAATCTTGTTCTGTCTTGCCTCTAGAATTTTGTTTCTGTTGTTATTTTGCCTAAAAGTTATTGGGAAACCATTTAACTTCCCAAACTGAAAGTTTTCCTACATGACTTCTCATCAGTGACAGGTTAGGTTTAAACACCACTTCCTCCAGGAAGCCTTGTTTGAATTAGTGACTGAGTTATATACCCTTGGCAATAATGCTATGTTTTTCTCTGCTGATGTTTTCCATCATTTACCTGTTCTTGCTCCCTGCTGCTCCACTCCTGATCCCCTTTATATAATAAGCTATAGGAGATCTGGGGCTATGGAATTGCATTTTACACTACCTATATATACTATGTTCTTACTAGTGACAATGGAGATCCAATGATGTATTAGATAAGGCAACTAGGTTTTATAAATAAGATGTAAATTCAAGCACTAGAGTTAGGTAAATATTTATTTATTTATTTATTTATTTATTTATTTATTTATTTATTTAGTGTGTGTGTGTGTGTGTGTGTGTGTGTGTGTGTGTGTGTGTGTGCCTTTCTTACATCATGTTAGGCCCTGGGTTACCAGGTTTGGCAGCAAGTATCTTTACCTGATGCACTATTACACAGATTCTAGATAAGGGGTTTTACAATTATTTGAACCTTCAAATCAAGCCACAGAATAGATAATGTTTTACTCATTTTAGGAATAAAGGGTCTAAAGCTCTAAGAAGCTGTGGATCTCAGTCTTACTCAAGGTAAAAAACTCATTGAATGACATAGGCAGCATTTATGGTATAATCCATTTGGCTCCAGATCAGACTTGATTAACCCCTATAATGCCCTGGTCTTGAATGGATCCATAGATACACAAAGGAAAGACAGAAAAGAGAGTAGAGGACAAAGAGGAAGGAGAAGGAATGTGCAATCTGATGGCTTCATGATAGAAATGTTTCATAGCACATGAATAGCAGTGATGCTGAGTGTCTACAAGTACTGTAACTAACAAGACATTCCTGGGAGTATGTACATAGGGTAATTTATTTACTTTTTTATTTTTTTGTTTCGTTTTACATACCAACCACAATTCCCTCTCCCATACCTCCTCATGCTCCCTCCTGTCTCTCCCTTGACTCATCCCCCATCCACTCCTCCAAAAGGATGAGGCCTCCCATGGGAAGTCAACAAAGCCTGGTACATTCAGTTGAGGTAGGAACAAGTCACCCCCTCCCCCCTGCATCAAGGCTGAGCAAGGTGTCCCACCATAGTGAATGGGCTCTAGAAACTATCTCATGCACCAGGCATAGATTCTGATCCCACTGCCAGGGACACCTCAGACAAAGCTACATCACTGTCACCCACTTGAAGAGGGCCTAGTTTGGTCCCATGTAGTCTCCACAGCTGTCATTCTAGAGTTTGTTAGTTCCCAAGGGCTTGGTTCAGTTGTCTCTGTAGATTTCCCCATCATGATCTTGACCCCCGCCCCTTGCTCATATAATTCCTCCTCTCTCTCTTCAACTGGACTTCTTGAGCTCAGCCTGGTACTTGGATGTGAATCTCTGCATCTTCTTCCAGCAGTCAATGGATGAAGGTTCTATGATGACAGTTGGGGTATTCACCAATCTGATTACCAGGGTAGGCCAGTTCAGGTACCCACTCCACTATTGCTAGTAGTCTTAGGCTAGGGTCATCTTTGTGGATTCCTGGGACTTTCCCGAGCACCTTGTTTCTCTCTTATCCCATAATGGCTCCCTCTATCAAGACATCTCTTTTATTGTTCTTCCATTTCACCCCTCCCCCAGCTTGACCATCTCTTTCTCTCACATTCTTATCTCCCATTCCCTCCCCTCTACTGACTCCCTGACCCCAAGAGATCTCATGTGCTTCCCCCTCCCAGGGAGATCCATGCATCTCTCTTAGGGTCCTCTTTGTTACCTCGCTTCTCTGAAGCTGTGGGTTGTAGTCTGGCTATCCTTTGCTTTATATATAATATTGACTTATGAGTGAGTACATACCATGTTTGTCTTTCTGAGTCTGTGTTACCTTACTCAGGATGATATTTTTCTAATTCCATCCATTTGCCTGTACATTTCATGATGTCATTTTTTAACAGCTGAGTAATACTCCATTGTGCATATGTACCACATTTTATTTATCCTTAAGGGGCTTCTAGGTTGTTTCCAGGTTCTGGCTGTTACAAATAATGCAGCTATGAACATAGTTGAGCAAGTGTCCTTATGGTATGAATGAGCATCCCTTGGGTATATGCCCAAGAGTGCTATCATTGGGTCTTGAGTTTGATTCTCAATTTTCTGAGAAGTTGCCGTACTGTTTTCCAAAATGGCTGTACAAGTTTGCACTCCCACCAGCAGTGGAGGAGTGTTCCACTTACTCCACATACTCTCTAACATAAGCTTTCCTCAGTTTTTTTTTTTGTTTGTTTGTTTTGTTTTGTTTTTATCTTAGCCATTCTGACAGGACTAAGATGTTATCTCAGAGTCGTTTTGATTCTCATTTCCTTGATGACTAGGCATGTTGAGCAATTCCTTAAATGTTTTTTTTTTTGCCATTTGAGATTCTTCTCTTGAGAACTCTCTGTTTAGATCTGTACCCCACTTTTAAATTGGATTATTTGGTATTTTGATGTCCAGTTTTATGAGTTCTTTATATAGTTTGAAGATCAGCACTTTGTCAGAAGTGGGTTTGATGAAGATCTTTTTACATTTTTAAGGCTGCCCTTTTGTCTTATTTACCATGTCTTTTGCCCTAGAAATGCTTTTCAGTTTCAAAAGGTCCCATTTATTGATTGTTGCTCTTAGTGTCTGTGCTACTGGTGTTATATTTAGGAAATGGTATCCTGTGCCAATGTGTTCAAGGCTACTTCCCACATTTTCTTCTTTCAGAATCAGTGTAATTGGGTTTATGTTGAGGTCTTTGATCCACTTGGACTTGAGTTTTGTTCGTAGCAATAGATATGGATCTATTTGCAACCTTTTACATGTTGACATCTAATTATGCCAGCACCAATTAGTGAAGATGCTTTCTTTTTTCCATTGAACAGTTTTGGCTTCTTTGTCAAAAATCAGGTGTTTGTAAGTGCGTGGATTAATGTCAGGGTTTTTAATTCAATTCCATTGGTCCATGTGTCTCTTTTTATGACAATACTAAGCTGTTTTTTTATTACTATAGATCTATAATAGAGTTTGAATTCAGGGATAGTGATGCCTAAAGAAGTTCCTTTATTGTACAGGATTGTTTTAGCTATCCTGGGTCTTTTGCTTTTCCATACGAAGTTGAGTATTGTTCTTTTGAGATCTGTGAAGAAATGTGTTGGAATTTTGATGGGGATTGCATTGAATCTATAGATTGCTTTTGGGAAAATTGCCATTTTTATTATGTTGAGCCTACCTATCAATGAGCATGAAAGATCTTTCCATTTTTTGATATCTTCCTCAATTTCTTTTTTCAATGACTTAAAGTTTTGTTATACAGGTCTTTCACCTGTGTGATTAGAGTTACCTCAAGGTATTTTATAATGTTTGTGGCTACTGTAAAGGATGATGTTTCTCTGATTTCTTCCTTGGCCCTTTTATCATTTCTATGTAGGAGGGATACTGATTTATTTGAGTTAATCGTGTATCCTGCCACCTTACTGAAGGTGTTTCTCAGCTGTAGGAGTTCCCTGGTAGAATTTTTGGGGTCACTTATGTATACTATTATATAATCTGCAAATAGCAAAAGTTTGACTTCTTTCTTTAAAATTTGTATCCCTTTGTTCTCTTTCTGTTGTCTTATTGCTCTAGCTAGAACTTTGTGTACTATATTGAATAGGTATGGAGAGAGTGTACAGCTTTGTCTTGTTCCTGATTTTAGTGGAATTTCTTTGAATTTCTTGCCATTTAATTTGATGTTGACTGTCAGCTTGCTATATATTGCCTTTATTATATTTAGGTATGTTTCTTGTATT
Organism: Peromyscus maniculatus bairdii; assembly: GCF_049852395.1. Taxonomy (NCBI): domain Eukaryota; kingdom Metazoa; phylum Chordata; class Mammalia; order Rodentia; family Cricetidae; genus Peromyscus; species Peromyscus maniculatus. Next base: position 36,576,774 of record NC_134861.1, read on the forward strand.
CCTGATATCTCCAGAACCTTTATGATGAAGGAGTATTGAATTCTGTCAAAGGCTTTTAAGCACCTAATAACATGATCATGTGTTTTTTTTTTCTTTCAGTTTGTTTATATGGTGGATTACATTGACAGATTTTCATATGTTGAACCATTCCTGAATCTCTGGGATGAAGCCTGCTTGATCATGGTGGATGATTTTTTTAATGCCAAATGCCTTTTATTGAAGGAGGGACGGGGTCTTAAATACAGGCTTACAGCACAATGGGAGAACCCCGGAGGACAGAAGTTTGCTACCGATGTTTTACAATCTTGCATCTAAGCTGTTAACGCCCAATAACAGACAAGGAACTTCCCTTAAGCATTGAGGAGGGTGGAACCTAGGAGGGAATTGGCATAGGGAGGATATCAAGGTCAAGTCAGCAAGCAAGGCAACAGTTACCCAAAATGGGGGCCAGGGCCCTACAGGTCCCCCCTTTTACTAAAAAAAAGAGCTTCTGACTTAGGTTGTGTCACCTTACCCATCATGGAGATGCCTGCCCAGGCCACACAGGTACTCTGTCTTAGGTTGGTGAGCGCCCCCAGGCATTACCCATCTCTGAATACTCATTATCATACAGGCTCAATCGTGTGTGAGCTGCAGAGTTAACTGCTGCCAAAGACCTCAAAGTGGTGCTGGGCTTGCAGTCTGTGTGTTTGACACAGAAAAGACCAACAGAAGTCCTAAACCATCCATAACCAGTAGGCTAAAGGCAACTGAGCTATTCCCTTCCTTAACAAGCCTTACTGCAAATTGGAGTCCTTGTAAGATGGTATCCCAAGAGCAAGTGGAACTTGAGTTTATAAGTTTATAACTTTCAAAGCCAATCGAAATGTATATAAATATTAAATTAAATTTATCATGTCCAATAGAGTGAAAGAGTAATTAACTGTGGTAGCTACTTTTGCTGCCAGGGTCTCCACTGTGCTAGCTGTAGTAACCAAAAATTTGAATGATTAAAAAATAAACAAACAAACAAACAAACATATTTTGCTAAAGTAAAAAGGGGGAACTAGGGGCTCATCATTCCTCTACACATTCTATTCTTTCCCTTGTTTTATATATTTAAAAATTTTTATCAGTGAATTCTGCTGGAGTATCTGCTGCAGATAAGCACTGGAAGGCTAATGATTTTTTTTTTTGATATGGTCTTGGATTTGGTTTGTCAGTATTTTATTGAGTATTTTTGCATCAATGTTTATGAGGGAGCTTTGTCTATAATTCTCTTTGTTTGTTACATCTTAGTGTGGTTTTCACATCAGGGTAACTGTAGTCTCATAAAAGGAGTTTGGTAATGTTCCTTTTGTTTCTATCTTGTGGAACAATTTGAGGAGTATTGGTATTAGATCTTCTTTGAAATTCTGGTAGAATTCTGTGCTGAAACCATCTGGCCCTGGTCTTTTTTTGGTTGGTAGATGTTTAATGATTGCTTCTATTTCCTTAGGTGTTATAGGTTTATTTAAATTGTTTATCTGGTCTTGATTTAGTTTTGATAAGTAATACCTACCCAGAAAATTGTCCATTTCTTTTAGATTTTCCAGTTTTGTCAACTACAAGTTTTTGAAGTATTGACCTGATGATTCTCTGGATTTCTTCAGTGTCTATTGTTATGTACCCTTTTGTTTCTGAATTTGTTGATTTGGATATTCCTTCTCTGTCTTTTGGTTAGTTTGGATAAGGATTTGTCCATCTTGTTGATTTTCTCAAAAAAAAAAAAAACTAACTCTTTGTTTCATTTCTTTGTAATTATGTCTTTGTATTTATTTTAATGATTTCAACCCTCTAATTATTTCCTGGCATTTATTCCTCCTGGGTAAGTTTACTTTTTTTCATTCTAGAGTTTTCAGGTGTTCTGTTAAGTCACCAATGTGAGATTTCTCCAACTTCTTTATGTAGGCATTTAGTGCTATGAACTTTCCTCTTTGCACTGCTTTCATCGTGTCGCATAAGTTTGGGTATGTTATACATTCACTTTCCCAATGGAATTATAGGAAGTCTTTAATTTCTTTAATTCTTCCTTGACCCACTGGTGATTCAGTTGAGCGTTTTTTCAGTTTCCATGAGTTTGTAGGCTTTCTGTAATTTGTGTTGTTGAATTCTAACTTTAAGCCATGGTGATCCTATAATATACAGGCAGTTATTCCATTTTGTTTGTTTGTTTGTTTCTGTAGAGATTTGCTTTGTGACCATTTATTTTAGAGATTGTTCCATGAGGTGCTGAGAAGGTATATTCTTTTGTGCTTAGGTGGATTATTGTATAGATGTCTGTTAAGCCCAATTGAATTATAACATCTGTTAGTTCCCTTATTTCTCTGTTAAGTTTCTGTATGGCAGACCTGACCATTGGTGAGAGTTGGGTGTTGAAGTCTCTCACTATTAGTATGTGGGGTTTAATATTTGATTTAAGCTTTAATAATGTTTCTTTTACATATGTGGATGCTCTTGTATTTGGGGCAGAATTGAGGTTTCATCTTGGTGGATTTTGTGTGATGTATGTGAAATGTCTTTCTCTATCTCTTTTGATTAATTTTAGTTTGAAGTCTATTTTGTTAGATATTAGGGTAGCTACTCCAGCTTGCTTAAGTCCATTTGATTGGAAAGTCTTTCCCAACCCTGTACTCTGAGGTAGTGACTGCCTTTGAAGTTCGAGTGTGTTTCTTGTGTGCAGCAAAAGGATGGATCCTGTCTTCATATCCATTCTGTTATCCCTGTGTCTACTTATAGGGTGAATTGAGTTCATTGATATTAAGGGATGTTAATGACCAGTGCTTGTTAATTCCTTTTATCTTTTTGAGGTAATGTGTATGTTTCCCTTCTTTGGGATTTGTTGTTCTGGGGTTATCTATTGCCTATGTTTTCATGGGTGCATCTAACTTTCTTGGGTTGGAGTTTTCTTTCTAGTACTTTCTGTAGGGCTAGATTTGTGAATAGGTATTCTTTAAATCTGTTTTTTTTTTCATGGAATATCTTGTGCACCCAGTCTATGGTGATTGAAAGTTTTGCTTGGTATAGTAATCTGGACAGGTATCTGTGATCTCTTAGTGTTACATAATGTCTGTCCAGGAACTTCAGAGTCTCCAATGAGAAGTCAGGTGTTTTTCTTATGGGTCTGCCTTTATATGTTACTTGGCCTTTTTCCTTTGCAGGTCTTAATATTCTTTCTTTATTCTCTATGTTTAGTGGTTTGATTATTATTTGTCAAGGAGACTTTTTTTGTTTTTAGTTCAGTATATTTGGTATTTTGTACACTTCTTGTATCTTCACAGGCAATTTTTTCTTTAGACTGAGAAAGTTTTCTTCTATGATTTTGTTGAGTATATTTTCTATGCTTTTGAGTTGGTATTCTTCTCCTTCCTCTATCCCTATTATTCTTAGGTTTGGTCTTTTCATGGTGTCCCAGATATCCTGGACATTTTTTGTTATGACTTTGTTGGTTTTAATGTTTTCTTTGACCAATGAATCCAATTCCTCTATTGTAGTTACAACACCAGAAATTCTCTATTCCATTTCTTTCATTTTATTGGTTGTTACTGAATATGGAGTTTTGGTTTGTTTACCCAGATTTCCCATTTCCAGAATTCCCTTGGTTTCTGATTTCTTTATTTCCTCTATTTCCGTTTTCAAGTCTTGAACTGTTTCTGTTACCTATTTGATTGCTTTTTTTGTCTTTCTTTAAGGGATTTATTGATTTCTTTCAATTTTTTTTCTTTTCCTCAACTTATTTAAGGGACGTTTTCATTTTCTCTTTAGAGACCTCTATCATCTTCATAAAGTTATTTTATTTTATTTTATTTTATTTTTTTTTTTTTTTTGCTTTTTCGAGACAGGGTTTCTCTGTGTAGCTTTGCGCCTTTCCTGGAACTCGCTTTGGAGACCAGGCTGGCCTCGAACTCACAGATATCCACCTGCCTCTGCCTCCCGAGTGCTGGGATTAAAGGCGTGCGCCACCACCGCCCGGCCATAAAGTTATTTTAAAAGTAGTTTTCTTCTGCTTCTTCTACAGTGGGTTGTTCAGCTCTTGCTATTGTGGAACTTCTAGGTTCTGATTGGACCATAATGCTCTTCAATGTTTTTGAGCATATTTTTGTACTGGTGTCTACCCATCTCTTCCTCCAATTGGTACAGGCAGTGCCTCTGAGGGTCATTCTTTGTCCAATTAGTGCAAGCGGTCTCAGTGCCACCGGGTGCCTCTCTTTGTGCAATTGGTGTAGGTGATGTCTGTGTTTCAGGGAGTCTCTCTTTGTCCAAATGGTGCTGACCATGTCTATGTCCCAGGGAGTCACTGAGGTCGAGGGGGATGCGTGGGCTTGTGGGGTATAGTAGGACTTGTAGATTACAGGGTCTGATGGGGGCTCTTCCTTCCTGCAGGAGCCTTGCTTGCTAGCTGGATAGAAGGGTTCTTGTGGGTGGGCACAGAGTGTGCCTTGGTGCCTAGGGCCTAGAAACTGGGATGTCTAGCTGTGAGAACAGTCGCTCACCTCTTGGTCCAACCGGTGCTGGTGGTGTCTGTGTCTCAGTGAACCACTGAGGTCATTGGGGATGGATAGGTTTGGGGGGGCAGAGTGACAATTGTAGATTACAGGGTCTGATGGAGGTGGTGATGGAAAGGCCTACTCTTAGGAGCCTTGCCTGCTGGCCAGCTAGTGGAACTGTCTTATTTGCTTATTTTTACAACATCCTATGGAAGAAATTCAACTACTGTGTTACATCCAAAATTTGACCACTATTATTTCCTCCCCAGCATCACCTCATCCAACCAGTCATCTCTCACTTGAATTATGGCTGTGAACCATCTGCTTTTGAGTTTATCCCCTGTGAGTAGGTCCCTTTCTGCCTATCAGCCAGAATAAACCTTTTGAAATATGCCAAATGTTAGTGATTCTTTCAAAACCCTAATGGTCTTCTATCTTACTCAAAGTACAAGCCCATTAATGTACCAATAAGGCTTGGAACAATATTGCCTGGCTCTCCTTTTCCAAGTACTTCCCCTTCTTTATAGGTCCAGTCACACTGGCCTCTTTTCCTCAATTTCCTCAAATGTGCCAGAAATGTTCTTGGGTGTTTACCATTCCCTCTGACCAGGAGGCTAGTCTTATAGATATGTTCATGACAAATTCCATATTTCCTGACATCTTCATTCAAATACTGCCATCCCAGTAAGAACTTCACCACTCTCCATTAATGTGTAAGTCACGAGTCTTCTCCCCTATAATTATAATCCCCATTTATGCTTTTCTCCATAATATAAACACAAATATAATATGTATTATTTGTAGATGAATTTATTCATTTCCAATAATTTCTTTAATTCACAGAAGGTAAAGTTCAGAAGTGCATTTTTTTGCCTATGTTTTCAGCATCAAGAACAAAGCAATAACTTAACAGATATTTGTCTGGTGTAGAAATAAATCAATTTTCATTTCATAGATGAGAACACCAAGGAGTAGAATTTATTCATTTGTTTAAAGTCACAGCAAGTGATGAGTGGATAAAAGTTCAAAGGCTAGATAAGCATCAATCCCCATATCTTTGTATAGAACACTGTGTTCTGTGACTTACACTGAGTTACTGTCTTTGCAGATTATGGTTCTTTTCTTTCATTCTTTTTTTCTTCTTCAAGATGGTTTCTCTGTGCAGCCCTGACTGTCCTGGAACTTGCTCTATAGACCAAGCTGCCTTTGAACTCAGAGATGCACCTGCTTCTGCCTCTTGAGTGCTGGGATTAAAGGCACACACCATCATGGCCTGGTACAGATTCTGGTTCTTTAAAATCACATAGTGTAGGTTCGATTATAATCAACTGTGTGTGTTCTGTCCCTGTACTGGTCATAAAATCATCAAGTCAAATATGATTGCATGCTATTTAAAAAAAATACCATACAGTCTGGTCTCCAATGCGAGTTCCAGGAAAGGTGCAAAGCTACACAGAGAAACCCTGTCTCAAAAAAAAAAAAAAACCATATAAAGCAATACTCATTCTCACATACACTGTAGGTCTTCCATGACTGGATGTGTAAAGGTTTGTGTTATTATCTCTATTATTATGATGGGTAAGTTGCTACCCTCCACTGACATGGATTCAAAGTAGTGAGTCTCAGATGTGTCCTATGTCTGGCTTTATTGTTCTGCTTTCAAAGGCAGAGACCAGTTCCTGAAGAGCTGACCTTGCATGCTAATTATATTCAATTTTTATCTGTGTCTCTGGCTTATAGTTGTGGACTGATGGGCGTGGAGGAGGTAGGGCTGAAGCTGATTGGATTCTAACTTCAAACCTTGTGGGTTTCTCCAGTGAGTCTTTCAATTGAGTCAAGGTGGGAAGGAGAAGTTGTGCATGGTGTCTCATGACATCTCTCACTGACATGCCTTGGAGAAGTCATGCTGTCATGCAAAGACAGACTGTGGACCATAGAAAGAATAGAAACATGTTTAGCACCCAGTAGGATAGGGGAATTGTTAGGTAAATTTCTCAAAAAGTAAAATTTGGAGGACTGGGGAGATGGCTCATTGGTTAAAGAACTTGCCACTCAACAGTGAGTGTGAGGACTGTAGTTTCCAAGAACCCACTTAAATGCCAGAGTTTAGTGCCCTGCCTGTCATTCCAGTGCTGGGAAGTCAGAGGTAACTAACTGGTCCTCAGAGAAAGATAGCTTGCTGGGTTGGCTGAAATGCCAAGCTTTGGGTTCAATATCACGATAGTGCCCCAAGGAATAAAGCTGAAAGCCATCAAAAGAATCTCCTACGTCAACCTCCAGCCTCCACAGGTACATATGCCTGCAAACACGAATATGCCCACACACATGTAAACATGCATATTCATTTGCATATACACCTTGCACACATACATGAGAAAGAAAAAGAAGTGAAGCTTGGTTCTCACAAGGGGTATCCATCATACAAACATGATCCAGAATAACAAAGAATGAAACCCAATACAAAATCACAAACTGAAATTCCTTTTTTTTTTTTTTTTTGCAACTTGACTGTGTGATCCTCAAGTATGAACTTTGTTGATGACTTCATACCTTACAACAATTTTCTATATTTCTTTAAGTATTCTTATTAGAGGAGGTATTTAAAGAAAATTCAAAAAAAAAAGAAAGAAAGAAAGAACAATAGATTGAGATAAAAGAAAAAAGCATTTATTTTATAAACAGATGTTTTCAGAGAAATCTACCTATGGTTAAATATTGTCTTACAAAAGGCCTCAAATCAAGAGCATCATCTTTACAGAGGAGGCTGACTTTACCTGTCATGATAATAATCACCACAATAGAATACCCTGAGTATTTTGAACCTGAACAAGTAACAAAGGGCTACATGCTTGTCAAAGTGATCACTTTTGGTTTTGGAAAGGGTAGGTTGTTTTCCCTCCTGTTGGTTGACTGAAGGTGGGTAGACTGGTCATGTTAGGCTTCCGCAGAATATTAAAATGGAGAAACTTTCTTAGGACATAAACTCATAGCCAGTCCAGATCTCATCCTCTCTAACATAGAGCAAGGTTCTTTCCACCCTGAAAGTGTTTGGAAAGAATCATGGAACTTTTCTTTCTGTATTACTGTAATGACTGTTTCCAGTGGGCCCACATAGTCATCTCTCTATAGAGCCTTCTCCATATATTAGGCCCTGAATACAGGCTGCATCTGGTGAGTTACATCTCTGTCTATGCCTTGTTTTCTTTGAGCCAGATACTTGTTTAAGACTTCATATAGAATCACTCTTCTGTTTTCTGTCACCTTCACTAGAAATGATGGGAAGAAATGCAGTAAGAGATTTAAAGAATGTCTTGGGTTTACCTGTTTTGTAAACAGTAGCATGAGATATGCAAACAGGGTTTCCTAATGCTAAATCTATCCTCTTAACTCTCATCTGTCTTCTTCCCTGTAGTCTGACACTTGGTCTTTAAGCCTTGACTCTCAGATCCAGTTCATATAACTCCTTCTCTAGAACATGGTTTTGCTTTTTACACCAACAAGCCTGCTTTGCGTTTCTCTGATTCAAATCAAAGATCCTAGTGCATTCAGATTCCCAGGTCCCCGATACACATGAATTCTGGGAGGTGTCCTTCAGTAAATCTGATGTAATTGACATAACATTCTCCTTAAATATACTTTTCCTCTCTGACTTGCAACACTTCAGAATATGTTTTCAATAGGAAGTAGAAGTGTAGGAAATGTAATTCTAATGTAGGGTAATCTCTCAACCTGATAACTGTTGGTGTCCTCGTTAAAAAGAAATTTGGACACAGAAATTCCTAATGGGAAGGGAATGTTGGGAACACATGGAGCATGTAACTGTTGGTGTAGAAGACAGAGTTCAGGAAGTTATTTTCCCTTAGAACTCTCAGAAGAAACCAGCCTGCTAACCCCTGAGACTCAGACTTTCTGCCCACGAATACACATATTAAATCTGTTGCCAATGCCCCATGGCACATTTTTATAGCAGTTCTCTGAAAACTGACACTGTAACGCATGTTTGTATTTAGAATAGTACTACAGAGCCCAAGATCTGTCCCAGGCTCAGGCCCTGCCCCACTCTTCAGATCCCTAATGACTGGAATAGTAGTAGGAAAGATCAGTGGAAATAGGATTTTGCTCTTTCCTTTGAAGAGAGTAAAGACTGGTACACTTTTAGTTAAGCTAACCAGCTACAAATGAGAAATGACTAAAAATTATAATCTGAAAGAGGAGACATGGCCACTTATACTTGAAGCAGAAAGGAGTATAAGAGACTTTAACGGACAATTATACAACAAACCATACAAATTGAAACAACTGAATAAAACCTTCAGCACAGAATTTAGCAAAACTGAATGATGTAAAGACACTTAGTAAATTAATACCTGGATCATGCACATGTGTTTTCTTTCTCACATACACAAACATGTATATACATAGTCATAAACACATATACACACAGTATACACACAGAAGAACACACATCAGGAACACACACACACACATACACATACACACACATACACATATATACACCACCCTTTAAATATATGCAATTTTGCATGTCAATAAAACTAGAAAGAAGTCTAAATTTTCTTTAGTCCCTCCTTAGGCCAATGGTTTTCAACCCAAATACAGGTCCATCAATGTGTTCAGGGTTTTTGTGGTGTTATCTCTGTTGGCACAGCTTAAGGCCTTGGTATTCTGAAGTGGTCTAAATGTCATCCTTGTCCTTGGAAATCTATGTCTAATGAAGACAATGAGAAAGACCAAAACCCAGTGCAGTAGTATAATGATGGAGGACAATGAGCACCATCGTGGGGCTCAGCATGGAGGAAAAGGCAGATAGGTGCCTATATCACAGGAGTCTTTATTGGTGGGTAGAAATAGGGAGATCACTGATGTAGCTCATAAGATGAATGGGTGAGTCTTGGGCAATGTTGGGAGCAAAATCATGTTGCAGGTAGATAGAAGAACAAATTAAAAATTGAAAGGCATCATGGAATACAACACACTTCTGAAAATGCAATGACCTCGGTTGTTCCAGCATGTTCTAAAAGGAATCATGGATGCAATGCAAAAACTGACAAGATGAGAAGGCAGTCCCTGACATCACCCCTTCCTGCAAGGATGCTGGTGTTCCTCTGAAAGCAGAGGAGAACCAGTCATGCAGAGAAGCAACTGGATTAGAGCTGGGTATTGGAATGATAAGTGGGGACAGTGGATGGGAATATATGGAAGTGTAGATGTCAGGAAATCCCTTCTTCTTTCCACTGTTCAGCTTGTGTTTCCACAGCTTTCATCTCAGTGCATACTCTATGCATGCCTCTGTGTGATGGTCAATGGTCATTGTCGACTTGACTGGCTTGCATCAACTTTGGGTGTATCTACAAGGGTATTTCTAAAGGGGATTAACTGAGGGGGTATGATTTGTCCTCGATGCAGAGATTCCCCACCCCATGAACTGAGGTCCAAGACTGAATAAAAAGAGAGGAAAGGAGAAATCCAGCTCAGTATCTGCATTCCACTTTCTCTGCTTTCCTATGTGCCAAGATATAAGTAAGCACATGACACAAAAAGGCACTGGTCCAGCCCTCATGCCTTCTCTTCCAAGAAGGACTATGTCCCCTGAACTGTGAGCCAAAATAAAGCTTCCTTCCCTAAAGGTGCTTCTTATCAGGCATTTGGTCACAGTGTCAAGAAAATTAACTAATACATGAGATCTTCAGCTCTGTGAGACATGGGAATCATCAAAACTCTAAGGTTCAGGGATGCTCAGCCAAGAAGTCAAAAGACTTCCAGGCCAGGATTGTTTTGGCACCAGAATTGGAAAGAGATGAACTAATGAATGCCAGGAATTTAATATCTTCAGCTGCACAGTCTGGAGTCTAAAGCATCAAGACAGACCACCTCAATTAACTACAGGCTGAATGTCCAGGAATTAAATCAAGTTGTGCTAACTCAGGCTAACCATGTCTTCTCTCCTGGCTTCAGCCTTCCAATCTGTGAAATCTAAACATGACTCTATTCTTATGGGAAGACTTCCCCGAGTATAACTTATCTCCTCCTATCATGATTGAGTTCATTTTTGCATATAACATACATATACATATCTTCACCAGGAAATTGTTTTGTGTGTTACATGGTCTACAGTTAGAAATTGGTGTCAGTTACATAATTAGTTACTCAACAAATGTGCTGAATGACTGAATGGGAGAATAAATGAGCATGAGGTTATAATTGTTGATTATGGGAACAGACACATTAACCCATTTTTCCAAGTCGCCCAGACATTGAACTTGGAATAGTGCAACCAGAATTAAACTCAGGTCCAAATCATATGCCCCCTGTTGCATTCCCTCCATCACGTAGTATTTGCTCCTACATTCAAATCGTTTTCATGATTCTAAACACAACCTCCTAATTTGCAAGTTTAAAAAAAAGAAAGAAAATAAGAAAAAGAAAAATTTAGTTGCAGTTTGGCTGAGGAAATCTGTGTCACAACAAAGTGAATATGGTAACAGGGCAGACGTTTTGAAAACTCCTGGAGTTCATTATCACTTTGCTTTGGCAGCCTAGCACAAGCACTTGTCAATTCTCCGTTAACACTTCTTTCATTTTATCCTTTCAACTGGGTGCAAGGGAAAGTGTCTATTGTTGCAAGAGGGAATCATTGACTTCTTTCTTTCCCCTTGAAGATGGAATAAAGCACTTGGTTTCCAAGAACTCCCTTAAGCGATTAGTATCATTTGCTGTAGTGCTTATAGAGTCCTGGATTGAAAACTTCTGAAAGCTGTAGAGACCCCTTGAACTTTTGATTCCCAATTTCAAAAGAAATGAAAGAGACAGCAACTTAATTCTTTCACTAATAAAGTACAATTCAACTCTGCTTTGGAGATTGGAGAAGGAAATGCCATTCTCCACTCTGCATACACTGGAATTTAAATATAAGAATTTCTAAACTGTATCCTGAGCTTCAGTTTTCAGGTTTTAGATTGTATGAGAAAGTAAGACTGTATGATGGGATTGTACCCTGGTCTGACAGGATTGTTCGATGGTCAATCACACTGTGCGTCTGTTGAGATTTGAGAACTCAGATCTCTATACAGCAGCCAGAAGTTCAGTCAACCATCCTTAGACTTCATGTACAGAGAACGAGCAATCTTTGTGGTCTTTATTTGAAGTAAGTTTTGTTTTGATTGCCTATAGTAAATAAATTGGAATTAAAATTGTGATTGCAATTAATGATTAAGAAAGTGAAAAAACAAACAAAAACAAAAAACAGGCCTCAGTGAGCAGCTCCAGTATGGGTAGCAAGAGATCCCCACCTTTCTTGTTTTTATTGATGTATAACTTCCTTCCTTTGGGTATGGGGAGGACTAAACCCAGAGACTCACTTCTGTGTGTATGGTGTATAGTGTGGTCTATGTGTGTTCATCTTCATAATTGTATGCACATGTGCATGCAGGTACAAGTACACATGTGTGTGGAGATGTAGAGTTGATGTTAAATGTCTTTCCTTGCTTTTTCTCTCCTTATTTTCTGAAGCAAGGTCTCTCACTAAATATGGATCTCATGAATTTCACTACACTGGCTAGCCAACGACTCTTAGGGATCTGCTTGTCCCCACCTCCCTAGCACTTGGATTATGGATGCATATCTCTGTACCTGCATTTATGTTACTGCTAGGATCTGAGCCTAGCTGTCATATTTGTGTAGCAAGCACCTTACAAACTAAGGTGTCAGGGACTCACCTCTAATCAACAGAATATGGCAAGGATGATGGAATATCAGTTTCAAAGTCAGTTTATATACAATTTTGTTTTCACAAGATCTCTTTTCCTCATCTTTCTCCCATCCCATGCATGCGTTCTTTCTCTTCTCACTCGCATGAATCAAGCTTCCAGTAGACATTATATGTGGCAGGAAACAAAGCATGGCTGGTGCTCATTAGTGAGGAAAAAGCCAAGGTTTTCAGTCCACTAGAGCATAACAAAGAGAATCTAGCCCAAAGCTGCATGGGTGAGCTTGGAAGAGGTTCAGCCTGCTGAGCTTAAAGATGACTCATGCTCTCCTGCATGACAGGCTGATTATAGCTGTTGAGGTTCTGAACAGAGGAGCCAGCCAAGCTGCATTTGATTCTTGACCCACACACACTGTGAGATATTGTTCTCTGAATCCACTTAGTTTGGAGATAATTTGTCGTGCAGCCAATGGTGACCAGTACATGTGGATCTCAACTACAGAAACTACCCAAGGAACAGTTGTAACCAATGAGAGTTCAGTAAACTGAATAAACTATACATTTATATCCCAAATAAGGAATATAAATATGTGTATACATATACATATACATATATGTGTGTGTGTGTGTGTACACATATTATTCAGGAAACATCTCTTTAATCACAGCTGAAGACTAAAATACTTAGTTGCTTTCCAACAAGAAATGTGTTGGGCTGTTTGTGTGAAAACCACAATATAATGCTGAGAAATATAAAATAACACTTGAATAATTAGAATAGAAGTCATATTTCTGGATGAGAAGACTGGAGACTATTATTACTTTCCAGACAGCTGTAAAGCACAATGAAATTTCTATCAAAATCATGACAGATTGTCTACTTAACTAGAAAAGATTAATCCAAATTTATCCCATAGAGTTTTAAAAAAATGTCAGATCATTCTGTGCTTGGGACTCTCAACACCATATTTAGAGAATTAATGGTCTATTAACAGAAGTCGCTTGTAAGTCCAGGATAGGTAAAGGAACCCCAGAGAAGAAGGCATTCAGATTGGACTGCTTGTGAATTAAACAACATGGTGAAGGGAGATCTAGTGTATATAAAATGGCCATCTAAGTTTAATATTGGAAAATCTTAAGTGTGTGCAATATGGGACCAGATAAATTATCAATAGTAACATACAGCACACTTACCCCAAGAAGAGAAAAACTTTACTGTCCATGCATAAATGAGTAAAGAGCAACTCTTCCATAGGAAATGGATCTATGATTAAAACATTGGGAAGATGTTCAAAATTCCCAGTAATCAAAGTTATGAAAAATTAAAGTCATCAAATAGAAGTCACACTGCTTAATATCAAACTTTCAAAGATACTTTTAAAAGGTAATATGAAATTTTTTTCAAGTATACTAAGAGATGACAAAATCTCATACATTGGTAATTTTATATAAATTGATGCAATCTCTTGGGAAAGAAATCCAGCAACATGTATCATATGCTTTATACATATCTATAATATTTAATTCAATACTTTCATTCCAGAAATATGTCCTTAAAAAAGAGATTAGTTACAAACATTCATCACAAAATTATTTGTAATTGCAAAAATGTTGAAAGAGCTTAAATGTCAACAAAGAGGGTTGATTACACATATCCTTTTATTTTTAGCTACAAATGATATCTGAATCTGAATGTTATATCATGAATATTTCCTCTCTAAAAGAACAGCTCAAAGTAGAACACTAAATTGCCTATCGTATCAGAAGTGAATACAGTAAAATATATTTTAGATAATAATATATTCTAAGGGTGGAATTTCACAGTACAGGATAGATAACAGTAGCTAAAGTCCTGACAGTCTTTGACCCTAGATTTCACTAGAGCTTCACAATTTAACCCCACGACCCTGACAGTTATATGCTAGTCACAGAACAGCATCACAGATGAAGAAGTTATCCCAGAGGCACTATCACATCCATGCAAGTTCAGAAAGCTGCTAAGCAGATGGTTGGAACTTGAAATGTACCTACACAAATCAAAACACATATTCTTAACCCATGCTTTGGATCTATAACTTTAGAAGACACAGAAGTAAATATCCAACTACATAATAGTAATAAACATTTTTTGCTGATTTATCCTTGTCATCATCATCACTATCATCAACATCATTGGTTTCCTCATTGTCTACATTTTATTTAGCAATAAAATTATGCATTCATCATCATTATGTAGCATTGAAAATAAGCAAATTAATGAGGATAACTATTTGGGGGATGGAATATTGTTATCATGAAAAATTGTGATAAAAGTATACTAGCTGCTATGATAGCTGATAAAAAGGGTGAAATTTTTATAAAGGCAACTTGGATATGAGATTTCCCCTTACAAGAATGATGGTCCCATTTCTATACAGACTTGTTCTATGGCTTGACCTTTCTGACTGATTCACTGAATATAAAATAATAGAGTTGAAATAAATGGTTTCTACAATTCCTTCTACTTGCCATCCCATCTTGTGCCTCCCCAATCGTGTTATCTAAGCATTAATATTTACTTCTCCTAATAGAAACTCACTTTCTATCCCCCAGCAATACATCTATTTTCTGAACATTTTGGCATAAAAAACCTCTCCAACATATTTTCTTTCTTTCTTTCTTTCTTTCTTTCTTTCTTTCTTTCTTTTTTTTTTTTTTGGTTTTTGGAGACAGGGTTTCTCTGTGCAGTTTTGGTGCCTGTCCTGGATCTCACTCTATAGACAAAACTGGCCTCAAGCTCACAGAGATCCACCTGGCTCTGAGTACTGGGCTTAAAGGCATGTGCCACCACTGCCTGACTCCAACATATTTTCTAAAATTCATTCCACAAATCAAAATTTAGACCTCAGGAGATGCCCTACCTGTTCATTTTTGGCTCCCTCTATTTTTGTGTCAGTCCAATGGTGGCTTTGCAGGGGGCGGGGTGTATTTCATGATCCTTTCACCATTGTACAGCCATGGTGGTGTTAGGGACTTGTGGGTTGGCAGTAGCTCCTCAATTCATTTCTCATACAGCACTGAGTGCTGGCTGTGGGTGGTGCAAGGGCTGGAAGACATTTACAACCAGAACTTAGTTGGTTCTGCTAATTTTCTGCTTCCATCATGCCCTCAATGTTTGTGGATTTATAGCCTTCCCAGTTAGATGGACAACACCTCAAATTCTGGGTCTGTCACTTCACTGGCTGTGTAAGAGTAGTGTCCTTCAGCTTCTCTGCACATTGCAGTCCAATGTCTGAGTAAATATTTTCATACAAACTTACTGTTGATATGTAAGCAACTAGGCACCACCTCTAAAATTTATTTATATTGTCAACCAATATTTCAGCTTTGGAGGGACTGATACATTTGAAAAATCTTACCTAACTACTTCTTGGCATTTCACAGGACCACTGATCCCAAAATAGTCCTGAAAGTTCAAGGAATTCCCTTTCATCTTTTTAGAATTACCATAGGCAGAAATCTTAATAAAATGGAAACCCAACTTTCATTGTGCTATTTCTGCAAGGGTACCCACCAAGAGTCAAGTGAGAGAAGAACAAGATCCAAAGGGAAGCCCTTGTTCAGCCTTGAAAATGTTTGGCTCCAGAAACCTGTGACAACAGTGGGAATGTTGGAAGCACTATGTAGGCCTTAGAAGTCAAGCTGGGGTCATTGCGGAACATGGCTTGTTAAACTGTTGGTTAATGAAGACATTTAGAGGAAAACATGTGAAGAAAAAAGAATGAAAGGCAGAGAGAGAATGCATTATTCAACTGCAAGTTTGCAGATGGAAAACAGTACAGCAGAGAAAGGGAGTAAAAGTGTTTAAAAGAGTAATTCTATTCAAAGTAAGTCAATTAATTGTGCTATTGTTGAGCAGTCAAGTAAAATAGACTGAAAAGTTTTCTTCAACTCTGCTATAGAAATATTACCACAATGTGTGGTATAAAACTACTATTCATATTTTTTTACACAGTATTCCTCTTTCTTGAGATGTATCCTCTCCCTCTGAAATGTTTATAAATTAAAATTTCCTTTCCTGCCTACTCAACTAATATGGTTGATCTGGAAGATGCTCACTGTGCATATCCATTCCAGATCCTGGCTACATTTGCTTGGGACAAGGATGAGACTTTGCCTCAGACTCTGGACCAAAGAAATTTAAGCTATCTGCCATAGGTTAAATAAATTCTCTAGCTAAGCTGGTCAAATTATTAGCTGAAAAAAGATAAACCAAGAAAGAATTGACTGCATCTCTCTTTACTCCAGCTGGACCATATGTAAAGAAATCTTTACTTTATCAAAAGACTCTATGACCACATATGATGGTTAGGCATCTTTCTATTGCTGTGAAGTGACTCAATAGCCATGGCAACTCTTATAAAGGAAAACATTTAATTGTGTTGGCTTACATTTCAGAGGTTTAGTCCATTATCATTATAGTGGGAAGCATGGCAGACAAGGTGATGAAGAGGTAGCTAGAGTTCTATATCTGAATCAACAGGGAGCAGGAATAGAGAGACACTGGGCTTGGCTTGGGTTCTTGAAATCTCCAGGCCTATCTCTATGACACACTTCCTCCAACAAAGCCACACATGCTCCAACAAGGCCACACCTCCTATTTCCTGTCAAGAAGTACAGCTCTGTAAGGACCAAGCATTCAAATATATGAGCCTATGTGGGTCATTCCTAGTCAAACCACCATGATGAACTTTTGAGTACATTTTTCTCCACATTTGAGTCTTCTTCTGGTTTTAGTCTCTATAAACCCATATTGCTATAACAAATCTTTCTTTTGCTCCCAGCTAATTCAAGTTGAATTTTGCTATTGGAAAATATTTTTACCAAATAAATGAATTGGTACTATGATAGGTAGTGTATTATGTAAAAAACACACACTACATTATCTCTTTTAACCATCACAATAACCTTACTCCTATATCCATATCATAAATGGGAAAACTCAAGAAGGCAACAATTAAGTGCCTTGTCTAAGCACACATACCCTCTGGAGAGCTATGACATAACACATTTACTCTATTGGTGCTGATGCCCCTAGCCACCACACCATGCATTAATACAAATAGCTTTTTAAATCCTTGATGTTCAGACCTGTAATGAATAAATGGAACAATGTCAACATATTCTTTCTGTACAATAGGACTTGCAAGTATTTTTTAGTGAAGTTATTAATGTTGATATTTTAATCTTGAATATATATGTTGATATTAATGTTTAAAGGCATTTTATCAGGTCATGACATTTTATGCAGTTACTTATGACATACTATAGAACACAATAAGAGGACTAAATAACAGAAACATGAATTTATTAGGAAGAAATTTTCTGTTCTTGGATCAATATTAGATCCCATGGGCATGATAATGCAACTTGGGCTAAGAATATCTAGGCGAACTCAGGTGATTTAAGAAAACCTGAACAGCTGGGCGGTGGTGGCACATGCTTTTAATCCCATCACTTAGGAGGCAGAGGCAGATGGATCTCTGTGATTTCGAGGCTGGCCTGGACTCCAGAGTGAGTTCCAGGAAAGGCTCCAAAGCTACACAGAGGAAAAGAAAAAAAAGAAAGAAAAAAAGAAAACATAAACAACATGCATTTCCCAAGTACCCCCATATGCCAATTCTTCTTGCCAAGTCTTCCCTCCTAACTCTTTATTCCTAGGGATGTCTCAGTTTTGATGTAACCTATATCAGGGGAACATTCTCTACTGGAAAATAAAGATACCATTAGAGTGGTGTCTAGACTACTAGGCTCTGAAGATGTATGCACAAAGACATTCAATAGTTATATTAAGTGTAGCCTCATGGTTGACTATGGACCTTACTTTTTCATCAGAAAAATCAGCCTCATGAGTGTCTGTCATTTCATTCTTAGCCTTACTTTATTTCTAAAACAGTATGTAATTTATTCTCTAGAACAGTGACCTGCATATGCTCTATCACCTTTTCTCTTGACAAAGCTGCTTAGCATTCGGATTTTGCTCCACTGCTGAATGTTGGAATACTGAGCAAAATAAACAGAGAACAATAGTTATATCAGATTCTTAAGCAAAACTCTGGAGATATTGAGTCTACATACCAGTTGTGTAGAACTTGGAGACATTTCCTAACATTTTTATTTTTCCTTCTTTTTACAATTGGCATGAACACAATCAATTCAGACAGAACATGGTAGCCCATACATTTATTTCCTGATTCTAAGCTTTAACATTGCCTGTGTTTATTTAATCACCCACAAACATTTGTTGGTTTCTTGCTATGGGCCAGACCCTGAGACAGAAAAACAAAAACTGACTCTAGCCTTCATATAAATATAAGCTGCTAAGATAGACAGACATTAATCTTACGAGAAAGACCAAAGGTGAAACTCTGAGAGCTGCTGCTGAGTTTTATGGTGGAAAAACTTAGCCTGTTAGAATGATAAAGTTTTGAAGTTGTTTATATGAAAATAATCTGTGGCTGAGAACCAAGAGAGAAACTATAATGGATACCTATTACTTTGCTATCCTGGTAATAATCTGAATGTTTAGGTCTTCATCCATTTGAGACCTGTTCCTTCCTTTGCTAATTCTGTTTTTAGGGTTATTGGTGAAGGATTTTAGAAAATCACACTATGATTTTATGCTTTGGCCACAACTAGTCAGTGAAGACATGAGTGTCTCAGTTAAGTTGGGCCAATTTAAGTTATCCCCACAGAGTGTGGAGTCTATTTAAACATGGCAGCTAGACGCAGCTGCTGTCTTACACTAAAGTGGTGCAATGCAGTTGTTATATGCTTACTCTATGAGTGTGTGTGTGTGTGTGTGTGTGTGTGTGTGTGTGTGTGTGTGTGTTATACATATGTGATGTGGAAGTTTAGAAATATAGACAGTATAATGGGCCAAGTGAACATACACCTAGGCTCCAGTGGTGGCTGATAAATGATTGCAT
Organism: Peromyscus maniculatus bairdii; assembly: GCF_049852395.1. Lineage (NCBI taxonomy): Eukaryota > Metazoa > Chordata > Mammalia > Rodentia > Cricetidae > Peromyscus > Peromyscus maniculatus. The sequence continues at coordinate 36,595,973 of NC_134861.1, forward strand.
TATATGTCTTGGTTCTATGCATCTGAACAATATCTATACTTTTAAATTCATGAGCTTGCATTGGATTTCTGTTGCATATTATCAAAGAAAAGTATCTTAAGAAATACTTCAGCATAAATATAGATGTGAAGTGGGGAGTGCACACCCAGAACAGTAAAGAATGACTATGAGTTAAAAAGATGGAGCTGCATACATTGCCTATCTTCCCAATAACTCTGGCTACACAACTGAGGCTAAGGATTAGGTATGATGTAGCATGTGAGTGGCAGCAAGTGTCCTACAACCACATTACTCCTAGTAGTGAGATTTGTTCTCCCAAAGCCACTGTTTATAAGGGATGAGCTGTGGGTTCCTTTGCTTCTGCTTGTGTGACTTTATAGTTAATTTAAATAATGATGACATAAGAACAGAGCGTTTATGAATGCAATAGGGAAGAATATCACTCATGCTTTGTTGCATGACAAGCCAACCTAAAGCTGAGTGCCATGGTGGTGGTAATGATAATGATTATCATTACTTTAGTTCTTGATTATGCTGATCAGTAATTTTGTTCTACATTCAGCCAGATGAATCTTCCAGTTTGGACTAGTCTCACTCATGTATCACCACTGCTGATGGGTCAGCTGACAGTTTTCTTGAGCTGAAGAGCATCACATGGGCACATTTAATGTGTAGTAGTTAACTCACTCATGTGCAGAAGTTATCTCACTCCTGACAGGGAGATGAGGCAAATAGCCTCTGTTCCATTGAGCTTCTAGTAAGCTTGTCAAAGCTTGTCATATACAGGATTCTGAGAAAAGTAAGAGACCACATCCAAGTGCGGACCGGTTCTGATCTGAGTTTCATAAGCACTTTCAACAAAGGCAAGCCATATGCCCAAGCCTGGCGCTGATATAGATGTTAAGGGCTATTGCCAATTTAAGCACTCAAAGAAACATGAATGGACCAGGACTGTGACTGCTCCTCTCTGACCCCAAGGGGTACAGTGAATAAATGCTGAATGTGGCATGAAGATAAACACCTCCAGGTGATAATTCATAGTCCTCAGATCCATTGTGGCATTTAAATAGATGGCAGAGTTCAACGAGTTCAACAATTTAAGAGGTATAATTTTAGAGTCCTTCCAAATAAAATATTGGTAGCTTATGCAGTATTTCATTTTCTTAGACTTTCTCTAATAATCCATTTCTCATAGATAAGGCTGCAAAGGCAAGAGAAGCGAGGCCAGCAGGTGGCTAGTTCAGCAGTCTAATCACCACCATGCTGAGGGAGGTTAAATATTTATGACAAATGTGCTTTTTATCACACACTCTAATTTTTAAAGTCAGATCTTCTAATCTTATTGAGACTGAAATGTTAATAACCTATGGTTCTTTTTTCTTCTTTAGTTTTTATTTGGGGGCGTGTAGTAGAGGATGATTGCTCTATTTTCATACATTTTCTGAAGACTGACATATTTTGGTTGGGACAATTATGACATCAAAGGAATTGATAAGAACAGGGAGTGGAAGGCAGTTATGAGAATCCACTTTTAATTCAGCTGAAGAATTGGGAGTTTGTACAGCTTTAGCTTTACTGGTGAGTGAGTCACTAAAATTTGATTCTGACACTGGCACTGCCATTATTTTAACATTGTCATCTCTCGTAAATAAACACCTCTGGGGCTCAGTTTCATTGTTTGTTATTTTATTAAGAAACTTTTATTAGCATACAAAATAATGGGTTTCGTTATGACCTTCTCATAAATATGTATCATTGCTCTTTGCTCACATTTGTCCTCATTATCCTGCCTTGACCCCCTTCCCCTGGCCTTCATCCTTCCCCAGAATAGTTTTGTTTATCTTGGTGAGTGTGTGCATGAGTGTAAAGAGTGAAAGGCAGAGACGCTGAGATGGAAATAGCTAAATTTGGATCCTGTGTACAAGAGAAAACAGACATTTGTACCAGGTGCCAACCAGCTCCCAAATCATGACACAGAGATTTCTTCTCAGTTTTGAATGCTTGGCCTAGCTTAGGCTCATTTCTGGCTAGCACTTTTAACTCAAATTAACCTATTTCTCTTTATCTACCTTTTGCCTCAGGGCTTTTTACCTCCTTTCTTTCTCTGTATCTTACTTTCCTGCTGTCTGTATGTTTGGCTGGCTGGTAGCTGCTTGGCTTCTGGACCTGGGCATGCCCCTCTTTCTTCTCCTTCTCTTTTACTTCTCTCTTTCTCTTCCAAGCCTACATTTCTCCTACTATTTATTCTCTCTGCCTGCCAGCCCTGCCTATATTTCCTCTGCCTAGCTATTGACTGACCATTCAGCATTTTTTTTTTTTTTTTTTTTGGTTTTTCGAGACAGGGTTTCTCTGTGTAGCTTTGTGCCTTTTTCCTGGAACTCACTTGGTAACCCAGGCTGGCCTCAAACTCACAGAGATCCGCCTGCCTCTGCCTCCCGAGTGCTGGGATTAAAGGCGTGCGCCACCATTGCCTGGCTTCCATTCAGCTTTTTATTAGACCAATTAGGTGCAGGCAAGGTGAAACAAATGCAGCACATCTTTACATAACTAGACACACATCCTTACATCATCACACAAATGTAGCATGAGCAAATGTAACACACCTTTACTAAATACTAAAGACTAAACACTAATACTAAAGTAGTATTCCACAGCATAAACAAACGTAGCACAACGTAGCACATCTTTACATAGATAAATATTCCACAACAGGATTATTTACCTTTCTTTCCCCCCCATGATCCTCCTTTCATGCTTTTATCCCATATTTCTCTCATATAGTTTTTTTTAATTTTTATGTTACACATCTATGTGTGTACATATATGTGTATATGTATATATGCATATATGTATGTGTGTATACATATGTATGCATATACATACATATATACATATAACATACATACTCCGTACTATTTATCTTTATTATTGAGACAGCCCTGGTTGGCCTGGAAGTCATAAAATATGCCTGCTTCTGCCTCTGTACTAGGATTAAAGGCACACATCTAAGGCCAAACCTGAATGCTCTCTTTCTTATCTGTTTATTGTTTTGATAAAACTTAATTTAATTTTATGATGACTTTTAATCTCTCTCTCTCTTTCTGTGTGTGTGTGTGTGTGTGTGTGTGTGTGTGTATCTGTCTGTGTACCATACCAAAGCACACATGGAGGTCAGAGGACTAGTAGGAATTCATCATTTTCTCTTTCACCATAAAGGTCTCAGGGATAAAACTCATGTCCTCAGACTAGTCAGCAAGCATGTTTACCTGCTGAACCAGCTCACCAGTTCCAGGATGAATGACATTTTTAAACATGTATTAGCTTCCTTTTGCTGGTATAATATCATCTCCATGTATTGAGTGCCTAAAAACAGTCTCAGTGTATCATCTTACAGTGGAGTGGTAAAGGGGAGAACCATAAAGTGGATTAGCAGAGCTGGCTCTTTCTGGTGACTCCAAGGAAGACTCCACTTATACACTTCCCCAGTTTCTAGAGTCGGCCTGCATCCCTTGATCCCTTGGCTTGTAGTTGCCCATAACTGTAAACTGTACTGCCTCATTTCTTCTCTCTCTGACTCTGGTCTCTCTCTCTCTCTCTCTCTCTCTCTCTCTCTCTCTCTCTCTCTCTCTCTCTCTCTCAACCATGTAGCTTGAGACATCACACACACACACACACAGAGAGAGAGAGAGAGAGAGAGAGAGAGAGAGAGAGAGAGAGAGAGAGAGAGAGAGAGACTTTAATAATTGCACTTCCTGGGACAGGATCCTTAACTAACTGTATCCACAGTGTCTCTTTTCTCATGTAAAGAAGCATGCTCCTAATTTGGGAAGAATAAGAGGTGGGCATCATTGGAGGAGCTGTAATGTCATTGTAAAGATAGCATACCCATGACTCTTGAGGCAACCCTTGGAACATCATAATGACAGGTGCATATAGCTGCTGCTGTTTGTTCTTTGTATCACTGTTACAGGATGAGTTCTCCGACACTTTGTCTTCCCAGTACTACACAGGGTGCTAGGAGACATCATTATAATGCTTGATGTCTTGAGCTACATGGTTCAGCCTCTGTGAATTGGCTATGGCTCTCCATTCCTCTCCCCTCCTTTGTGCAATTAATCATAATGCTTAATCCTGATTGTCCACTTGATTAGATTGCAACACGCTTAGAGTGTTGGGAAAGCCCACCTCTGAGTATGCCTGTGAAGCTGTATCTTGAGAGTATTACTAAGGGTAGAAGTGTACCCTGAACCTCAGTGACACAGTCCTGTTGACTGGAAAGACAAAGGGGAATGGGACATAAGGCGGGGGGAAAGCAAGTGAGAAGGGGTGTTCTCTGCTTCCTGGTAAGTAAGCTGTGAGCTGCTTTGCTACACCATCACTCCCCCATCCCTACCACCATGAGTAAAGGAAACCTTTCTCCTGAAGGTTACTTACTTCAGATAGCTTGTCACAAAATCAAAAATCTGATCACTACAGTAGGACTCTGCACTTTTCCTTGGATCACCCCACTTCTACGCACACTGACCTTTCTGTCTATGTTAGATGCTACAGTGCCTTTTAATTCTATAAATGACATTCAAACATTTCCTTCTTCAAAAAGGACCCAGCCATTCACTTTCCCCAGCCTGATCACATGGCTTCTTTAAGAAACTCCCCTCCTCCTTATTTGAGGGACTTCATAGATTGTGTTATAATCTCCAATATCCCAGTATCTGAGTGTATTGTGTTCTCTTTGGTACAAGGCCGTTTCTGCACCTGGATTGCTTAGTACTTGATACACAGTTATGAGATCCATGTACATTTATCCTTACAAACACTCTGGAGGTCTTGGATATTCTGTGTTTTCAGAGTGCTGCCCCATAAATCAAACTGTACTCATGGTCTTCATCTAATGTCATTGATTATGTCAAGGACCATTGAGACAAATGCTTTAAGCTCATACCTGGACCAGAATAGTTGACATGGGAATATGTGCTCCAGACAAACTCTCCCTCACAGTCAGTGGAGTAATAAGGAGAATGAGTAGTCTCAACAAAGGCTATAAGCTTGTTTATGAATTCATAGGTGTGCTTAAAGATACAACAGTACCTCCCCATTCTCTGATGATCAGGCCTTGTCTTCCAAGTGCCCACTGACCCTTTTGGATAATATGTGAACACAAATGGAACTGGTAAAGAATAGATCACCTACTTTCAACACATGGGATTATCTGAATGGCTAATCTCCTAGGAGAAGAGCAAGTATATGGATCAGTGACAAAACTCAGCTCTAGAATTAGTCTGATTCTAAATCGTTCAACTACCCTGTGCTTACTGCATGGATTTAGCTTAAATTGGAATTGACAGTCACATTCTCAACCCACAGGTCAAATACTTTATTAGTGTGGTCTTGATGTATGCCATAAGCTTTACTTGGTCTCTTAACTCTTTACCTTCAGAAACCATGTCAGGTGCTTTCTTCTGCCTCTCATAAACATTTGAACATCAGAAAAGTGAAATTTCCACATGATTTTCATTCTTCTGACCCCAAAAGGTTTGATTTGGACTTTAACAGACTTTTAGAAATTAATCCTTGCCAGATGTATCAATTTGAAATAAGAGCAAAAGCAAAGATTAGGAAGTCTAATGTAAATGTGTTGCCACTTTTGAATTTTGTCCCAGAACAGAGCAGTGCATTCTGCATTCACTATAGAGAATTCTCTTTAATTTTTTGTGATCTTGCCAAATTGCATTAGTCTCTGCATTTGTATCTTCCCTGCATATGGGTTTGGCGCCATCCTCCCTCAATCCCTATGTCCCTTGCCAGTGTTCTGTATGCAAGTAAGGAAATAAATTCCTGTCTTCTCTTGGAGTAGCACTGCATGGTGCTGGACAGACTATTCCCTTTCTGTTTCATCACAAACCACATCTGTCATCCTGGATATTCTTCAAAAGGTCAAGAGGGAAAGTGTTCCTCTGGACTTATTTTATGTCATAATTGTGCAGGGGTGGGCCATGGGATAGGAAGTGTCATGTGACTGCAGAGCCCTGGATTCTTTATATGCACATTCTTTGTCTCCAGAAGCCACATGTGGATCATGCCTTGTCTATATGTTCTGATATTTTCTCACAACATATTAATGACTAGAATTTTATTCTACTTTTTATGGTTGTTTATTACTATTTTACATGTTATTTACTAGAATAAAATCTGAAATTAACTTAAATTGAGATTAGCTCACAACAGACTTCTGCCACACCATTATTCTCAATACTTTGATGTTATATTCACTTGTCTGTGGTGGCTGCAAATAGCTTGGCCTTTGGAATGAGCTCTTCCCACTAATGAAAAGTGGGAATTCTCAGAGACCTGGGCTTTAGAGGTTGAAACCTGGGTTCTTGGGTGTTCCAGACAGTGAACTGCATGAGGACAACACTAAGCCTTATGACCTCTGTCTGTGACCTTCACATTGGTGTCTTTGACTACAGGGTCTGGCCACTCCTAGGAGAGGCAAGGAGAACTGCTTTTCCAAGCAGAGCATGTTCCTTCTCTCTGCACAGTGTTCTATTCTTGGGAGACTGACACATGTTATTTTGCAAGTAGTCTAAGAAGGAGGTATTTCAATGTGTTGACCCTGATGACTGCAAGAAGCTCAATTTTACATATGAAGAAATAGGCCTAGAGGAATCTGGAGCTTAGAGAGAATTAGTAACATCAAGACTGGAGTTTACAAATTTGAACCACAGACTCTAGGTGAAATCCCATGTCATTCCAAACAAAAGTTGGTTGAAATCAATGAATGAATGACTATGACCCAATTCCATACCCCAGACATTTCTACTCTTATCTGGGATATCAGCTCTATACAGGGCTTCTTGCCAGCCTGAGGAGACATGATCCAGCCACAGGAGGGAGGAAAGACACGCAATGTCATTTGTTTCCTAAAAGCCCTGTGACACCCACATTTAATTTTCTCACTGAACATATTTTCCATTGTGTCAGCATTGTTGAGGAAATTGCTCATTTCAGGGTAGGCCATATTTATTCTATTAAGAAAAGGGCACTGTGATGTTCTGCACTGACAGAGTTAATGCCCTTCTTCAGGAGCAGACACATACTTATTATTTGGCTATTCTTCCATTCCTTGTCTCTACTCCCACTGTCCCAGGATGAGATAGTATTCCATGACATCCCTGCCTTGCCCTGAATGAGGAGAATAGAGTCTATGGTATGGAGTTACTCCTTCCTGTCTGTTCCACAGCCTTAATTATGCCACAGGAGTCCTTTTTCTTTGTTGAAGTCACTCCCCTTTGCAAAATAGTCGTGGCGTTCTTCTATGGCATGCTCGCTTTGAGGAGTGAATAGGATGGCTGACAAAATGACAGATATTTTCTGCTCTAAGGTGGTGGTGCTTTGTTAATTTGGCCAAAATTGTCCCAGGAATTTTGAAAATTGTGACGCAATGGAAAAAGCAAAGGTTTGCAGACAGTTCTTTCTGAGCTCGGTCCTTTTCTAGCTCTCTCTACATTTCACTGTGAGAAGCCATGACCCCTCTGCCTGTAGAGATGCTCCAGTCTAGGTTAGTGCTCCAGTATCCAGAATGGTTCTGGCTGGATTCTGGGCTCCTCCCAGCCCATGAATTATCAAGTACCATCTCTTGTGTTTGAGTTCCTGTCTGAGCATCCCCTCCCCAGAACTGCAGCTTTGCCTTGCTCCCACTATCCAAAAGATACTCATTGATTAAGTGAACTAGTGGGTACCAGTCACTCACTGGGAGCACAAAGGTGTGCAAATCCCAGCTTCAGCCCTGAGGAAAATCAGCACTTAGAGGAAGAAAGTAGGAAGTACCAAAAGTTACCATTTATCAGGTGCCCAATGATTGTCAGGATTCTTCTGGCTCTTTCAGCCTCTGGGATACAAACTTTATTTTTAATTACACAAATGTGCTTCAATAATATTGATCTACCAAGGAACAATGTGAATACCAAATGAGTTAAGTGTTACTTAGCAAGATTGTGCCCATTAAAGATATGGATAAACAGATGACCCAACGCATGGAAGAAGACCCATAATGTAGAGATGCACACCCTAAGAGTCCTGAAGTTGGTCCAGCCTGAATCCTGGATGGTAAGCCCTACTTGGATCATTAAACTGGGAGTGACACATTTCCATCCCATGTCATACAACCCTCCTTTGGTCACCTGAAGTTGCTCATAAACAAAATACTTCAGGTCTTTTTCAAGGTCAAGGGCTATATCTATTGGAATTCTATGATTTATTATGGGAGAACCTGTATTACTCTTTGAGTTAGTTTTCTAAATTTTTGTCAAGGAGCATGAAAAATGATGTTCATTCACAATCTCATTTACTTTAGCTTGATGACAGTTGGGTATCATACCCATGCTTAGTATATGGGTGTCAGTTGTCCCAGCTTGCAGGTGTGAGAACTGAGAATGGTGTTAATCCAGGTCATAGCCCATCACATGGTGGATCTGAAATCACTATTCCAGCCAGTCTAAACCCTAGTAGAGACCCCAGTCATGAAACTTTGAAAATAGAAGAATTCTACTTTCCTAATACTCATGAGATTCACAGAGCACCTGCATACTTCCCACCAACATTTCCAGAACTTGGATGCTCCCCAAGAAGTAGTTAAAGTGTAATGCAGCTGACTGCTTCTGTATTAAAGCTTGTAACAGCACAGTGAATGGAGTCCAGGTCGTCCACCTAGAAAAGTCCAGGTATTTGGTAATTCAGGTCCTTCCCCAAGTAAGTTGCACCTTGATCCATTCTCTGAGGGACATTTGAGATACAGCACTGAAGAAAATAGGCCTCCCCACCCCACCCCCACTGCACTCTGCTGACAGTCCAGTGGAGAGGACAGAGGAGGAGGCAAGCCCTCCAAGAAGGTTCTAGTAATTCTGAGTGATAAGGGAAGAGAACATTCCAAGGAGAGAGTGTGCTGAGTGACTAAACAAACTTCCAGAAAGAAAAAAATAGATTAATGATCAAATGCAGGGAGCTCAGTGGCAGAATCTAGATTCTCCTGGTCTCAGGAGAAATATGGCATGAAGAAATAGAGGCAGGCAGTTCAGACAGGGAAGTATAAAGTGCAAGACATAGCTTGTGAGACTGGATGTTTTGTTGTAAGGGTAAAGGAACCTTTGTAAATACTAAAGAGCAGGGGGAAGGGAGGAACTAAAGTCAATAATGGTAGGAAATGATGGATTGGACAGCCATGTCCTGAGGTGGAGGGTGTCTTTCGGAACTCCTACCCATCTCAGGGGAGGGGCTGTTCACACAGCCTCTCCATCCCTCCAAGCCAGCCTCCTGTGGAATTGAAAGGCTAGTCAGTATGTGTCAGCCATGATTTCAGCATTTGACTTCCTAGCTAGTGAGGTTGGACAGGTGTACAGAAAGTCGATGGCCTCAAGCTTTTCTTCTCAGCTCCAATAAGCCCCACAACTATTGGTAGAAATTGATGCTCTGCCAACCAAGGATGTCGACACTACCATGGCTCCTCAATGGAGGGTGCTAGGGCACTGACTGTGTGACTCTAGTTGGTGGGGCGGTGATGGGTCTCCACTTTATATCAACTTTCTAATTTTTTCCTCCTTCACATGTCCCTTTCCTCATGCAGCTTTGGACCCTCTCTCTGCAAACAAAGACTGAAACCAGAGCTGGTAGTTTACATTTTAAACCTTATTGCAGCATGAGGCAACATGGGTCAGAGATATAGGGCCATGACAAACATTTTGACATCTGCTTATTTTACTTTGTGAGCTCAGCACTTTAGACTTGTATTTCCCAAAGGAAATGTTCAAAGGCTCATAAAACACATAGATGCTAATTTTCAATTGAATGCTCACAGTATGTATAGCCCATCATGTTAAACAGAACAATTTAGTAGAATTTAATATATCCATGCTGTTGAACAACTTTAGTATCAATTTTTTGTCATCATATTTGTCTTAGTCATTATTCTATTGCTATGAAGAGACACCCATGACCATGGCAACTCTTATAAAGTAAAACATTTCATTGGGGCTGGCTTATAGTTCAGAGGTTTAGTCCATTGTCATCATGGTAGGAAGCATGATGACATGCAGGCAGACACGGTACTGGAGAAGTAGCTTCAGAGTACTATATCATGATCCACAGGCAGTAGGCAGAGACACTGGACCTAGCTTGAGCATTTGAAACCCCAAAGACTACTAAAAGTAATGCACTTCCTCCAATAAGGGCACATCTACAAGTCCACACCTCCTAATCCCTGTCACCCAGCTCCATTCCCTAACAACGAAGCATTCAGCTACATGAGCCTATGGGGGGGGGGGGTGATTCCCATACAAAACATCACAGTGTCTCAAGTGTGTCTGATGGTCATTGGATAATCACTCTTCCTTCACCTTGTGAATTGTGAAATCTCCTCCACAAAGGCTTGTGTGTGGAAGGATTCTTCCCAGTAGTTATGTCTATTGAAGAGTGTTTGGGATCATTTGGACACTAACTTCACCAATGCATTGATCCATTGCTGAGTCCACATTAGACTGACTATTAAGAGGTGGGATCTTATTGGAGAAAGCACATTATGTAGATGTACATTAAATGTATCTTTTTCTCAGCCCTTGACTTTCTCTCTGTTTCATGGATGCCATGAAGTCAATATCTTTAACTAAAATTCTCCTCCATGATGCTCTGCCTTGCCACGGGCCTAAAATCAATGTTGCTTGTTGGCCTAACAATGAAAATGTTACTTGGATCATCACAGAGCATGTTCCCATATATCCCATATATATCCATGCTCAGAAATTCTCACAGCAGTCCATGGAGGTCTATAGAATTTCTCTCCCCTCAATGAGGAGGCTTTGAGACTGAAACAACATCAAATAATTTCTCTACTGACAGAGATAGTCACTGATAGCACCAAATACTAAGACTGAATTGTGTCCCTCCAAAACTTGTTTTGAAGTCCTAACCCTGAGTACCTCGGAATGTGACTGCCCTTAGAGTTGGAGTTTACATAACCCCAAGTGAAGTCAGTAGAATGAGCCTTCATGCAACATATATCGTTTTCTTCTAACAACTGGGAGCTTTGGAGCAAGAAGGGCTGGTGTCTGTAGATGGAAGTACAATTCAGACAGGTTTATCATGGATTGACAGCAAGCCATCTGAAGCTTAAAGAGAGGTTTGAGATGAGGTTTCTCTTTATAACCCTCCTATAGAATTAACCTTAATGATACCTTGCTCTTAGACTCATGGACTCCATGTCTGTGAAACAGTGCATTTATATTTTTTAAGCTCTACTTTGTCACGTTGCAACTGCCTCAGTAAATTGGCACACCAGGATTCAATGCCATGTGTGTCTTGAAGCACATTGTTCACCACCCATCCACCAGCAACCTGAGAATTGAAAATGGCACATGGATATAGATATCGAGCCTGCATGTTTATACACACACACACACACACACACACACACACACACACACACACACACACACACACACATGCTCTTAGGCTACTAGAGAGTATCAGAAACTAACACTTATATACAGTTCTTAAAGGACTGCTCTTAGCTCATCCTGTGGCACCTATTCAGTTTTACTTTTGTCACAGTGCTAGTCAAATTGATCATGAATTTCTGATCAGCTAAGGAAGATGGTAGAAGGAGTCAAGCTAGCAAGTGCTGGGTACAGTGTTTATGATTTGCAGTTATACTAGACCATCTTTTTTTTCTAATGCACCTTCATAATTTACACAGGGAATTAAAACCTAGCTCTACCTTCATCCTTTATACTGTCCTCTTGGAAGAGTCATCAGGAATCAATAGTAAAGGAAAAATGAAGTGGCAAAGGCCATATTAGTTACTGTTCCTTGAGTCCTTTCTCCATATTGTTTTAGGGTACAGAGCCACCCCATTTTATGATTCTTCGGCAGCATTTGAAGTATGGCCTAAACAAGGTCAGTATAACTTTCAATGAATTTCTTGAGGATGACCTACTTTATCCAGGTTGTGCTTCTTGCAAGTGGAATCTATTCTACATGTATTTGCAAAGAGCCTGCTCCAAGGCAAGCAAGTGAAGTGTGGGCAGAAGCTGGCAGCTAGAGGAAAAAGACAAGCTACATGTATACATGCTCACATGGAGATGAAGTTGGTGTTTGGAGAAGAGAGAAAAGAAACTGCATTGGAGCAGGGCTGGGCAGATCATGACAAGTTCCTGAGTCTTTCTTTGTTGGTTTGTTAAGGTTGCTATGATGATGCCTAACAAACCCAGCCCTTGAAACAATAGGAGTGCATATTTTTATAGTTCCACAGATCAGAAGTCCAAGGTGAAGGGCAGGGTGGGGTTGGCTAGTAGAGAGATGCTTCCCTCTTATTTATCTCGATGCCTTTTTCATTCTATATGACTCCCAGTGTTCAACTGAGCTATGTTTATAGGGACAGTAGTCACACTGAATGGTGGCCCATGTTGATGATCACACTTTAGCCTACTTTTGTCTATTAAGAGCTTATCTCTAACAAGGTCATATTCTGAGGTCCTGGATGTTAAGATTATAAAACATCAATAGGGGAGGCTGCAGATGAAGGAACCAAACATAATACAACCCACAGTGATTGCTATTTAAAATTTTAATAGTTATATTAAGCAATGCAAAGGAGTCAATGGAAGTCGTGTGTTCCATATTCTTGCTTGTGAAACAAGGACAGTAAAACTGCTAAAAATACCCCAGGTAATGAGTTTAGGAAGTAATTATATTGCTTAAGAAAATACCTGTGAAGGAAATTGATTCTAAAGTTTGGGTAATGTCTACCATGAGTGATGTTTACCACATTGATATGGCTGCCATTCAGGGTATAAGAGAAGAAAAGAGAATTCTGAAAAAGAAAGTGCCTTGACCAAGTTCAGGCTTTGCTATAAGAGCCACTTGTGATACATAAACCTGCTCTAGTTCATCAAATCTCCATAATGTTCCTTGGAATTCTTAACTGTAAGGTAGGGTCATGATTGCTGTTCCTACTAAAATTCTTAAGAAAATAAAATGTATCTCCACATTCACTAGAGGATAAAAACTGAAGAAAGTCATCAACAAACAAACCAATAAACAAAAAATATTTCTGTTCTTTCCAGACTATATACTTAACTTAGAGACTTTTTTCCCCTAAAGATAGAGCATATCATTGGAGTAAGGAGAATACTCTTCCACTGCTGGTAGGAGTGCAAACATGTACTGCTACTTTAGAATTTAATATAGTGGTTTATCAGAAAAATGGGAATCAATCTACTTCCATACCCAGCTATACCAGTCTTGGTCATATACCCAAAAAATGCTCAATCATACCACAAGGACACTTCCTCAACTATGTCCATAGCAGCATTATTCATAATAGTCAGAATCTGGAAACAACCTAGATGCCCCTCAACTTAAGAATGGATAAGGAAAATGTAGTACATTTACAAAATGGAGGATTGCTCAGTTGTAAAAAACAATGACCTCATGAAATTTGCAGGTAAATGGATGGAACTAAAAAAAATCATTCTGAGTGAAGTAACTAAGACTCAGAAAGACAAATATGGTATGTACTTACTCATAAGTGGATATTAGGAGTAAAGTACAGGATAACCCACCTACAATCCACAGCCCCAGAGAGGCTAGATAACAAAGAGGGCCCAAAGAGGGATGCATGGATTTCCCTGGGAAGGGGAAACAGAAGAGATCTCCTTGGTAAAAACTAGAGATGGGGGTTGGGGCATGGAAAATTGAGGGAGCAGGATAGGTGGGCTGGGCACAGGAGGTGGGTTGGGGGCAGGACTGAGGGGGGAGAATAACAAAAAAGACACCTTGATGGGGGTCCATTTCAGGGTTAGGGAGATACTTGGTGCCAATGAAATTCCCAGGAATCCACACAGATGATCCCAGGTAAGGCTCCTGGCAATAGTGGAGAGGGTGCCTGAACTACTGTAATCAGATTGGTGACTACCCTAATTATCATTAGAGTTCCTTGGATGTAGAGATCCACAGCCAATCACTGGTCCAAGCTCCTGAAGTCCTCCTGAAGAAAGAGAGTAGGAAGGGATTATACCAGCCAGGGGGGTCAGGGTCATAACAGAGGAACCTACAGAGACTGCTGACCTGAACTCATGGAAGCTAGCTCATCGACTCTGGACCAACAGTTAGGGAGCCTGTATGGGGCCCATCAAGGCCCTCTGCATGTGTGTGACAGTTGTGTAGCTTGGTAAGGCTCCTTTCAGTGAGATCAGGACCTGACCCTGATGCTTAGCTGGCTTTTGGGAACCTGTTCCTCAGACTGGATTACCTCACCCAGCCTTTATGCAGGGAAGGAGGCCTCAACTGGATGTGCCATGCTTTGTTCAAGCCCATGGGAGGCCTGCCCCTATCTGAATGGAGATGGAGGAGGAGTGAAAGGCAAGAGGGGTAGATGGGAGTGGGAGGAAGAGAATGAAAAGAGAGGAGGGTGGGGAAACTGTGGTTAGTATGTAAAATAAATGAAAAAAGTTAATTAAATAAAATAAAATGTAAAAAGAGTTATAGCATATCATTAAGGATGTTAAAAGGGGAAATTTTAAAAATGCAATCAGCACTCTAGCCAAGGTAGCAGGAACACATTTTACTCAGAACCCTGAGTGGCCACACCTTGTGGGATCCTCGAAGAATCTCCTACCAGGAAACCCACAGCCATCACAGTTTCCTGAGAACCAGAAAGGGCAACAGAAACCAAAGAACAAAACCCATCCAACAAAGACAAGACCAGATACCAGCACCTAGATTCCAGTGTTCCCAAACCCAGATACCTAGATGCCAGAGTAAAAACAATCCATCACAACAAGGACAGTATGACTCACTTGAGCCCAGTAACACTACCACAGTAGCCTCTGAGTGTAGAAATGTAGCTGAAGCATAAGAAAAAAAAAAACACCTTAAAATAGTCTTTCTGAAAAAGATAGGGAGACTTAAACAGGAAATGAATAAATCCCTTAAGGAAATATATGAAAACACAAATACATAGTGGAAGGAAGTAGATAAACAGTTGAAGATCTGAAGGAGAAACAATAATAATAAAAAAAAATCTAAAGGAAATCTGAAAATGAAAACTGTACAAAATCTAGCAGGAACTTCAGAGCCAAGCCTCATTAACAGACTACAAGAGATGGAAGCAAGAACCTCAGGCACTGAAGATATGATGGAGAAAATGGATACATCAGTCAAAGAAAATGTTAAATCTAAAATATTCCTCACACAAAAAATCCACAAATTCAGAGACTATCAAAAGACCAAATCTAAGAATAATAGGAATAAAGAAAGAAGAAACCCAGGTCAAAAACACAGAAAATATTTTAAACAAAATCATAGAAGAAAATTCCTTAATTTAAAGGAGATGCCTATTGAGGTATAAGAAACATACAGAGCACCAAACAGGTTGGGCCAGAAAAGAAATTCCCTTTGGCACATAGTAATCAAAACTAAAAGTACCAAACAGAGGAATAATATTAAAAGCTTAAAGGAAAAAAAAAACTAAGTTGTATATAAAGGCAGACCAATTAGAATAACACCTGACTTCTCAATGGAGACTTTAAAAGCCAAAGGATTTTGACAGATGTACAAACTACAAAAGACCACAGATGCCAGCCCAGACTACCATACCCAGCAGAACTTTCAATTATAATAGATGAAGTAAATAAAACATTCCATGATAAAATCAAATTTAAGCAATATCTATTTACAAATCCTACCCTACAGAAGGTGCTAGAAGGAAATCTTCATCTAAAGAGGATAACTACATTCAAGAAAATTCAAGTATTAAATAATCCCAGAACAATAAATCAAAAGAGGAGACACACATCCACCACCACCATCACTACAGCCAACAAACAACTTGACATAATAGGAATCAACAAACATTGCTCATTGATACCTCAATAGTATCATCAATAGTATCAATTCCCCAATAAAAATACACAGGCAAACAAAATGGATTCAAACACAGAACCCATCTTTCTGTTGTATTCAAGAAATACCTTAACTTCAAGGATAGACGTCACCTTAGGAAAAAGGCTGAAAAATGACATTCCCAGTAAATGGACCTAAGAAGTAAGCTAGTATATCCAATTTAATGTCTAACAAAATAGACTTCAACCCAAAACTCATCGGAAGAGATGGGAAAAGACACGTCATACACATCAATGGAAAAACTCCACTAAAAGGACATCGCAATTTTTAATATCTGTGCACCAAACACAAGTATACCTGAGTCTATAAAAGAAGTACTACCACAACTTAAATCACATATTGACCCTCTCACACTGAAAGTGGGAGACTTCAGTATTCCACTCTCACCAAAAGACAATTCATTCAGATAAACACTAAACATAAATGCTGTAGCTAACTAAAGTTATAAACCAAATGGATCTAATGGGTATTTAAAGAACATTCACCCAAACACACACAAAATAAATCTTCTCAGCACCTCATGGAACTTTCTCCAAAATTGACCACATACTCAGAAAAAAACAAGTCTCATCAGATAAAGGAAAAAAAAAAAGCCCAGTGCATTCTATCTGCCCACCACAGATTAAAACTGGATTTCAACAATAGAAAGCTTACAAATTTATGGAAACTGAATAACTCACTCCTGAATGAAAAATGAGTCAAGACAGAAATTATAGACCTTCTATAACTGAATGAAAAATGAATGTACAACTTATCCAATCTTATGGAATGCAATGAAGGTTGTCCTAAGAGGCAAGCTCATAGCACTGTCTATATATGGAAATTAGAGAGATCTCATTCAACACCTTAACAGACCACCTGAAAGAGCTAGAACAAAAAGAGGAAATCACACCCAAAATGAGTAGATAGCAAGAAATAATCAAACTCAGGCTTGAAAATTATGAACAGAAACAAGCAAACAACAAAACAATTCAAAGAATCAATTAAACAAAGAGTTGGTTTTTTGAAGGAATTAATAGGATTAACACACCCTTATCAAAAGTAACTAAAAGATGGTGAGGGAAGATCCAAATTAAAATAATCAGAAATGAAAAGGGGGACATAGCAACAGATACCAACAAAATCTAAAGAATCATGTCATGCTTTAAAAATGTGTCATCTATCAAATTGGAAAATCTAAAAGAAATGGATAATTTTCTTCCTACATGCCACTTATCAAAGTTAAATCAAGACCAGATGAGCAATTTAAACAGAGGTATTACCTCTAATGAAATAGAAGCATAATTAAAAAAAAAAAAAGCCCGGGGCCAAATGGTTTTAGCACAAAATTCTACCAGAATTTGAAAGAACAGATAATGCTAATACTTCTAAAGTTATTCCACAAGATAGAAACAGAAGAAACATTGCCCAATTCATTTTATAAGTCCAAAGATATCATGATACCCAAACTACATAAAGACCCAACAAAGTAAAAGAGTTAGAAAATTAGGAATATAAGGCAGTTCACAGCAGGTCCAAAGCCAGCATCAACTTAAATGGAGAGGAACTCAAAGCAATTCCACTCAAATCAAGAACAAGACAGGGTTGTCTACTCTGTCTTAAAGTATTCAATATAGACCTTGAGGTCCTAGCTAGAGCAATAAGACAACTAGAGGAGACTAAGGAAATGCAAATTGGAAAGGAGGAAGTCAAAATATCAATGTTTGTACAATATATGATAATATAGATAAGTGACCCTAAAAATTCTACAGTGAACTCCTACATCTGTTAAACACTTTCAGAAAAATAACTGAATAGAAAATTAACTCTCAAAAGTCAGTAGCCCTCCTCTATACAAATGACAAAAGGACTGAGAAAGAAATCAGGGAGACAACACCTTTCACAATAGCCTCCAATAGCAGAAATTATCTTGGAGTAACTCTAAACAAGCAAATGAAAGATTATATAATTAAAAATTTAAGACATTGAAGAAAGCAATTGAATAAGATATCAGAAGATGGGAAGCTCTCTCATGCTCATGGATCAGTAGGACTAATAAAGTAAAAATGGCCATCCTATCAAATGCAACCTACAGATTCAATGAAATCCCCATCAAAATTGCAACATAATTCTTCACAAATCTTGCAAGGAAAAATTTCAGCTTCATAAAGTAACATAACAAAATCAGGATAAAAAATTGCTGGAGGTATCACCATCTCTGACTGCAAATTGTACTACAGAGCTATAGTAATGAAAATAATATGTTATGGACACAAAAACAGATATGTCAATTAATGTAATCAAATTGAAGACATAGACATAAAACTATATGCCTGTGGACCACTGAGTTTTGACAAAGAAGCAAGAAATACTCACTGGAGAGAAGATAGCATCTTCAACAAATATTGCTGGTCAAACTGGATGGCTACACATAGAAAAATTCAAATAGATCCATACTTACCATGCACAATTCTAAGTGGATCAAAGACCTCAACATAAAACCAGATACACTGTACTTGATAAAAGAGAATGAGGAATTCCCTTGAACTCATTTTCACAAGAAAAGATTTTCTAAACCATACATCATTAGCATGAGCACTAAGATCAATAATTAACAAATGGGACATCTTAAAACTGAAAAACACCTGTAAGGCAAAGGACATCATTAAGACAAATCAGCAGCCAACAGAATGGGGAAAGATTTTTATCAGCTACACATCTGTTAGAGGACTAGTATCCAAAATATATAAAGAAGTAAAGAAAACAATCCAGTTTAAAAATGGGGTACAGATCTAAACAGAATGCTCAAAAAGAGCTAGCTAAAATAGCTGAGAAACACTAAGAAATGTTCAACATCCTTAGGCATCAGGGAAATGCAAATCAAAACAACTTTAAGATTTCATATTATACCTGTGAGAATGTCTAAGATCAATAAAACAAGTGACAATCATGTTGTCAAGCTTGTGAAACAAAGTGAACACTCATCTATTACTGGTGGGAATGTAAACTAGCATAGCCACTATGGAAAACAATGTGTTGGTTTCTCAGGAATATGGGAAGTGTTCAACCTCACGATCTAGCTATACCACTCTTGGGCATATACCCAAAGGACACTTTATCCTATCACAGAGATACTTTCTCAGTCATGTTCATTGCTGCTGTATTCATAATAGCCAGAAATTGAAAAGAGCCTAGATATCCCTTAACAGAATAAAGGATAAAAATATGTGTTACATGTGCACAATTGAATAATATTTAGCTATTAAAAATGAAGTCATTAAAATCATATGTAAATAGACAGAACTAGAAAAAGTCATCCTGAGTGGGGGAATCCACACACAAAATGGCAAATATGCTATGTATTTACTTATATGTGGATATTACCTTTTAAGTCAATGATATTGAAGCTACAATGCATAGGACCATAGATGTTAGGTGTAGATTAGGGAACTGGGTTGGAAGCAGGGCATAGGAAGAGCTCTCTGAGAAACAGAAATGTAATAGATAGTTATGGACAGATAGGAGGCAACCAAACAGGAGAATCATTTGGAGGGAGGAGGGAAGAATGAGACAAGGGAGGGAATATGAGGATAGAAACTAAAATTAAGGGCCATTTGAGGGTTGGTATGGAAACCTAATACAGTAGAAGCTTGCTTGAATATATACATATATGAAGAAGATCTAAGAGAAATCACCCAATTCTGGGGGATAAAGGTCCCCAACTGGCATCTCTTGTAACCAAATGAAACTTCCAGTATCAGAAATGGGTTACATCTAATTGAGTTAATGATCCAAAGAATTCCATGGGAACCCCCAAACAACTCAGGCTGTTGCCAAGACTATAGGTTACTCTTCACAAACATACAGAAAGAACACATATCTGAGGACAACATCAACACAACTAATTTAAGATGGAGAAATTGAGCTGGTGCTTACTAGAGCCTTCACCCCTACATTATAGTATCCTTGGTATAGGAAGGTACTCTGTATGCTACCAAAGGAGAAACATAAACACCAACCTAGCCACAATTCCTTTGATTGATCTACAATGGTGTCCTGTGTTCTGACTCTGACCTTCCAAGAGAGTTTTGCTAAGAAGAAGACAAGCTCCATATGGAGTGTCTTCATGTCCATTGTCCTCTGAGGAGTAGATCAGTGCTGCTAAGAGCAGTTGTATCTCACATCAACAGAATTCTAAGTTATTAAAACATATAAATGCCATATTCTCTAGGTCTTTGAAGTGTCTGAAGATTATCTACCTTTGTGGGATATATCTCTATGCACCTAGAAAATCTAACTAACAGGACTATAAGTTTGACACACATGGGTGACTATTAACCTGTAATTCTAAAAAACTAAAACAATGGTTAAGTCTCATGTGGACTAGCTGTAATATTTATAGCCACTCTCAGTGTAATGGGTAAAGCTTATCTGAAATGCTGGCTAGAGTGGTGTAAGAAGGTGGCAATCTCTGTTGTAAATATTATGTTGAGGTGTGTTATATTTGTTTATGTTGCATTTATTTAACTCTATGAAGCTATGTTACTGTGTCTGTCTAGAATACCTGATGGTCTAATAAAGAACTGAGTGGCCAATAGCAAGGCAGGCAAAAGGACAGGTGTGGTGGCAGGCAGAGAGAATATATAGAAGGACAAATCTGGGAGGAGAGAAGTAGCCAGAGAAGGAGGAAGACAACAGGGGCCAGCTACCCAGCTACACAACCAGCAACAGAGTAAGAAAGTAAGATATAAAGAAGTCAGAAAATGGGAAAGCCCAGAGGAAAAAGGTGGATGGAATAATTTAAGTTAAGGAAAGCTGGCAAAAAAGCAAGCCAAGCTAAGGTTGGGCATTTATAATTGGTAATACGCCTCCAAGTATGATTTATTTGGGAGCTGAGTGGTGAGGCCCCCAAAAGAGTAAAAACAACAACAGTAGCAACAACAATAATCTGCTAGCCACCTTGGAATTGTCCTGAGCAGTGTGTAGTCCAAAGACCAACTTTGAGTGGTGTTTATCAGCTCAAGGGCATTATTATGGACCTAGTAGAGTCATTATTGGGAATCCCATCATCCTTTTGGAGACTTCAGAGATCACTGTTAGGAAAATTTAATGTTCTCTGTGGAAAACTTAAACATTAATATCAAAATGGAAAATTTAAATTTTAAGGTAGTACTATATCTAAAGAAATGTTCTAAAGAGTCAGAAATAAGTATGAGGAGAAAAGGAATTATGATAAGAATCCCTAGATTTTAGTTTTCTTCTGGCTCACACCAGGTGGCTCTTCTAATATGAGACAGAAACTCTGAATTTCTCTTTTAACAACATGCTTGGATTTAGAGAAGGAGAGAGTCACACTACAACTCCAAAGCCAGCTTTAATTGAATCAGGACTTCAAATCTTTTGAGAATTAAAGAGAGATTAGTTTTTAGGAAGTCAAATTTTACCCTGCAGAGAATATTGGTACCACCAGGTCAGATTTTTCTTTGCTTGGAATTTTTTCCAGGTATTTTTTTCCTTCTTATTTAGATGTCTAGATGTACAGGGTCTTTTGACTTCTTGAAGATCTGAAGCCATAGGCCAAACAGTTCGAGTTCCCACAACAGTCCTGCCTACAAAATACGGTAGAACAATGGCGGCACAATGTTTGTTAGAGTAACCAACCGATATCTAATTTGACTTAGTTTTTGCCCACTACATGAGATGGAAACCATACCCAACACTGCTTGGGTCATCAAGAGTCTGAGGCTAGATAGCCTGGGAACCAATGGTAAAACCAAATACTACTGTATTCTACTTTAGTGTTCTGTTTTAGTATTCTCCTAAAAGAATGTAGCAATAAAATGACTTATAATGACATTCTGCTATTCTCCTAGATATCAGTTCCTTGCTCAGCCATCATCAGAGAATCTTCATCCTACAGAAGAGGGTATCAAATACAGAGACCCACAGAAAGAACTTATGTAGAGAGTGAGAGACCTTTGAACACCAAGCCCTAAATGGGATGTCTTCATCAAATCCCTCCCCTCAAGTTCAGGGAACCCAATGGAAGAGGAGGCAGAAAGAGGGTAAGAGCCAGAGGGTATGGAGGGCACCAAAAATCCAGGCCCTCTAAATCAAAATGATTGATGCACACATGAATTTACAGAGACTGAGGCAGCATGCATAGAGCCTGGACAGGTCTGTACTGGTTGGGGTTGTAGATCTGAAAGGAGAAGTAGACATATTCCCCCTACCCCTAACCCATAAGCAATCTCTAATTGATAACCACTTGCAGATGAAAATTCAGTTTCCCCCAAGTTAGTCTTGATGGAGGTACAAACTACTCTTAAGGGTAGGCTGCATGCCCAGCAGTAGGTGGCCGATAGTAATTGAACTCAAAGGATTCTTTGGAGGCTTGTTGTCTCATAATTTTGTGTCAGGGCTCTTCCTCTTTTAATTTTATTAGATATTTTATTATTGATTTTATTTATTATTAGTTTTTATTTTATTTAAATATTTTTCTTTACTATTTTTACCTTACAGGTCCTTTGCATAAATATTGTGACTACTAGTATACTGTTTTTATGGGATTCCTTAGTGTGTAAACGAATGAGTTTGTTTCTTCTGTTTTCTTACAGGCTCTTTTTCTTCTGTTAGTTTGTTTTCTCCAACTCTGATGTGTTAGTTTTGGTTTTATCTTATCACATATATTATTATATTAGATGATATATTATATTTATTATATTGCATTACAATTATCCCACAGAAGCCTGTTTGATTTCTAATGAGAGACTGACAGAGAGATCTGGATATGAGGGGACACAGGAAGGATCTGGGAGGAGTAGAGAGAGACAGGGGAAACTGTATTCAGGATATACTATGTGTGAAAAAAAATTATATTTTCAATAAAAGGGGAAAATGCTATCAGCTGTATTATTTCCACAATAAGGGTTGCCACCTTAATAGTATTCAGTGAGAAAAGATCAGTCTAATAGGCCATGCAGCCAAGAATTCATTTCCAAGGTAGCGAGAGATGATTAATTCGTTAATGGTTGAGTGTGTTCACTGGTTAATGAATTTTATGACTCGGTTAAATTCTGTACCTGTCCAATGAGGTTTTGTCTCATGCATATTCACTTAATACAGATTTCCATTTAGTAAATTGCACTTGATGAATATTTACTTAGCAGGGCTTCACTTTTCCACCTGAAATGTATTTAGTGTCCTTAAATGAATTTTTACGTTCAGTAAAGAGCAGCAAGAACTGAAGTTGCAGTGTGCCATAAGCCTCTTTAAACAGCTTCTGCTCCTTTCAAACAGAAAAACTGGAGAGATGGTGGGGTAGTTAAGAGAGCTTGCTGTTCTTCCATAGTTCAGAGCCCAACACCCATAGGAGGCCACTCACAACTGCCTGTAACTCCAATCTCAGGGGGATCAGGGGTCCTCTTCTGGCCTTCAAGAATATGTACACTCATATTCACATTCTGATAAATAGTTGTAATGGGGATATTTCCATCAAATCACTCTCCTTGGGGCTCAGGAAACCTAGTGGGAGTGAAGGCAGAAAGATTGTAAGAGCCAAGGGAGATGGAGGACACCAAAGAAATGAGACCTGAAAAGAGCAGACTGACACATATGAACTCACAGAGACTGTGGCAGCATGTACAAGGAGATGTCTGTGCCAAATGGAGTCCCAGAACTGAAAGAAATGGACACACAATGCAATCCCTAACCCAGAAGCTGTCTCTAATTGATAACCACATGCAAATAAAAAATTAGTAGTCTGCAATGAAGTCTCACAAGTGTGAGATACAAATCACACTTAAGGGCAGACCCCATGCCCATTAGTAGATACAAAACAAACTCACTGGCATCTTTGGATTTTTTTGTTTGTTTGTTTCATAATATTATCAAGGCAGTTTTTTGTTGTTGTTTGGTTTTTGACATCATAGGTCCGTTGCATATATTACAGTTCCTGGCTTTGTGTTTTATAGGATTCATGTGTATATGAACTTGGGTGTTTCTGTGTTTTTATGTTTCTGAAGCTTTTTCTTTGATTTCTTTCCTTCTGTTTATTTTATTTTTGTGCTTCACCCTATTCTGTTTTGTTTGTTTTATTACCATTCTTTAGATGACTGTTTGCTTTCTAATGAGAGACAGAAAAGGTGTGGATTCAGATGGGAGAGGGAGGTAGGGAAGATCCTGGAGAAGTTGGAGAAGCAGAAACTGTAATCAGAATATAATGCATGAAAAAAAACCCATTTTTAATGAAAGAAAAGTAGAAAAAATCATTTTAATCATGTTTAACAGGAGAAAGGCTCTGCTTCTGAGAGCCACAGTCTGTAAAAGGTAAAAGGGAAACCCAAAGCAGTGCTAATGAATGAATGAATGAGACAGCTCCAGGGCTGACTGAAATGGGAAGTTTAACAGCACAGGCCCAGCACACTGTTGTGTTAGAACTTTTCCACATATTCCCCAAGCTTTTCGTGTACTTTGAAAATGTTGGACATTGTATTAAATATTTCGTATTAGTTATCTCATGTCATTCTTGAAACAACCCTAATGTTGGATTTCCTCTTAGAGGTAAGTGAATCAAGTTACAGATAAAATAGAGTTATAAAGACATGGAGAGATCATAGTGTTGCTTTCTTTGTGGGGAAAAAAGTGAAAATATTCATTTATATCAGACAAGGCCAGGTTAACAGTACAAAACAACATCCTGCCCAAAGGCAGTTTGGTGAACCAAACCAGTAAGTGTATTTGGTTTACTTACAGAAGGATGGGTAAGGCATCCCTTGTGTGAGAAGCTAGACTCTGGCAGATGTACCATCTCCAAAGCTACCCTTCTATGAGGGATGACTCCTCAAAGCTGCATCAGTCAAATTCCCCATAGAACATGAAAGCAGCTTCACCAAAACTTCTCATCTCCCATGAATTGCTTGTTGTTTTTAGCACCTTGGGAAAATTCATGGTGAGTCTTGAATGTTCTGTGAGCTATCTAGGTCTTCTATCATCCCAAGAAGGAAATGTTTCCATTCAGAGGGAATGCCTTGTATCCCTATACTTATCACCATCAGGATCTGTCATCTCTAGAGATACATCAAGAAATAATCTAGAGAAAGAAAACAAGGCATAAAGACTTTTAGAAATGTCTAAGATAAAAAAAATCAGTTTCAAGAAAATAATTCAATAAAATGTGTTGTTCTTAGTAGAATGCAATAATTCTTCCAGAGATTAACAACAACAAGAATTGGTACCCACTGAATGCATTTCTAATTGCTGGCCATCACAAGGGACAATTAATGGGGTTTTCCAGTTATTTAATGTATTTTAAAGGATCCATTCATAGGCCACATTGGTATGAAAATAAACACATCATAAGGAGTATTATTTGTGGACTAAAATTTGATTTATATACAAAACCTACATTTGATGGTAAGAAGTAAAATCCTTTCAGTTAAATGAAGACCAAAGCCAAAACAAAATACACTTGCCATACTTTCTTCAAACCATAGGAATTAATCATGTACAGGGCTGCCAAGTTTCTACAGGCTGTCCTACACTCTCTTGGGAGTAAGTAGTGGAAATTCTCTATGAGAAGATACTTAAAACACCTAAGAGCTTTTAAGACCTATAATTTGGAACAAGAAGAAAAGGTGTGGTTACTAACAGTGGAGATGGCAAGTTAACATGTGTGGCATTAACTTGTTTATTTAGGTATTAGCGGGCACCAGCAAGATGAAACTTCATGACTTCATTGAATCTTCTCAAGAAACTCCAAGAAAAACAAACCAACTGACATTATCTAGTTGCAGAAATCTAACTTAGAGCCCTCAAGGAGCTCATGCACAACATGACACAGCTCTTCAGCTTCAGAGTCAGGTAGTCAAGCAACTTATCTATTTTACTCTAAAGGTCAGTATACACAGAGAAAGGAGATAGTCCTAATTTTAAAAAAGGTTAATATGACCAAATAAAAATACATTTTTCTTTTAACCTTCCAATTCAGAATAAAAACACTGGAAATACTTGACCATATTTCATATGCCATTGAAGATCAAATTGTACCAAGCAAGAATGAACATGAAGTCCTGGAGATATGGCTTAGTGGTTAAGAGAACTGGATGCTCTTGCAGAGGACCAAGGTCTGGTTCCCAACACCCACATGAAAGCTAACAGACATCGGTAACTATATTTCCAGGGGATCCAATGTCTTCTTCTGGCCTCCATGTCCAATGTATGCAAATGTTGCAGACATGCATGCATGTGAAATACTCATACACATAAAATAAATAGATCTAAAAAGAAATAATTTATTTAAGAATAGTTTTGACTATTTTATTCTTACTTTGGAAAAGGAGCTTCTGGCAAAAGCTGCCTCAGCCACTTTGGCTGGCAGGGAATTGAGGGTCAAGTTCAAGAGCAATCCTGGGAGTGAGATCAAAGAAGTTGACAAAACAACTTTTTTTCTTGGTCCTCAGAAACTTATGAAGAAATGCTAAGTTAAGGCAAAGGTTCTGGATGGAGTTCCAAAATCTGCTCATTGGATATCTTATAATAGACGGTAAAAAAGTTGTCATTATGAGGCTATTGTGTTCACTTTTGGATGACATATTTATGGGCAGGAAAGTGAAACAACCCAAAAGGTGCATATAAACAGTGGTGGTGTGTATTGCTACATATCTCATGTATCAGCTGTTCTCCTTAGGCTGTGAATACTAACTCGGTGCCCTGACTCATGAGTCAGAAGTGGATAGTCTTATTTTGACTCCATTCTACAAAGGCTTATGGCAGTTGATGGATCTGAATGATCACAGCTGGCCAGTGCTGGAACCTGTTCACACTCACATCTGACCAACTTGCTTGTCCAGGAGAGTGAAAGAAAGAAAGCACTTAGAATTGAATTGGTAAGAAGAATGAAAAAAAAAAAAAGGATCAGAGGTGTTTTCTTGGAATGGGAAGGTTTGAGACCCAACAGCACAGGAACCTCAAGTTAGCCAAAATGCAAGAGTATTCAGTTTTATTTGTTGTAGGAAAGAAGCTCTTGGGTATTTCAAAGACTGCTTCTAGGCAGACAAAGCTGCTCTATGATTCAAAAGCCATGCATCCCACCGAGCATGCAATGGGAAAGTGTGCATTCAACTGCTTGGTGTCTAGCTCATCTTGACAACTCTCCAGGTCTGTGATCTCAGGTAGGCACATGGGGCCTCCAGTGGCATGACACATGCAATAGCTTAAGTGTCCAATGAGGGTCAATGGAAAAATGGAGTTAGACATCTATTGAGAGAGAGTGTGTGGCAATGCATGAAGGCTGCCCTAATAAAGTACCATATACAGAGTGTTTTGAATAAAATAACATATCTTCTCACAGTTTTAGAGTCTGAGAAGTCTAAAATAAGGATCTGATTCATTGCAGTTGCCTGTGAGGGCCATCTAACTGGCTTGAATTCCCGTCTCATTATGTCTTGATGAAGAAACAAACAAGTCCTCCCATTCTCTCCTCTCTCTCTCTCTCTCTCTCTCTCTCTCTCTCTCTCTCTCTCTCTCTCTCTCTCTCTCTCTCTCTGTGTGTGTGTGTGTGTGTCTTCCCCAAGGGCACAGTAGTATAGAATTATGGCCGAATTTAAACTTAGTTACTTAATTACCTCCTTGTTTCAGTGTATTTTTGTGGCTGTAACAAAACTAGTGAGATATGGTAACTTAAGAAAGAATGGAATGGTGATTTAGCTTGTAGTTCTGAAGAATGTATAGTAAGACAATTAGTGTGCAAGACCAGGACTTGACTTTTTATAAAGTCACTAATAGACTCATGACCTTGTGTATGTCCCCAATAATCACACCACATTCAAGTACTCTTAGCATATAAACTTAGGGATTAAGTCCCAGCTATGAACTTTGGAGGACATTCAAACTCTAGCACCCTACAGAGTAGCAGTAAGGCGTATCAATTTGGGGTAATGGGATATAATTTAATGCACAAGAAAGAAGGCGGAGAAATTAAAGTGAGCTGAAGAGACACAGGGTGTCTTAGTAGAAAGGATCTTTGATACATGGATGGGTACTCTTGAACAAGTTATCCATTAAGAGGAATCTCACTTCCCTGGGAGGGGAGTGGAATGGCTTCAGGGCTCAGCCATTAAGCCTGTACAGGAAGTAAAGTTTCAGTAAACATGGTAATAGATTCTGGGGTTCAAGACTAGGGTCAGAAGCAAATCACCAGTCTGTAGCAGAGATCCTTCAGAAGCAAATCAGTTTACAGCGGAGATTCTGGTAGTGTATTTCTCTGGCTGTTCTCCTGCATTGAAAAGGACGTGACAACCAAAGGGCACAGATCAAAGTGCTCTAGGCAAGTGTCTGTAAGTTAAATCACAGTACAGGCTCGGTGTCTGGCACACAGGACACTTAACATATTAGCACTTATTAAAATGTACTGCCCATGCTGGTCTTTGATGACATGGGAGCAGAGCTCTCATTCCATATTCATCCCAGGTTTTTGCCATTCATTGTCAACACTCATACTTCAATTAAATATACCATTGGTTTTACTGCTTCATAAAAAACTTCCAAAGATAATCAGTGTGGGTGCTAGGAAAGGTTATTGCTCCATAAAATGGATAAAGAGCTCAATTCTCCTCACTTGAAGTTGCTGACCATCATGTGCAACTGTAGTTTTCTAGTTATTTATTTGTGTCTAGCAGAGTAGATGGACCTTAGACTTACAAAGACTCTGAATCAAACTGTGAGGTTTAAGTCCTTGGTTCCAATGCCATGCTCTGCTTATCCTTCCCAGTGCCCCTCAGCCACTCACTGTCTTATGAGGTTGGTCCTTTTGAGCGGTGTGGTGCTCAGGCTGCCTGAGGCTCTAGATGCATGTGTTTTTTACTGCTCTGTGATGTCTACAAGGGATAGACATTTTGGGGCACTGTTCTTTTTTCTTACTCTGTGTAGCTAGTGGATTTCCCCAACAATGAGTGTGCTTAAACATGCGGAAGGAGCATCCTGCGGCTGCTTATTTCCCTGTGCACCACCCAGAGCCATGGTTAAAAGCAGTACTCTTACTAAGTCAGAGGATGCTGAGACAGTGTCCCCACCATTGTTTTAATTAACCCCAATTTTCACGTTATCTTCGGTGGCTCTTCTGTAGCCTACCCACACGTTTTGAGTTAATTTCACCGATAAGCTCACTTTAAATGGTCCTCATTTGAGTTTGCTGTTTTTCTTCTCACCATTCTCACTAACAGAGTGTTCCAAGTTAATAGAAGGAAAGGCGTCGATCCCTGTGAGTCATACATGAAGAATCTCAGCCATCTTTCCAAATGATAGCCCTTCAGGTTTAACCCAGAATTAGAATTGACGGTCTCAACACTGCCACCATCAATATGAAGCTTCTGTAACAAAGATTTTGAAAAATTAAATTCCAAACGTATTCCAAAAAAAGGTTTCCACTGAAAAAGGTTTGCACCCAATATTCTACCTAAATTCAACAATTTCGCATACACTTTCCAGTCTAAATTTTTTCAATCTTTTAACAATCTAAAATGGTTTTCCTTACTATCTTTTAGGAAAACACACATCCTTTGCACATTCTTTTGGCATGACTGGCATTCCCCAAGAGTTTCCTGAGTAATGTACCAATAAAGCATTGATAGCCTTTAGCTTGTCCTGAATTGATCCTGCTTGTCTTATGTGGAGATATAAATATACCCTTAATATATTTAGTTTCCTCTTTTTTTTAATTTTATAATTAATTTTACGTATCAGCCATGGATTCCCCTGTCCTCCCTCCTCCCACTCCCCCATCCCCAGGCTTCCCCCCATTCCCACCTCCTCCAAAGCAAGGTCTCCCCTGGGGATTCATCTCTGCCTGGTAGATTCAGTTGAGGCAGGTACAGTCCCCTCTTCCTTACACCAAGACTGAGCAAAGTGTCACAGCATAGGCCCTAGGTTCCAGAAAGCCAGCTCACACACTGAATAGTTCAAGCTAATCAACTGTCTCACTTATCCAGAGGGCCTGATCCAGTTCCATGGGGGTGCCTCAGCTATTGGTTCATAGTTCATATGTTTCCACTAGTTTGGCTATTTGTCCCTGTGCTTTTTCCAATCATGGTCTCAATATCTCTTGCTCATATAATCCCTCCTCTCTCTTGCCAATTGGATTCCTGGAGATCCACCTGGGGCTTGGCTGTGGATCTCTGCATCTGCTTCAATCAGTCACTGGAAGAGAATTCTATCATGACAGTTAGGGTATTCTGCCATCAGATCATCAGAGTAGGTCAGCTTGGGCTTTCTTTAGACCATTGTCAGTAGTCTATTGTGGAGGTATCTTTGTGGATTTCTGGGGACCTCTCTAGCACTTTGCTTCTTCCTGTTCCCATGGGGTCTTCATTTATCATGTATTTCTTGTTCCACACAATAGAAACAGAAGGAATGTTACCAAATTTCTTCTATGAAGCTGCAATTACCCTGATTCCCAAGCCAAACAAAGATGTAATAAAGAAAGAGAACTACAGACCAATCTCCCTCATGAACATTGATACAAAAATACTCAATAAAATACTGGCAAATCAACTCCAAGAACTCATCAAAAAAATTATCCACCATGATCAAGTAGACTTCATCCCAGGGATGCAAGGGTAATTCAACATGTGAAAGTCTGTCCATGTAATACACATTATAAAAAACTGAAAGAAAAAACCCACCTGATCATCTCACTAGATGCTGAAAAGGCCTTTGACAAAATTTAACACACCTTCATGATAAAGGTCTTGGAGAGATCAGGAGTACAGGGAACATACCTAAACATAATAAACGCAATTTACAGCAAGCCAACAGCCAACATCAAATTAAATGGAGAGAAACTCAAAGCGATTCCACTAAAGTTAGGAACAAGATAAGGCTGTCTGCTCTCCCCATACTTATTCAATATAGTACTTGAAGTTCTAGCCAGAGAAATTTGTTTCATCTTAAATGGCTTTTTAAAAATGAAGAAAAAAGAAAAAGATGATGTTAGGAGTTGGGAAAGAGAAATAAGGGAGAGAAGAGAAAGGGAGGAGGGAGAGAGAGAGAGATGCTGTGGAATAACCCTTCTACACATTGTGAAGATATGTTGCTGTCATTGTTAATAAAAAGCTGATTGGCTGATGGCTAGGCAGAATTTTGGGGAAAGACAGAATGCTGGTGAGAAGGGCGGAGTCAAAGGATACCCATGAGATATAGAGCAAGCAGGATCTGAAGCATGCACATGTGGTAAATGAGCCTGAGGCAGCACATAAATTAATAGAAATGGGTTAATTTAAATTATAAGAGCTATATTAAAAACAAGCCTAAGCTATTGGCCAAGCATTTATAATTAATAATAAGTCTCTGTATGGTTATTTGGGAATGGCTGCCAGGACATAGAGAATCTGTGTGTGTGTGTGTGTGTGTGGAGAGAGAGAGAGAGAGAGAGAGAGAGAGAGAGAGAGAGAGAGAGAGAGAGAGAGAGAGAAAGCAAGTGGAGTAGTAAGATCAAGAAAGAGCAGAAAGAACAGGCAAGCTGGGTCTGGTAATGATAATACAGGCCTCTAAACCCACCTACTTGGAAGATTGAAACATGAGAATCACAAATTTAAGTCACTTGGGAAACTGAGTGGGACTCAGACTATATACCTGTCATCTATCTATCTCACCTCTCTCTCTCTCTCTCTCTCTCTCTCTCTCTCTCTCTCTCTCTCTCTCTCTCTCTCTCTCTCTGTCCATCTGTCCTTCTGACTCTCTATAATCTGTGTGCTTGTGTAACTCAGGGACAGAATGCTTGATTAGCATGTATGATACACTGGATTCCACCCTCAGTACCTCCAAAATAAATGAATAAATAATTTAATGAATAATAAAAATAGAAAGACAGGGAATCTAGAGCTGCCATACAAATCCACTTAATCCTGCCCAGTTAATCATTTTCTCACTATTTTGTCTTTTTCATGTGTAGAATATTTTCACATACTCTATTCCTATGTTAAAGTTTTCATTTATTTCCAACTAACATTATAAACATATTTTTCTGTTGCTTTCAAAGCAATAGGGGAAAAAGTCTGTATAGCATACCATGCTGTTTCTGTACTATAAGCTGTTTAACCTCTTCTGATCATTTGACACATGTTGTTACTTGATTATTTTTTAATTATTAAACCTGAACTATTATAAATGTTGGAATGGATATCTTTGAAGCAAGAGTTTCTGTTATTGTTCTTTGTTTTTATTTTCTCCCTTACACCTCACTCTCAGAATTACCTCTGCAGATTGAAGCACTGAAGCTGTCATCAATCTCCAGCACCATGAGATGTGGAAGAATTTCTATATAACCACATCTTGGCCAGCAAGATATTGTTATTAGTGCAGACTTCCTTAATATCACACTTCCAGTACTGATTGAATTGTTTGAGCTCTTGACTGATGCCCTATCAATTACACAAATGATTCTTGAGATTCTGACACAGAGACACAAAATATTAGCCATTATGATGTCGTTTCTTCTATGGACAAAGATTTGCTCTTGATATTATGCCAAGGGATCATGATGATTGTGAGTTATTCATCCTTTGTGTGTGTGTGAGGGCATACATATGTTTTTTAAATATTTGTTTATTTTATGTTTATGCATGTTTAGCCTGGGTGTACAGAAGTAAACCACATGCATGAAGTACATACAGATGTAAGAAGAGGTCAGTTCCCCTGGAACTACAGTTCTAGATTGCTGTAAGCAGCTTTGTGGGTGCTGGCTGTCAAGTCCTGGTCCTCCAAAAAAAAAAAAAAAAAAAAAAAAAAAAACAAGTTCTCTCAACTTCTGAGCCATATCCCCAGCTCAGCACATGTTTCCAATACATGTTTCAATTACTTTCAATATCACTTTTACATGGTCACGGCGGCAGTAATCTTTACTCCAAAGTCTTTGCTGAGTTATTGGTGGTTCCTTTTTAGAGTTTTCTGGGAACAGAGTTGTTTACCAGAAGTATATGTCTATCCTTAGGGACCTTGATGCATGATTCTCCATGGCTTCCTGGAGTATTTCTTAACATTTAAATCTGAGACTGTTGTAGGAGAACATCCCAATTAACAGATCCTTGCCAGTGTTGAACATTTCATGTTTATAAACTACCTGTGTATTTGACAAGTTGATAGGTAGAAGTCACTTAATTTTGTTACCATTACCTTTGAAATATTGGTGGAGCAACTGAGCAGTTATCTCTATTTTTGCTCACTTTACCATACAGCATCTACATACTTCCCTCCTAATCACAGCTCAATGGCTGAATGGAATGTCTCTACACTGCTTGCACTGATCTGCTACTAAAGTGCTTCCACAGCTTCTCACTTTTCTACTCTCCAAATCCATGCAGACAAAGAGTACAAGAAGAAATGTCAGGTGGCAGGTAGTTCTCAAAGTGTGTCAAACCCAATGTGTGTGTTCAGAAAGATAGCTCTTTCTGAATCAGTTTCACGAGTGACTAGTGACCTGGATGCTTGGAGTTGTGATGGCTGTGAAGTGTAGTCCATGTATTGGTTATCTGTAGGGCACTTAAAAGACACAAGTCAAATCTAACATGAATCTATGAGAATCCCCAAAAGTACTTTGTAGAAATGGGTTTGTATATTTTGAAAAACATACATCTTGAGACAATATAAGTTACATAGTGGAGAAAACCTTTTCTCTAGAATATCTCTATGAAAGCTTAACTAAGCTCTTCCACTTCATTTTTTGCCACTAACATATAGTCCTGTAGAGAAAGGGCATATTCTATGAGAAGAGCTAATACATTGTTTAGTATATGCTTGCTTTTCAAGAAAGTGTATTACAAAATTTTAACTCACATATGGCCACTGGGTAGTTGTGTGACTCCAAGTTCAGCAGCATCTCCAATATTTAGTTGTCTAACCTATTAGGTTAGGACAGGAAATGAAATGAACCATTCTGTAGTCAGATTTTTGTTACCATAATGAAATAGTTGAGATAAATTCACATAGTAATTAAAAAAAGAGAGATTGTTTTCTTTAGCTCACAGTTTGGGGTAATCAAGGGTTTAGTGCAACTACAAGCTTAGGGCTAATGATGACCTTCTTGCTGTCAGAGTTTAATGATGTTACCTGATATCACTTGGCAAGTCTGGTGTGTGTGTGTGTGTGTGTGTGTGTGTGTGTGTGTGTGTGTGTGTGTCTGTGTGCCTGTTATAAGTCACCAGGATTTAATCCTGGGTACTCTTACCCAAGCTTACCTAACTTTATTTGTTTTCCAAAGACCACTCCACTCCCAGATTCATTTTCCGCCCTCTCAATGCCATTAGCTACGGCTTTGGATTTAATCTGCATGATTTCAGAAAACTTGCAATGCTCCGGATAGCTAGAATAGTCATGGCCAAAGGACCCACCTTCAGTCTGAGTTAAAGCCACTCAGAGAACAGGGAGAGTTCCATCTCAGGCACCTACTCTCTACATAGAGGTTCATGTATCTTTAGTACTGCCATGTTTCTGGACCTCAGATACCACTGATATTTATTAATGACTATCTATAGCACATTTCAAATGTGACATTTAAACATGTAAAGTATTTTTGAAATAGAGGTTCATCAGCCATGGAAACAGGACCTCTCCCATGTTTGACACTCTTGTCATTCTATCTGTTCCTACATTCCTACCGCTGCAGAGAAAGTGCTCACAAATTTGTCAAGGTGCAAATAGTTTTCACAGACCGAGCAACCAGTTTTAGAGTATTTTAACCAGGCATTGTTGCTGTTTCATCTATGAGTGTGTCAAGGTCTTCCATAGGAAAAGCCCATTGTTTCTAGTGTAGTAAAAACACATGGCATGATATGATTACATGTACATTAAAGTGTTGCAAGACCAGGGAACAGAGCATGGAGAAAAGAGACTCAGTGCTGTTGGCTGGGTGAACATTAACTTTTGTTCAAGACAGTCAAGCTTAAGGCACAGTGTGGTTTCCTCTCTTCTAAGGAAAGACTGTTCAGGTTTAAGGAGCTGGAACACCTTAAAGATGTAAGCTCCGTTCCCAAGAAAGTTCATACCCCTAGTCCACTCCAAGTTCCTGTGCTGCTGAGTGCTCTGGGCTCAGTTTCAGGGTCTCAGCTCCCTGTCCATGTCTTTGCATATTTTTATTCCCACAACAACAAAGCCTTTTGTGCTCATCATTGGTCAAGGGTTTGTCTTTGCCATGTGGGTTGTTTAGTCTGGATAAGGTATGAGTGCCTTTTGACAGGAACACCTCCAAATATCACAGGCTTTATACACAAAAGTGCTTTAAGCCATTGGATCTCCCGAGAGATCAGGTGGCATTAGTGCTAGTGCCCCTAATATGCCACTAGTGCATGATTTCTACATAGTTGGAGATGTGAATACCAGATGTCATTCATACTAAGAGTTAAAGTTTTGGTGGACTCCAAGGAAATCCCACTTCCTCTGGAAAATTGAGTGGTATCTCCCATGAATGCCCATCTCCATTGTCTTCTCACTTTTTTTTTTTTTTTTTTTTTTTTTTTGGTTTTTCTGAGACAGGGTTTCTCTGTGTAGCTTTGTACCTTTCCTGGGACTCACTTGGTAGCCCAGACTGGCCTCGAACTCACAGAGATCTGCCTGGCTCTGCCTCCTGAGTGCTGGGATTAAAGGTGCGCGCCACCACCGCCCGGCTTTCTTCTCACTTTTATGCAGGTGTGAAAAGGTAAATGTCACAAGCCCGGTCCACCCTGAAAATAATATAATAGTGTGCAGAATGCTCTTTTAAAAGAATGTGGTGTGTGTGTGTGTGTGTGTGTGTGTGTGTGTGTGTGTGTGTGTGTCTTAGGGTTTCTCTTGCTGTGAAGAGACACCATGACTACAACTCTTATAAAGAAAAACATTTAATTGGGTGGCTTACAGTTCAGAGGTTCAGTCCATTATCATCATGGCAGGACATGGCAGCATGCAGGCAAACATGGTGCTGATAGGTAGATGAGAGTTCCATATCTTGCACAGGAAATACGAAGAGAACTGACTGAGACACTGGGCAGTATCTTCAGCATAGACCTCAAAACTCACCTCTGCAGTGACACACTTCCTCCAAAAAGGCCATACCCACTCTAACAAGACCACATTTTGTAATAGTGCCACTCCCTTTGGGGGGCATTTTTTTTCAAACTACGTGTGTGTGTGTGTGTGTGTGTGTGTGTGTGTGTGTGTGGTGTTGTCTATGTGTATGTGGGGGTGGTATATGTACAGGTTCCTGGGGAAGCCTGTGGCATCCGATCCCCTAAAGGAGTTACAGGTGGATGCCGGTGTTGAGAATCGAACTCAGTTCCTCTGCAAGAGCAGCATGCTCCCTTAACCACTAAGCCTTTCCCCTAACCTCTTTCCTCTTTTTCTTACCTAGAAGAGTCCATAACATATTTGAAGCTGCACAGACCTTGCATATCATCCACTCTTAAGACAGTTTTTTAGAGGAGATTTGAGGCTTTGTGAAGATCCTCGTCCAAAAAATCCCAGAGCTGGTAAATAAGCTGAGACTAGATATATCACTTCCTGTGTTCTGCCATCTAGAGATGTAGATAAACAAAAACTCAAAGAGAGGAAGGCCACTTCCTTCCCGTGCCTGTCTAAGGAACACAGTCTGATACTGTGTGTGCAAAGGTGCTTTGCCCCCATGCTGAGAGCTCACTGATCCCTGTTCCCAGGGAAGGGCAGCCTGGGGCTTAGCTAGCTTAGTGTGAAGTTAGTTAAAGGAGTCTCCCAGCAGAGAGGGGCTTCTGTACTCTCCCTTGGCAAGTGCAAAGGATGCCTTCCCAAGAAGCTAATGAAGAAATCCCTCTAGAAAAGCTGGGCGGTGGTGGTGTATGCCTTTAATCCCAGCACTCGGGAGGCAGAGCCAGGAGGATCTCTGTGAGTTCGAGGCCAGCCTGGGCTACCAAGTGAGTTCCAAGAAAGGCGCAAAGCTACACAGAGAAACCCTGTCTCGAAAAACCAAAAAAAAAAAAAAAAAAAAAGAAAGAAAAAAAAAAGAAGAAAAAAAATAAGCAAGAAAGAAAAGAATCCCTCTAGGAAGGTAAACAACTTCAAGTGTATAACTGTATAACCCTTGGCCAAGGATGAAATATCAATGTGAAGATGTGAATAAAAAGTCAATGAAATGCTCCATCTGGTTATTCCCTCATTCTCTTCCGTGTCTCCCAGTCTTTCTCATCCCTTCTTTCTTCTTCATTTACTACCCACAAAGGGGATTGATGTTTTTCACATATCTCAACCCTGGATGTTCAAAAGCATTCAGCATCTGTTTGAGACAGTGTGGGATACATAATATGTAAGGAGGGACTCATGTTCCTATGGTCTTTGTGAACACTTTACAGCTCTGTCTAAGGTTTAAGAAGGGCCTCATTTTACTATGGTTGTAATGGACCCTTTACAGATCCAGATTACTAGCACAACTAGTCTATGCTGCTCAGATGCGTTGAGTAGCAGAGGAGATGGTATGATACACCTGTGTTATAATTCCAACTCTATCCCTGTCTATGCATTTTTGATGTCCAAGTCTCACTTTTCATACTGAGAAAAAGACACAAACCACACAAACCCATGAGAGCCCATCACAATGCTCTGCTTCTGTAGATCTTCAACATGTGTTCTTTATTTCCTGGAGACAATTACAGTGCTAGGTAAAAAGACCATTCCTTCACCTGCAACTTTTCAAATTTATAGACCTCGGCTTTTCTAGGGTCTGTGAGTTCACTGATGACCAGGAATACAATGTCTCTATTCTTACAAAGGCAAGCTTCTGTCAGGAAAGTCTAGACAGTATTGAGTCTATAAACAATACCTTGAGAATTGAGTGCTATTTGCAACAGAAATTAAAACAAGGCAGAATAAATAGAAACAGATTCCATTTATGAATATAAATGTCTACTATATATATTATACATATTATACTATACAATTATACTACACATATTATATCATACTATGTATACATACATACTATATGTGTGCTACATAATGTATATATAGCGTGCTATATATACATGCTATATATATATAGTATATATGTATTTTTAAAGCTGAACTTCATTTTCCATCATTAAAACTAATATATATATATGTGTGTGTTATATACACACATACATATATATATGTATATACGTGTGTGTGTGTGTGTGTGTGTGTCTACTTATTACAAGGAGAGGTTGTATTTCCCAGACCTTTGATCAGTAGATATTATCTGAGGAGGAAGGTACACACAGGTACAGTAGCAATCTCAGGGAATTGTCACTGATTATGGAAGCAGTTTCTTGAATTTTTCAGTATATTAAGACTATTTAGCTCTGACATAACTAATTGCATTATACTGCATGGTCAGAATGTATGTGTTGTCATTACCAGAATTATTAGAATGGACAGGTCCTAAAAGCCATTGTAAGCTACTTACAAATCCAATCCATTCCCTTCACTCTCTTACCTACCTATGCCCGTGGCCTCACAAGAATTACCTTATGAACAGCTGGTAGAATGAAAAACTTGGGCCTGGGTGACAGACAGTTGTGTACAGCATGAGGCTGAATACTGCAGTCTACTTCTAGGGCATTTCTCGAGTATGGTAGAAATGGGCTATCCCCTTGGTGGCAGTCACTCCACTTTTCACTTTGAGGGGAGTTGGCCGTATCACAGTTATATCCAACATATTAGCAGCAGCAAAGGCTTTACTAGGTGGTCAGAAGGAAATACAGTCTCCATTTACATTTCTGCCCCCTTGACTGGGCCATGGTCACCTCTAGGACTGAGGAAGCATCTGAGATACTTGCCCTTAACTTGGATTTTGGAATTCAGACAAAAAGGTGTCAAATGTGCTCTGAGGTCAGAAGAACCAAGAAAAGCCAGACCATATTGGCTTCACTTCTCAGTATGGACCAGGCCTAAAGTCAGAAATCAGCCTTGGGCTATGAGCGTTAATTATCAAAACTATAAACCTGAATCTCTTAAATGAACAGTTGGGCTCCCTTGGAGAACTGGGTTCCTTAGATGAGAAGAGGAGCCTTCCTTGGAGGAAGTCTTCTTACTGTGTCTTCAACCTGAAGCTGCTTACCTTGAGTCTACACCTTGAGGCACATCAGAATTCTGTCCTGGAGATTGCCAAGAGGCAGGATAAAGACCTTGGAGATATCCATGTCCTAATCTATAATATTCTTTGACTAATTTACTTTATATGGGAAAGGAATTTGTGCAGGGGGTTAAGAATCTTGAGGGGAGAGCCTGTTGTGAATTGTCTCTAGGGCACTATGAAAGCAATCAAAAGGCAGATCCTAAATAAAGGTTATTGGACATTGGACAGCTTTCTTTATAAAACTGCATTAATATGGATATTTGCATGTAGCTGGATATGTATACACTATATAAACACACACATATATTCACTGCATTTTTTTTGTTCATTCCTCTGCTGTTGGACACTTAAGTTGAGATTGTAGTTTAGCTCTTGTGAATAGCTAAAGTGCAAATATTTCTGTGATAACACTGACTTGGGATTCCAAGGAACAGATGCTCCCCAGGAGCCTCCAGGAAAAATAGATTCCTGACAACAGTGTGGTTCTAGCTCATAAATATTTGATTAAGTTTCAGAATAATGAGAAAAATTTCTATCTTGTAGGATGATATCTGTGTGGTAACCAGGTACAGCTGTTTAAAATCAACCAAGCTTTGTGGTGACCTCCCGGCCTAGCAGAGGTAGGCCTGTTCCCATCTGAGGCATCCATGATCTTCCCCATTGAGGTAAGAGTGACCTATGCATGCTTACCCCTCCTTGTCTCTTCATTTGAACCTTCTCAAACCTCCCTAACTTTTCGAGACTGTTGAGAATATTCACTGATGAAATTGTAATTCTTGGTTGGGTTTTCAAAAAAAAAGTATTCATTGTACATTATCATTTAGAGGTCATGTAAATAACAAAACATTGTGTTAATGTTTTCCTTCTGGAAAGACCCAGACTTCCTCCTGGGTCTCTATACTCTAACCCCTCCCCAAGGTCATATGCAATTAAGGTAGGGGTTTCATAAAATAGGAGGTAGGAAGTGGCTGGATACTCAGGCAAGCCCTCCATGAGGTGGTATAAACAGTCAATAAGCCCATTTGGGTTAATCCTTTTGCAGTAGGTATAGCCAAACATCTCTAGATGGCAGTGGCTTGGCACAGAGGACTCAATACAAACCTTGTCTAATCCTAATTACCTCATTGATGTCCTCCTTCCAACTATGTGAAAGTTTGAATTTAGGGTTTAAGTTTCCAACTTATGAGTTTCGGGAAAAAGAAGAATCAGTATCTCTCCATAAGACCACACATATTTGTAAATGTTAAGTACAGAGGATTAGTCTAGTTTTTAAGGATGTCACAGGCTTCACTTGATATCTAGAGGGAGTTAGGAATGAAATGCTCTGCTATCTGCTTGATCAAATCATGTGCCAAGTAGATATGAATAAAACAAAAAAAGTTGGGATCTCTTCCCCTTCTAATAGTTATTTTTCTTGCTCTCCTGACCAAAACAACTTGAGGAAGGAAGGGTTTATCATGGCTCACAGTTTGAGGGTATAGTTCATCATGATGGTTGCAGAACTTCACACAACACAGCTGATCATAATGCAACCACAGTTAGGAAACAGAGAGAAAGGAACACTTACTCAGCTCACTTTCGCTTTTCCATTTAGTCTGGGATTCTACCTCATTGAACAGTGTCACCCACATTTAGGGGAGGGTCTGTCCTTTTTAACTAACCCATTCTAGAAAATCACAGAAATGTCCAGAGGCTATGTCTCCTAGGTGATTCCAGATCTTGTGGAGTTGTTCAACACCCCCTTGTAAATTCATTCTTTTGTTAATTTTTAATAGACTCAATATTCATCTGTTTTTATTTATTATTTAGCTTGACATTTGGTGATCACTTTAAACAGCTCAGTTAGTGGTGCTCAATCAAAGACTAGAAATCTTTATCCAATAGAATTGACAGGGCAAAGCCTAACTTCCATCCTCGAAAAAGATGAGTGATGGTCTCCTAACCTTAAAGTTGTTATATTGAACATTTCATGAGTAGCTTGGAAAGAACATACTTTACAGAGACAAGAACACAGTTCCTGATATGGTGAAGTAGAAAACTCTATCAATAGCTTAAATAATGAATGTAAAATGATTTTATTTCATTTTAAGCTAAGTCATGAGGTAGGCATGAGTTAAGTGGTGTAGGTTGGCTTCACATGAGACATCATGGCAATTTCTAATCTACATAACTGATTAATAATGTATCAAATGGAATGAAATTGCCCTATAGAAAAGATATGGATTTAGTATTTGTATGGGAATCTTTTCATATATACTGCAAATGAATCAAGATTAGTCTATATATCTCCCCCTTTGAGAGATGTAAAGATGTACAAGACACACATGCATATATACAGTGAATGTATAATACATATTTATACAATTGAAGTGATCTATATTATACAAAATTAGCCATTTTTTTCATTTTCAGCATATAATTTACAGAAATTAATTAGTCAAAATACTGTGCATTTAACACTATTGTTTCCAAAACATTTCATGTCCCAAGGACAAACTCGATGTCTCCACAGCCACAACTCTTCATGTCCTTCCTCCTACTCGCTGGCAACATAGTCTACTTTCTATTTCTGTGAATTTTCCTATTCCAGGTATTTTGTATGGGGAACCATATTTGTCTTTTTGGAATGGGCTCATGATAAATCCATCCATGCATATCAAAAACATTGTTAATTTTAGTACGGGATCAATATCGTGTCACATGGATACATCACATTTTATTCATTCAGTCATTTACTGAGGACACTTGGTGTTGTAATTTGAAAGAGATGCCCCACATTAAGCTTCCAGCACTTGAACACTTGGTCCCCAGTTGGTGACTGTATGGGGAAGTTTAGGAGATATGAGCTTTGAAGTTTCAAAAGGCTTCCAACATTTTGAGTTCACTCTCTGCTTCCTATTTGTGGTCCGAGTTGAGAACTCTCAGCTGCTGTTGCAACCACCTTTCACCTGTTACCTCTACTCCACTATAATGGACTCTAACACTATGTAACTGTAAGCTCCAAATAAACCCTTTCTTTCATGTGTTGCCTTGGCCAGCATTAGAAAAAGTTACTAATACAATTGACTGTTTCTTCCTCTTGGCTGTAAATAAAATTGCACTTTGACTGTATATGGAGATGTTGAGGCTATGATACTGCTGCACTTTAAACTTCTTTAAGGGTACTTTTCACATTGTCATCCTCTCTCCCAAGGGAGGGAAAAGAAAATTAAATATGTTGCTGTACATTTATAGAAGAGAGAATAGCTTAATTTTCAAGGAATAACTGTGGCAAGATTAAAAAATAAACTGCTAAAAAAGCAATGTATATTTGTGGGATAGTTAACAACCTCTACTTTCCAAAGGGATAAAAATAAATGTCCAAATGGTTTAGTTGAAGTACTTAAGAAATAATGTCTTATCTGTATTAGTTAGAGAAAAAACAGACAATATCCTACTCTTACCTTTTCACTATTGAATATTATATAGAAACAAAATGACCTTTATTGTTCAGATAGTTGGTTCTAAAAATTGCATTTGTTGATAGCACAGTAAAAACAAGATGTATTTGTCTATATTCTGAATCAATTTACCCACTGTTTCTTTTCTGGTGGTCATTAAATATATGGAGTTTTTTCTCACAACAAGCAATTCTCCAGTTCTTGGCAGATACTACCTGGGTGTCCTGGTATTTATTTTAATTCTAACAATCTCCTGAGATACTTCTGATTGCACAGGTAAAGATATGAGTTCCATAAATCCATCCCTGTTGCAGATGGCAACAAACATCCATATAGCCAGTTGCATTTCTAACTCATTTGCTACAAATTAAATGTTCTTAAATCTTCTCTTTGGATTTCATCATTTTCTAGAACAGCTAATAGAATTTAATAGCTTCCTCGTTTGGTTAACAGGTCATTACAAATGATACAGTTTGGGAATGGGCAAAGAAAGTAATGACATTAGGGTCAAGAAACTTCCATGTAATTTCAGCAAGTCCCACCCATGGCTTCCACATCGCCACAAGCCCAGGACCTCTCTAGAATCTGTTTGTTTGGGTCAATTTTTGTGAATGCTATAGAAGTTTTGCTTAGCAGGCTCAGTTAATTAAATTGCTGAATATAGATTATAATGCAGCCCTCATTGCCTGCTGTCTGTACCCTAGAAGACCAAAGGCAGGGTAGTGGGAGGAAATTCAAAACTTCTAGTGACAAGGCTGGCCCCTCCTGCAACTGTCTTCCATTTTATCAATGTCCAGTGCAAAGGCTTTTCATTAAAACACACTAAAGTATGATTTGTTATGAATAATCAAAGACTTCTCCTTTATTATTCTTAATATGCAGGAAATCCAACAGTTTAGAAACTATTAGTCAAGAATGAGGTGAAACCAAAATACAGTATGCATTTTCTGACTATATCACAGCTATCCAGAACCCCAGTTTAATCTGTGTGGATATTCACATTTATAGGCACAGTGCATTTAAAAAATAAAAATTTAGATGTATTGGTGTTAGTATTTAGAGTGTTCAGTTATGGCTAAAGGAATGTTGTATTGCCAGTTGTAAATTGCTACTTAAAGACTGTTTGAAAGTTTCCATATTAAAAGACTATTAAATGTATAAATATTGGGTGTACCTGTGTGCCTAGATATGCTCATAGGTTTTGAGGGCTATAGCCATTCCTAATACCCATTCAAATTACCAGCAGAATGATGCTCTGAAATGCTTAGTCCAACTTTCCTAGTATGCCTCAGATTTTAAGCTATTATACCAACATTTAAAACCTAGGATTTTTTTGTGATGGTTGTTTCTGAGGAGATTAACAGATAAATAAAAGAAAAAATGTAAATTACAGATGAATTGTATACTTGAAGAGCAAATCAGAATTAGGTAGTCTTTAATTGTACGAAAAATGTAAATTGGTGCTAAAGATAGAACTTCCAAATTGGGAAGCTGGAAATAGAACCTGCCATGCATTCGTTTTTTGAATGCCATACATAGCTTTTAATAGCCAGTGTTAAGAGTCTCAGCAACACTTTTTAGTGTTTGACAAATTGTCTAAGAAGTGTGGTAGGTCTGCCAGATTGTGTGCTTCCATATAGCAGTTTCCTGAGTGGCTTTCAACCTGTAATTTGTTTTAAGTGTGTCTGTTCTTTACATGGTTCGATAGAATCACACAGCAAAATTCAGAAGAAGCAACACAGCAACAATCCTGTATTCTACTTGTGTTGTGAATGGATTTATATAAAATCACTTAATCACCATCAATATCATCAAAGAATTGGGTTGAAAAGAGTCAAACAACTGAGGTCAAAATAGCTGAAATTACATAGGAGGCACAAGGACTTATAATAACATGCATTAGTGTAATGGACTTTGGTATCATAAAAGCTAAAACCTATATTAATCCCCCTTAAAGTATGGCCAATGATCCATTAAGCAAGTGTGCTGTCCATTTTATTATTAAAGAATATATAGTAGGCAGATAAGTAGATAGTCTCTATAAATGGACCCCCATGAACTACACCTCCTATTATTTAGCCCTTTATGTGGTCCTTTCCCACAGGAATTTCCCAGCTGGTATTTTTGGAACAGCAGAATGTGACCACACTTTTACTTTATTACCTGATAACTTTTGCTTTCTCATTTGGAACCCTCTAGAATAAGACAACCATATGAAATGTCTCCCTAGTATCCTAGCTCTGTTATGCTATGAACACCCCCAAGTGAACAATATGGTAAGAGGGGAGAAGGAAGGAAGAGAGAGTTGGGGGAGAGGATGGTGCTACATTCATCCCAACTTAGGATTCAGAGATGTGATTCAAGACATCATATTGGATATTCATCCAGGTCAGCCCTCCAGTGTGTTCTTTCATAGCCAACAT
Organism: Peromyscus maniculatus bairdii; assembly: GCF_049852395.1. NCBI lineage: Eukaryota > Metazoa > Chordata > Mammalia > Rodentia > Cricetidae > Peromyscus > Peromyscus maniculatus. The sequence continues at coordinate 36,640,852 of NC_134861.1, forward strand.
CTGATTACACTTGAGGCTTTGCCAGGTCAGACTTGCCCAGCTAATCTTCCGGTTCTATGGGATTATCCACATGTCACTGACCCAGCAACGCTCAGGTATGTTGTCACAGAGAAGTGAATAACCAGGTCTGAGTGATACTCCCTTGATTCCAAGGAGCACAACTTAAACTGGAAATTTCTAGTTGAGCTCCTGCTCTATGTAGAAACATGGATGAGATACAGGCTTCAATAGGCAGTGTAGGGAGCTACAGGCCTTTACTAGGTAGTGAGTGATAAGATCAAAACCATGTAGATACAAAACATGATAGTGTGGGTTTCAGGATGAAAATAATTTGGAAGGATATAAACACAAATGTTGGCAAATAATTGTTTCTGAGTGCTCATAAATGAAGACTCTCGTTATTATACCATGTACATGTATTTATTTGGTAACAACAACAAAAAAACCCATGGGTTTTGTTTGTTTTGAAGAAGGATACAGAAAAAATGAACACAAGCCATTTGAGTGAACTAAAAAAAAAATGGACTCAAATGTTTGTATTGGCATGAAGGCAAGCACATTACTAGAAACCAGCAGGTTAAACCAACATACTTGTAGTAGCTCAATGTAGGTGACTCAGGAGCCCAAGTCTGCCCTGGGGGGTTCTCCCCATAACAAACAAGGTTACAGCCAGATCATTTTCTAATCACTATCTTGTTCCCTGCTCACCTTTGTTGGAAAAAATGAGATTTTTGCAAACATTTCTGCTGGATTTTTCTAGAAACACTCTTAGCTACTACTATTCACAATAGTCCTTTATGTTGCCATTTCTCAGAGTCCTGTCATACATAACAGGCAAAGCCAGGAGTATCTCTCTCCCCATCCTTTATCTCCTCTCTCTCTTCCTGAACGGGTCTATTAAATCACATACTATTGCCTTTTCCATACAGAGCAACCTGATTAAGATAATAAATTGCACATCTTTTCAAATGTTACTCAGATGTGAGGGGAGGTTACTAAACAAGATATATACACCAAAGGGGGTGTGTATCATGGGACCATTTTAGAATTCCTTCTGCAAGTGACTTTCAGGAGGTGTTTGTCCTGAGCTCCTCACCTCTTTCTTTGACTTCTTAGCACTTACTTTTGCCACTGGCCAAGGATCTCTCTTCTTCTTTGAAAAAGAGTGTGGCCTGGAGATCAAGTGTGCTGGAGAGCACCCAGGGAGAGTTCTGGAGGCCAACTGTGCTAGAGACTAGCCAGGAAAGAGTTCTGGAGGCCAAAAGACCACCCCAGGAGGGTTCTGGAAATCAAATGTGCTAGAGACCATCAAGGGGAGAGTTTTCGAGGCCAAGGGACTACCCATGGGAGAGTTTTGGAGGTGAAGTGTGCTAGAGACTACCAAGGGAAGAATTCTGAAGATCAAGTGTGCTAGTAACCACCAAAGGTAGAGTTCTGGAGGCCAAGAGACTACCCAGGGAAGAGTTCTGGAGTTCAAGTATGCTTGTGACTGCCCAGAGGAGAGTTCTGGAGCCCACACATACTAGAGACTACCCAGGGGAGAGTTCTGGCTCTTTTTTAGTAGACAGGAGTCTAGGAATGTTATCATTGTCCTCTGGTTTCCTCATGCATAAACAAGATTAATGGTAGCAAAGGCTTGTCAGCTGACATGAAGACTGAAATATTTACTTACCTAATGATTATGGAATTATTACTTCAAAAGTGTTCAATTGTCTATTATTCATGTATTATGCATAGATATTTTGGGCAAGGCATTATTTCTCCTGCTAGAAATTCAGAGAAATTAAGGAATTTGTTGAAGTTCACATAGCTATGAACAAGGCTGCTCTAAATCTCTAAATTTGGGCTGATGAGATGGCTCATGTTTAAGGGTGTTTGCCACCAAACATGAAGATCTGAGTTCAATCCCCAGAACCTACATGGTAGAAGAGAGAGCTGACTCCCACAGGTTGTCTTCTGACCTCCAAATATGAACTGTAACATTGCATACTCACACAATAAATGAATAAGAAAATGCATAAATAAATACATAAATACATAAATAAATTCTGAATCCAGGTATTTGGGATACCTGGAATATTCATTCATGGATCCACGAGCTGAAGCTAGAGAACATAAGTCTAGGGAATATGAATGTGAATAGTCAGTTTGAAGATATAATGGGTTGCCTAGGAGAATACTGAATTATCGACTAGTTGAATATTCAAGAGGCAGCAGAGTATAGCAGAGTGGAAGAAGGCTGGGCAGCAGGAGGATTTGTTTAGTTAATAAACATTTGCAACTTCAACATAAAGTATTGTACTATTTGCTGGCAATATATTAATAAGTAAACACATAGAACTTGGTTTGGTTGTTTCCCCAGGGTTTCTTGAGAACTGAATAAAACACCATATTGTTAAGTGCCTAGCAGTTCCTGGACCAAATAAAGGACTCCCAAAGGGAGGCCACACTGTGCGGCTGGGATGCGATGGATAGAATTTTCACATTAGATTGACATCTAGATAAGATTCATCATCCAATCCACAAACAAGTACATTCTATCCTCCTTTTACCTAGGCAGGCACAATGCTAAGTACCACAATGCTGCAGTCAAGAGGAAGACTCACGCTTGTACTGACCCTGAGAGGAACATTGCAAATGAATAGAAATACTGTACTGTGGAACAGAAGTAAATCAGAACAATTTGATAAAAAAAATTGCAGTTTTGTCAACAGGATCTAGAAATATTTCATGAACTTGAACCTGAAGTTTTATAATGATGTGTGGAAACTTTTTTTTTTCTTTCCTGAGATGGGGTCTTTCTATGTAGCTCCTGCTGGCTTTGAACTAATGATCCTCTTGCCTCAAACTCACAAATGCTAGATTATAGGCATGTGCCAACATGCCTAGCTGCATTGATAGTATCTTAATGATAGTCTATTAATCCAAGAAAAAAAGTTACTTGGTAACAATTTCATCTATTGTATTTAATCCTTCTATGTGCTAGTCAATAAAATAGACATGTTTCCCACTCCTTATTTAACTGGAAAAATGTCTATAGGTTGGTTGCATTAACTATGTTATACACATAGAACAAGACATAAATGCACCTTTAACTATCTGATGCTAGGTGTCTTAGAAGCAAAAGTTGAGCTGGGTCATTTACTGATGATAAGGTGACAAAAAAATGACCACAATAAGGGGAGCAGAAAAGTATGAGGAGAAACAAACAAGCACGTTTTTTTTAGAAGTCTGGATCTAGGCTGATTTCAGGAGGAACTATGAGCAGACATTGTACTACAAAGTCACCTGTGCAGAGGCAAAGAAGCTGAGCAGTTCCCCTCACCATCCAGTCCCCCCACCTCCTCACCACATCAGTCAAACATTAGTGACTTGCTCCCAGCAAGAAGGGGGTGCAGCCCTCTCTAGGTGACATGACTTTTGCTATGATAAAACTTCAGGAACACATTTTTGTATAGCTGTTAGTAGTCTGCCTTTATGGGAGATGGAAGATGGAGAAGCTTTGGAAAATAGGATCTGCCTGGGCCACTAACAGCAAAGCCTATAGTCACATAGCTGGGCAGTGGGTGAGTGAACAAAGACAGTGAGGTGTTGCTGACTATTTTAAAATCTGTCTCCTAAATCCCTAAACCCTGTTCACAGTTAAGCCATATGAGTGCACCAACCTGATGGTTTTTGCAGTTCATCTCTTTGACTTTTCCCCAAAACTGAGTGAAGTATCAGCCCATTTTTACAAAAAAAAAGAAAGAAAGAAAGAAAAGAAAAAAAGAAATTAAGGCTCTGAGAATTTGAGCTGAAGGCCACATGGCCAAAATTGGATTTACACCCAAGTCTCCTGACTATAATTGCTTTTTTCTTTCTTTTTACCTAACTGTAGAATTTGAGGAAAATGGAGCTACCTTGACACAAGCGTGACCTGAAGATTCAGGGCTACTTCTTATGTGAGTGTACTTCAATCAGGCAACTGAATGAGATGATGGGCTATGGGCCCTCTGCTTATTCAATGCTATTGAGGGATACTTGGTCAGCCCTTTATCTCACGCTCAGTGATTTTTTTCTTTTAACTTCTGCCAGTTGCAACACACCTTAGGACATCCTACATGTGCAATTCTCTGGGAGGTGATGTTCCAAGATCCTCCTGTGCCCAACCTCATACCCTATAACCTCTGTGTTAGATGTTGCCTCTTGATAGAGATCTATGCATTACTTCTTCCCTTTACTCACAATGGGATGGATGGAAATTGACCAGATTCAAGACACTAGAAAAAAACATGCAAATGGAGTAAATAACTTTCTCTGTCATCACAGACAAACCCTTTAATCTCTGATCTTGAGTTTCTTCTTTTGTGAACCAAGGCACTATTTCCTATCTCTCAGAGTTTATATGTAGGTTTGAATCAATGTATTTAAGATACCAAGCACATAGTGGGTATGTAATAATGATGGTTATTCTGATGTAATCAATAAACTTGCACAGGATTCAGACATATAGAGGGCTGTGAGTCTTTCAATACCTTCATCTTGGAAACTGTCTTCCAAGACTATAAGTGGCTGATACATCTTTGTTGTTTAATGTGTTTAATCCAAGCTATACACTAGTTAGACAAGACTTTTCCTGTGCTTCCCCTACCTCCTTTAGATTCCTCATCACCACTTGCTGTTTCAAGACATGTCCTTATGCAGGATTTTTCCCTTTGGTAACATCAATGACTTCCATTTTCTGGCTCCAGGACAATTCCTCCACAAAACCTTCCTACAAAAGAGCAGGGTCTTGGTGACCCTTGAATTAAGTGACTTTGATCATAGCTCTAGTGCAAATTTTACGTAATATTTCTTTCTTTTTTCTAAAAAAAAGCAAAGCATTGGCAATCAGGAAAACTTCATACCTCATTTTCATTCTTCATTCATCCTCTTAAAATGGGCTAGTTGATTTCTTCTGGGGATGTGGCTGAATTGATGCCAAACTATAGAACATATTGTCCTGTCCAGCCTGTACACAACTCAAGGCCACTTCTCTTGCCTTCTTAGCACTTCTTTGCTTCTTATTAATACCCTATACAGTTCATGACTATTATTTCCTGTGGCTTTTCATTTTATATTCTTGAAGAATTAGCACCACACTGGCCACATAATAGGAACTCAAGAAAAAGGTCATTCTAATGAATATAATGACCTTTGTCTCCACATCTCTAAGCAACAGACATGATGGGCACTGGCCTCTTCTACCCTTCGTGTATCTTCTGCTGAGGGTAGAAAGAGCAAGGCAGCCTGAGTTTAGAGGCCTCTCATGGTTTTTCCTAAATTAACCAAATTCCAGGCTTTTAACCGATAGTCACATAATATTAAGAGGATTTGAACACTGCCTGGTTCTGGAGGAAGGAAAATCGATGCTATTCTTACTCTGGAACAACAACTAAGGTGTGAGTTCAACCCCAGAGGTGGTGCTTGGCTCAGCAAATTTCAGCTGCTTCTCTAGAACTCTCAGGTGGCTGTGACCTGGCTGGGGTAGAAACCTACACCTCCCATCAGGAAACTGTCTTTGTAAACAGGATTGGCATTCAGCATGGTTAGAAAGAACCAGATATCATTTGGCTCCTGCCTCACTGCATTTTGACAAGAATGGCCATGGGTTTGTTGCAGCATCCTCTGAAAGTAACAGGGCTTGGATGAGTTGAAATACCTGGTGCAAAGTAGGAAGTAATGGTTTTTTGCTCTTTAGAATATACTGATGACCGGCTGGAGTTTTATAGATTTTAAAAAAAAAAAAGAATGAATATAGGCTGTCATTGGAACTCCTGGTATCTTCCTTGATGGTATGCAGGAATATGATTCCCTGAATCAATACTCTGTGCCCCCAGTAAAGCAATTCATTGAATGTACATCTGCCATTCACTTATACTGTGTTACCCCATGCCATTAGCTATGCAAGTCCTAACAGCTGAAGCTTACCCCTGGTGCCAGTTCTGACTTTCCTCATTCCTAACTAGCACCTCTGGTTGCAAGAGACCAGGCTCCAACCATACCATCTCCACCTGGGCATCTTCTTGGGCACCAGGGATTCCCACTGGAGGTTTCTTTCAGCCACCACATTCCTGGTCAGCTTTGGAAAATGGATGTAACCTTTCTGGGTCTTCTCATTCTTCAGGTTAAATGACATAAAAGATCCACAGATGCATTGTTGCAGAGGGAAGCACCCTGCATATCACAAAGTCTACAGAAATCTGCTATAAATAGTTCTGTTCCTCTTTCTGGGGAGACAGTGGTTGAATGACAACCCTAATGGGTTCTGCAGAGGAAGGCATCCTCTTTGCTGTCAGGGCCTGGCCAGGAATGGGGTGTGGGCCAGACTAAGGTCAGTCAGGCAGGGACTGCCAAAACAACCAAGGTGATTCATTTCCCTCAGAAGACTGCTGAGAAAAATTGTGTTTCCCCTTTGCTCTTCCTCTAGCTCAAACACAGCTCTTAGGGCGGAAGACTTTCGGCACCAGGAAAGACATGTCAGGTCAAGTCAGGAAAACATTGCTTCTGAGTTTGAGAGATTTCTTTAGAGTCCAGATAGAGCGGGGTAGAGGGAAATAAATGGGGAACAGGTTACTTATGCATTGGCTACCGCTGGGCTCTAAGCCTGACAGTGTGACCATCAGCAAGTCCCTCGTGCTTGGGGGCCTATTTCTGTTTTCTGAACTTGTCAGAGTAACCCCTTCATCTTGAGTTTGCTTGGAGGAAGTTTCAAAGAGTTCTTGGATAGAGAAGACACTCAATGATGCCTATTTGTGTTTCATTTCTTCCTAACAAACTGTCAGGAAATGGTTCTGTACTGCTGTTCTCTCCTACTATAATGACATGATACTTTCTTATGGAAGTCGCCTAGTCTGTTTAATTGTAAAAGGCTGATTGACAGGTATGCGTGGCAATCCAGGAGCTTAGAACTGGCTTTTGTGACCAGTCTCTGCTAAGTGGCTGTTCTAGGCAGATGTGAAACTCCCATATAAGTATGTAGGTGCACGCACAGGCTTTGTGTTGTGACTTTTTCATATCTTAACTTCAACCCTGGAGTTTTAATTTTCTTTCCTATTCAGAACCTTAAAGTTGGAACTGATTTTGAAGCAAAGTCCATGAGTATAAAATACAAGATCACAAGTGCATACTGATCTTTCAGGAAACAAATTCCAGAGTGAGCAAAGGCTCACTCCTGCTCCTCATGAAAGTTACAGAATGGACAGACACACACAAAGAGACCTTGCATGTTTCCTTCTCTCTGCTAAGTAGCTTTTCAGAGACCAATTGCTCCAAAAGGCAGAGTTTACAGTCTCAAGATCGTTCTGAAATCCAAGGGTGTAATCTTGTTTATTACAGGTTTTGCCCATTCCCATTGCTGAGATCAGAGGTATATAACCTCTGAGACAAAAGTGGATCTTAGGGAATCTCTTGCCAATTACCATCTGGGGATCCTTCCTCAGCACCGTTTTCTGCCCTTGAAATTTATATGAGTTAAATCTACATGCAGGCTGGCAAAGATTAAACCTATAGGCAGGCTAACAGGGGTTAAACCCATATGCAGTGTATTGGAGTTAAACCCCTATGCAGTCTATAGGAGTTAAACCCCTATGCAGGTTACAGGGGTTAAATCCATATACAGGCTACAGGGGTTAAATCCATATGCTGGCTACTGGGGTTAAACTCATATGCAAGCTACAGGAGTTAAACATGTATGCAGGCTGACTTAAGAATGGATACAACTGCCACTTCCAAAAATAATAACGACTCACTGTGAAGAGGAAATTTAAAGTGCAAATAAAAACTTAATCCGGTGACCACAGGGAGACATTAAAAATTAAAAGAACAAATTCAGAAAGAATAGAAGTCCATAGTGCCAATAAAATTTTTTTAAGCAGAAAAAGAATATAGATTTGACAAGGAGGGTGCAAACAGAGAGCTATTTGAATTGGAGGCAAGTTAATTATATTTAAAAAAAAAAAAAAAGACGTCTCCAGAAAAAATCGTTTTTTTTTTCAGTGCAATAGTTAAGTTCCTTCATATTATAGAGACATATACACAATGTTAACAACCATGAAAAACAATACAAAACGCCCTCCGTTTAACAAGTAGAAAAATATAACTACTATATATGGCAACTGTGAATCTAATACTGTACAGAAGTCATTTGTGGGTTTTACAAATAAATTATAGCTTAAATGCCTTTTTAAAATTTCTTTCCCTCCCCCACCCTCAGATGTACACCAGAAGTTACAACAGGAAAAGTTCCGAGCCTAACTGAAGGCAAATCAGTGCCAGTCGAATGTTCTGCCCACGAGCTCGAAGAATTTCTTATTTGGCTCATGAAAATATTCGTGTAGTTTATCCAGTAGTTTGGGATCCACTTGGGGGTGCGCCCGGCCTTTGGACTCATGTAAGCAGCGGTCCTTGCCGCTGTCCCGTAGGCAGTAGAAGCCCTTGGTTTTGTTAAAGTAGAAGTTCGAGGCGTTGATCTGCGGTGACAGCTTCAGGAACCTTTCGACCTTCTGGATCTCAGGGAAAGGGTCTCTGATGAGGCGGTCACCATCCACAATGTGAATGTGGCCCAGTGGGAAGAAACGCAGCCAGTTCAGCATGTGTGAGTGGTACAGGCTGCGGTTGAGAGCCTTGTAGTCCATGTTGAGCCGGCCGTCCCGCACCAGAAGGTCCTCGATGGGTGGGTAGGGCTTGCGCTTCTGGAGGTGGTTGTATAACACCTGGGTGTAGTCAGACAGCACTCTCTCTGAAGGGTCCCTCAGGATGAGCAGCAGGCGGATGGCAGGGTTCATGCTGTGGATTCTCTCAGGCACTTTGGGCGAAGTGAAGTAGGCCGGCGTCTTCTCCACAGTGAGCTGGTTCGGAGAGGAGAAAGGCATCTGGGTGAGGTACCAGCCCAGGCCTTGGCTGTAATGCTCCTCCCAGTCAAAGAAATGGACCTCGTTCTCGGCTGCCGCCACGTCTGGGTGCAGGCTGAGCATCTCCAGCAATGCTCGGGTGCCACCCTTGCGCACCCCAATGATAATGGTCTGTGGTAGCTGCTGCGTGGAACCATTGGCTGCTGCACCTTCTTGAGTGTCCTCCAGGAGGGTACCCACCTTCCGCAGAGGCTCTTGCTGCCTGGGACCCGGGCCAGGAACAGCTGGATGGGAAGGCACTTGCTGGGGCTGGGCCACCAGCAGCACCGCACCCAGGAGCAGCAAGGTCATGCTGTACACCTCGGGAACTTCACAGGGCCACACGCCCCTGGATCATGAAGTGGCGGCAGGGATGCCTCTTGATTACTGGAACATGAGTGTCTCCAGTTGCCAATTACTAGGAAGGAAAGGAAGAAACTATTAACTCCAAGTAAACATGGAAGTAATCCAACAAACATCTATAGTCGTGAGCCCTGCCCTTACCTTTCTCAAACTCTCTCTTTATTCTAAAAAGTAGGAGTGGCAGTCATTTTCTGTAAAGGGCTAGAGAGTAAATATTTTAGGCTTTGTGGGACATACGGTTTCCATGGCAACTCCAATTCCAACTGCTTTTATAGATTTGAAGAAGCCAGTGACAATAGACAGAGCGGGGGGTGTGGCTGTGTTTCAATAAAACTTTGTTTATGGACACAAAAGTATGAATGCCAAATAATTATCATGTGGTATTAAGTATTACTCTCCATTTTAAGTTTTATTTCAGTTTTAGGTGTGTGTGTGTGTGTGTGTGTGTGTGTGTGTGTGTGTGTGTGTGTGTTTGCAGGTCTTTTCACATGAGTGCAGGTAGCAGCAGAGGCAAGACGCCTAGGATTCCCTCCAGGTTGAAGTTACAGACAGTTAGTTGTGAGCCATCCAGAAGTGAGTGTTAGGAAGTGAGCTCAGGTCCTTTGTAAGAGAATTATGTGCTCTTAACCGCAGGGCCATCTTCTAAACCTGTTTAATATTAATTATTATTCTTGAAATAATCTATATGTTTAGCCAGACATATAGATGTACCAGAAAGGGCTTTCCCTATTAGCCATATTTTGCTAATCCCTGGTATAAAGAAAAGGACTAGAAACATCCTCAGACTCCAAAAAGCATCTAAGAAATATCCCTCCTGTCAGCCTTTGGCAGAGGCACCAGGGGGTTCTATTCCAATGGGGTGGATAAGCCTATGTGGAGGTGTGAATGAATGAATGCTTCACCCAGCATCAGACTCTGGCTGCTTCCTCATCATGGGCACTATACTTTGCAGCTTTGGGTTTGACCAATGGTATACTTGCAGATACAACAATATGCTGAATCTGTATCTGAAGCTACACCCTTGTAATAAGAACAGATCTGGCCACCTACAGGTCTGATGGGAGGAAGGACATCCAACCTTGCTCATGAGCAAGAACCAATGGCTATGGTTTAATCACTGGCTTGGGAGATGGTTTGCTGAATTTGGCAAAGGTCAATGTGTATGCACTGACTGTGGGCAGTAGGCATCAGGATGGCTGACCCAGGTTGGGGTTGGTTAGGATTATACTATATGGAAAGATGTTTACTCATTTGCCTAAGCAATTGCAAAGTCTTCATAACAGAGGAAGACACTGAAGGAAGACACTAATGGTATTAGAAAGGTAACATTACCCAGAAGAGCACAAAGCTTTCTTAGGCACAAAGTTTTACTACTTATAAAGTGGCTCATGACTGGCAGAGTTCATTGTCACCACAACCACACAGTGTGACAAAGAAAATCAAGGCTACTGTCATCACCAGTTTATTGATGATGGTCTTATGTAAGGACATAAAAAATTGTCATAATTCATTTCAAAATGCAGGAACCAAATTAGAAGCTATAAATGAAGACCTTTATGCTTACAAACTTCCTCCCACCACTTGTCTGAACTGTATCACTTGTCAGGATAAAGTTCTTCCAGGACATTAACTGCTAGCCTAGATGCAGGGACTCAAGACAAGCCTTGGGTGCCACTCTGAAGAGTGGACACACAAGGACCCATGTTCTTCATTCTCCCACTAAGAAGTAGAGGCACTGATTTGCGTTGGTCATCCCCAAATGGTTGGAAAAGTCTCAGTATTGGGATTGTAGGGTTTTACACTCAGGAAATGTTTTCCTCTTCTTTATATCAAGCTTATTGCTTACTCACTAGAATTCATGGACAAATTGCAAATCTAGGACTTCCAAAATAGTGGCCATACTAGTTGATCTGTTTCCCTCAGACACTAGGTTATGTAGTATGAAAAACATAGGTTAAAAACATAAGCACCCAACTGGAGGATGGCTCGGCAGTTAAAAGTACTTGCTGCTTTTCCAGAGGGACCCCGTTTCAATTTCAGTATACACATGATGCCTCACTACTGGCTATAACTCCACTTCCAGGGCATCTGATACCCTCTCCTGACCACCACAGTCATCAGACACACAAGTGTTATACATACATACACGAAGATAAAACACTCATACACCTGAAATAAAACTAAAATGCAATAACAATAACTACTACTACTACTACTACTACTACTACTACTACTACTACTAATGATAATAATAAAAGTAAAAATAAAACAAAGCAAAAATCTTGAGCACTGAACCAGACAGAAGCCTTTAAAGAGAGCCAATCATACAGAAAAATGGCCTTATGGACCATGTAATATTGCAAGATAGAACTTGAGATCATTGAGCAAGCCCTTGGGGGAAAGCTGTTCATGGGCGGTGTGACTGCTCAGTGTGGGTTGGGTTGGTTTTGTGAAGGGGGTGACCTCAGTGTGACAGGACTGCTTTCCTCAATGAAAGGATTCAGGAAGCTTTACCCAAATTTCAGTTCCTTCTCCGCTGTTCAAATGGGTGAAGCTAATGAGCCATCTATACCTGCCTTTTACACATTTGAGGGTGGAGGACACAGAAGGTCAGGCTGGAAGAATGAAATACAGGTGAAACATAGGTGGCACTAACTCGGACATGCTGGAGTGCCTCTCCCTGTGTGGTGGCACTACGGTTAGGTTCATAGCCTTCTGCCTTTGAACTCAGGACTTGGGAACAACCAACGATTCACAGCATTCAGCACTCGTGTGACGAATGTACAGGCTACAACTACCATCTGTATTATCTGTCTGCTCATGCTTTCTCCACTTTAACTTGAAGCAATTTGGTCAGCACAGCATACACCTGAGACTTCTCCCTAACTGGGAATTACCAGCGGACAGCAGAGAAGACACTAAATATAGTTTGTCTGGAGTGCTAAGAGTGGGAAAAAATAGTGCAATTGGTTATACAATACCAGTAGGTCAGCCCTGAAAACAAACATACAAGTAACATTATACAGATTGAACAAGATATACATACATATATATATGTATATAGACACATATGTACAAATATATAGAGTACATATATTTATAGCTACCTATATGCTGTACAAATGCCATGGATGTATCTAAGATATGTGCATGTATATTTATGCATATTATATATGTAAACATAGAATATACATGTTACTATATGAACACATTTGTATATATAATATATAGGCATACAGTAGCCTTATGTTTCTTGTGCTTTGATAATTCAGACTCCTGGTGATACAACCAGAATTACTTGGTCTTTTACTCACAGGAAAGAAAAACATCTCCAAGCTCACATGAACCTGCAAACAGTCTCTGGGCCATCCTGACCTTGACAATGGGTTTCCAAATAACAAAGAAGAGAGTCTTTTAGTCTTTGCCTTTCATTTCACACATGAGGAGATTCTGAGATGACTGGGTTATAGCCACAGGGAAACTCTGAGTCTGAAACTTTTGTCCCCTGAGTTCCAGTCTAGTGGTCTGGGTGTTATCATAACTGTCTCCCAAGCAGGTGATCGTGATATGTAACAATGATAGTGATGGGGGGAGGGTTTAAAAGAAAGACCCAATGTAATGGACTCAACTATAACAATCCTTCAGCTCTCAATTCTAGAAGTCAAATATATGTAGAGTACATTTGGCACAGTATTAAATCCATTTATTGCTTTTAGGCAGTAGATGAGCAACAGGATCTTTACAGCCTATGGAGCCAGGAGTCTATCTCTAGTTTTGAGTTTTGTAAAAGTGACTTTGTCTCTATGCCTCAGTCTGATCAACTGTGAAATAAGTGTGTTTCAGTCTACCCCAAATGATTGTTTTGAAGCGTGAATGAAGATGTGTGTACCAGAGAGAATTACCTAACAGAAAATTTAAAGGACAAATGTGGCTTGTTTCTGTTAGGTAATTCTCTCTGGTACACACTTCTTCATTCACATTTACAACATGATCTTATTCTGGAACAATGACATTGTGTATACATTGAGAGAAATACTTTTTTTTTTTTTTTTGTTTGTTTTTTTTTTTTTTTTTTTAATTTCTTTATTATGTACACAGTGTTCTATCTGCACAGCCAGAAGAGGGCGCCAGATCTCATTACAGATGGTTGTGAGCCACCCTGTGGTTGCTGGGAATTGAACTCAGGACCTCTGGAAGAGCAGTCAGTGCTCTTAACCTCTGAGCCATCTCTCCAGCCCGAGAAATACGTTTTAAAAAAAAACCCAATGTATACACAATGTCATTGTTCCAGAATAAAATCATGTTATAAAATTAATGAGCAATTTTTCAGTACTTTGTAGTAAGACTTGATTATTCAGTGTGCCTCTCTCTCTGAGAACAGCAGTCCACTCCAGGGCCCTGTGGGCCTGGGGTGACTGAGGTGGGTAAGGACAGAGGGGTGGGAAGCTATAGTTCCTCACCTGACACTTTCATAGAGAGGTCTCCTCCCCAGTCACAGAGAAAAAGTTCCTCTGCAGGAAAAAGGACAAGAAAGGCAAGCCTAAACTTGCAGGTGACATAAATACATTCATATTCTATCTGTTGATAACTTCATTATTCTCCCACAGGAAACAAACCAGGTGACCTTGAACACAGAGGGCTATTTGAAAGCTTGGAGCTGCCAAGGGCACAGACAGAAGATTCCACAGCACCCAGACCTGAGGCCAGGCACCCTGGCAAGAACAGTGACAGCAGCCCCAGCTGCCATTGGCACTAGGCTTTGGACTGGCAGCTTCACACATAGCATGTCTGTAGTCTTGAAAATGAGCCCTCAAGACAACAAGCATTGATACTGGAAAGTTGGACTCAAAGGTATCAGAAGTCTGTCAAGAAAGAGTGAGGAGAGCTAGCCCCCAAATGAAATCTGAGCAAATAGACCCAGGGCCTTGCTGTGCCTCTCACCCCTTCACAGTGCCTGAATTAGTGTGGGTCCTGGAAATCAAACCTGGGTCCTCAAGAAGAGCAGGAAGTGCTCTTAATCACTGAGACATCTCTCCAACTCCTTTGTTGGAATCTTAGCCAAACCCTGTGTATCTAACAATCTTTGGTTTTAAGTCCCATTGTGTAGATATACCTCAAACGAGGGACAAAATTTCTGTGAAAACTCAGACTGGCTAGGTTGACAAAATTAACCCTCTTCTTTTATAGATGGATTACTAGGTCTAAGAGAGAAGTCATCCACATCCCTGCTCCTTTAATCAGAGAGACTGTTTCCTGTGTGCTGGATGAAAAATTAAGAATCAGAAGGTTGTAGAGATCCTAGGCCCCACTATGACAATACTGAATACCAGGTAAAGGAAACAGAGTGTGTAGGCTCCATCATTATCCTTTGAATTCAATCCACACTGTGCAGGCTGGGGAGGCCCTTAGTGTGGGACCTGCATGCCTCTCAGGCTTCAGTTTCTTCCTTTTGCTGAGCTCAAGCCACACTAGTTTCTCAATCATAGTCTTCCATATTCCTTCATAGTCTGCCATATTCATCTCAGCTTTGGACTTGGCATTCTCAGCTCCCTATTTCCAGAATGTTGTGCCCCTGGCTTTGAAAAGCTGTCTCTTTCTTGCTATTCAGGTTTTACTTCAAATGTCAGTTTTCTCTCAACAGTTTTTACATTATCCCATTTTAAAGTCCCTATCCATTGTTCTAAATCACATCTTCCATCCACCTCTCCACTCAGTCATGCATGCCACTGAGTCTCTTGGCAGTGTCTTATCTTCCTGAGATGCCAGTTCCAGAGTAGTTCATGATTCCTGGCACATTGTAGAGGGAAGGGACCTATTCCTCCACTAACATGTCAAGTACAGGGGCCAGTAAGGCCAATGGCTATAAGTTACTGAGAACAGATTTTAATTTAACAAAAAGTGAAACATAACAGTCTATGCACTGGAAAGCCTGCCAGAATTCAACATCTCTTATATTCCAAGAGAGTCAAGAAGAAGCCAGATGTTGAAAGGGGGCTTCATATCGCTCAGTGATTGGACAAGCTCACCCAGGAGTCTAGAAAATATCTTAATTAAAAAGGAAGGGAATCTATTAAATAACCCTTCAAAAATATTTAAATTTCCTTCATAAGTCTCCTTATTACATAATTCACATTATGACTCAGACTCCAAATGTAATTAACTTTAATATACCCTCACAGTCCCAACAGTCTGATTGTCAACATGTTCACCATCAGAGGAAATAAGCAGAATAGTGCACGAGAGAAACAGTGATGTTCATGTGCCTCTGTCTTCAAGATACTGTCACAGTCCCTCCACCTAATGTAAGAACACAGCTTGCTCAAGCAAGTATGTTCTCTAGGGTAAAGGACTTTGAGATTTAACAAAAGAAATAGAAAGGAAGAGGTTATTTTCTGAGCAACTACTGTGTGCCAGACAGTAGGCACCCAACCAAAGGTCTCCTCTAAGACCTACAACACCACTACCAGCAAGAGTGGCTGTTCTCATTTTATTTCATATCATTAAGCAATGAAAAGGTGGTAGAGAATGATGAAAAGGTAAGGAAGCTCTGGGAATCAGACAGATCCAAATGGGAATTCTTAGAGCTAAGTGATACTATGTAAGTATATCACCTCTTAAGGACTCAGGGTGTCATCCCCTCTGCTCTCCAGAAAAATGTATGGAACCACAGCTGTCAGGGTGGGGTGCTGTGTCAAGAGAGTGGGGCCTGGAGACAGCAGCATCAAGATTAACATGAGCAAGAAAACAGTTTGCAGGGAAGGGCTGGGAATACTTCTTGACCTGGCATAGGTGGACTAAATGGAACATGTTTGAGAGAAGCCAGATCTTCACAAACATGACAGAGTCAGGTACTATGTAGCATATTGATAAAGAGTCATGAGCCTCATGTCCCACATCTAATTCTTTGTCCTTGGACACAGGATCTGGAATACTTCAGTAAGTGACCCTGAGACTCAGAGCCATGCCTATACAAATTCTATGAAATGGGTCTAAGCCTACAGCTTATGTGGGCAATCAGTATAACATCATTACTCATGCTTAATATGCAACAGTGAGTGTCTAGCACACAGTAGGTCCTCAATAAACACCATTGTCCTGCTTTTATCCCTATGGCTGTTATGGAAGTATATTATTAAGGTTAAAGAGCGTCTTCAAGGCCACAGAACTAGGAATCATCAAAACTAAACACCAGGGTCCTTCTCTAAGGCCCTCGCTTTGCCTTCCCCTACATTGGTTGGGCAACTTCTCTGCAGACACTATAAGTGCATTCCAGGCAGAGGCGGAAACTCCTGAAAAAGCCAGAGAAAATGGCAGAAGGCACCAGCTCTAATAAACTGCTGTGCAAATCTACTTCTTTCAAGTCTCCCATGGCGAGGAGTGATTTAATTTTCTGAATTGTACTGAAACCTGAGTGGAGACAGTTTGGACAACAGAACTGTCATTTTTTTAAATGCAGCTAAACTGGACCATAGAAAGCATCAGGTTATTTGTTCATCCTGAAGAGTCAAAAATGTCTTTGCTTTCATCTTTGCACAATGATTTAAGAGTCTGTTGCTGTGGTGTCAAATTTCCATCCTTGGCAGGGCATCTTGGAAAGCAAGGCATAGGAAACAGATTCAGTCTGTGCCTGTCAGTCTGTGAAAGGACATGGGTATTTCAAGACCTCCATAAATATTTATTTTCCTGAAATTGCCTATACATGACACTCCTCAGCCAACATTGACATTCGGTTTTGTTTGGAGTTATGATAATTGCTGTGTGGTAGGATGAGCTGGTAAGAATGCAGGGTAGAAAGGACCAAAGGGCAGCTCACATAATGTTAATAAGTATTCTTGGGAGGACATTTGCTATCTGAAGAAAACAAGTAAAAGTGGGCCCAAGTTCCCTTCAAAGTGATTCATACTCTTGGAATGCAGTTCTTCCAAGCCTTCAGAGTTCCTTGAAGTCCTCCACAATGTCGAAAGGTTCCAAACCCATAAAAGGTTACCTGGGTAGTGAACACTGCTCCATAGGATTGAGTTGGGGAGGGGGTACCTTGGCAAGGATAGGAAGGTGCCCTTGCAGGATCAGGGAATCCTATCTCCCCCACAGGTTAACTAGAAATCAAGCAACACAGTAGTGTCCTTCCCTCCACATACAAGATTAGAACCCAAAAACCCTGAGGAGGTGTTAGAAGGAAGTGAATCCAGTTTCTTCACCCAGCAGTCCAGGCTACCTCACAATTTAAAGAATTACAGCTGTCCAAGTGGGGATCTACACGGCAACTGTTTAGGGTCTTGTTAAAGAGGAAGATGGTCCTCTCAAAGTCCAGGGACAGGTGTGACTTTCTGCATCCCTATGTTCTCTGGGGGCGCTGGTCTACTGACCAGCCTGTGGACCAGACCTGAAACCTCAATACTCACTGCAACACTCACTGTGGAAGGGCTGTTCTTTGTTTCCCATTTGTTTTTCACTGGATGGACATAGCTTGCTTTTAAATCCAGGATTAGGAACAATCCTGGTAGACAACAAAGAGAGGGATCAGTCTGGCCACAGAGGCGGAGCTATTCAAGGAAGAGGATAACAAGAATTTGGAATTAACAGGATTTCCAGTCAAAGCCCAGGTTCCTATCTCAGCTCTGCAATTTAAAACCTGCAGGAAAGCCCTGAAATGCTCCGGAGTTTTGACCCTGTGTTTTTATTGTAAAGATTAAATAAAATGGTATATACGGGGCACTTAGGACACTGTGCTATTGGTAGCTAATTTTATCCCTAAAAATGCTGCATGGTAGAAATAGGATCTAGGGATGATAATTAGTCAAATGCATTTGTTCATGAGCCAAACTGCTGCACTGACTCAACCAGACGGAAGCTCAAGGAAGAAAGGACAGTGACAGGCAAACAGGATCAGGATCTCTGTTTGAGGAGAGCACAGAGCAGGGCCTTGATAAGAGACCCCGTCCCCTAGACAAAAGTGGAACAGCAGGTACAAGTAGCTGCAGCTCCAGAGAAGGGACGGAGGCAGAGTTCCTTCTCAATGTGCTTCATGCGTCGTTGTTGGGCACAGAAGGCAGCAATGACCTAAATAAATCCTTCATTGCACACAGAAACACCCTGGCATAGGAAGCACACGGCAGAGCTCTGTGATAGGAAGCCTTTCGTATTACTGCATACCCGAGTGGAAATAAGACCCTGCCAGGAGATAGGAGGCTGGAGGTGGGTGCTGCAGACTCTTATGCTCAGGACTGTCGTCCTGCTCAACCTTTGACAGGTGCATTTTTAGCTGCAGGGGCTTCCTGGGTAGGGCAGAGAGACATCCATCATGCCTCATTCATGAGTTCTGTGTATTTTTCCCAAAATGCAAAGATATAAGAGACATGAGAGGCACAAAGGCCATGCATGTACCAGCATCTTTAGCTGTCATATTATGGGAACATTTCACAGAAAGAGAAACTGATATAGGCAGAGAACAAGAACCCCAAATTCATGCACAGAGGTGCTTCACCCAGTAGGAAAACACAGTGTCCTGACCCCATACATATGGACACAAGCTACACTTTGGATCTGTGCTACTAGTGTGTTGGGCAAGAGAGACCAGAACAATTTACAGTTGTAAACAAATACATGCAAAGCAAAGCAAAGCAAATTCTTCCTCTAACACAAACTCAGGAGAGGGATTTGTCTCATTTCTTAGGACACTTTAAAGGAATGAACATCTGTGTCTTTTCAGCATTTGTGCTTTGAAGCACTGATGCCCAATACGATTGTATTTGCAAATCAGAGTCGTTGAGAAGTGATTTCGGTGAGGTCATGCAGATTGGGTCCTGATCTGAAAGGTCAGATATCCTTCTAAGGAGACAAAAATAAAATGAGTTCTTTATGTGTCCAACATGCATGAAGATAAGGAAGAAGGAACCTGTCTGTGGACCAGGGAGAAAACCCTATAAAGAAGTGAGTTTTGGCCGGGTAGTGGTGGCGCATGCCTTTAATCCCAGCACTCAGGAGGCAGAGCCAGGCGGATCTCTGTGAGTTCGAGGCCAGCTTGGGCTACCAAGTGAGCTCCAGGAAAGGCGCAAAGCTATGCAGAGAAACTCTGTCTCGAAAAAAAAAAGTGAGTTTCTCAACACCTTGATATTGAGTTCTCATCCTCTAGGACTGTGAGCAATGAATGCTTGCCTTTTAAGCACCTATCCCTAGTATCTGTGTAGAACAGCTCCACTAGCACAAAGTCCTCAGAGACGTAACAGCAGAACTAAGCTCTTTGCTGGAAGCCCTTCTGCTGTGTAAGCACAGGACTGCCTGCTGGATCCAGGCAGGTGACATCATGTATCAGGTTAGTTGATTATTAGGGGCTGTGGCAAGCAAGCTGTGCACATGATCTGTCTAAAGAGGCAGCTGCTGTCCACTCTGGCAGATGCCATTCAAGTGCAAGGACTGGAATGATCTGATACTCTGTTTTCTTCTGGATTCGACTATGGATATTAATGTGAGAAATATTAGTTTTTGTTAATGTAATATGTGAATATTTGTTGCTAAATAAGGAGAAGGTAAGAAAAAAAATGGAGAGCAAATCAAATCTGCAAGTTCTGATACTGGGATCTCCCTTTCTCCTGCAGGTGAGCACTCACTGTTCCCCAGTGGCTTCTGCAAGATTTCTGAGCTTGCATAGCATTCTGGAGATACATAAACAATCTACTCATTGTCTTCGAGAGTTCTCTCTAATGTGGAAGACACACATAAAGGAGCTAATTGCAAAGTTTCTGAGTGAATGTGAAGAAAGACATGTAAATAAGAGGTTTAAATTGTAGAGAATTGAAGAAAAGCAGGGTGTACCTAAAAAGAGGCCACAGGAGAGGTGATACCTGAGCACAATCATGAAGGAGACATAGGGCTTGCTTTACAGATCCCTTAACAGGGCATTCATTCTAGAAGTTTTAGAACAGGAAATAGGAGTGTGTGTGTGTGTGTGTGTGTGTGTGTGTGTGTGTAACCTCTAACCTAGCATTTGCTATGGGGCTCACATGCTATTGATGAGTGTTGACAGAGATGAAGTTTCAGGAGCTTGGGACTCCATGGTGTAGAAGTCCAATAGGAGAATGAACACAACGTTCTGAGTTTGAATTCCTGCAAGGCCACTTCATTGGATAGATTCCAACTTGGGGAAAATTACTGGAAATTCTGGAAATTTTCTGCCCAGAGATTTTGTTTACATGTGTGCTTGGTTTATCATGGACATTTAAAAGCAAGTATTTAGGTCAGGCATGGTGACATACACTTGGAATCCTAATGCTTAGTACGCAAAGGAGAAGGACTGGGCTGCATAATGAGATCCTGCCTCAAAATCAAAATAAAATGAAAACCTCGAATTTTGTATACATGCTTCTGCACTGACAGGGGAGCTGCCCTCGCACATCCCTGCAAAATGTATGTTGAATACATATATCCTATCGAACATCCCAGCTGAGCAGCAAGGTGCACCACAGAGTGTTGGTGGTTTCCGTGGTGACCTCACACCCGACTTGGAGGTGCAGCAGAGAGCTGCCCAACATCCCAAGAGAGGATGGATCCAAACATTGCTGGCTCAAAAACAACTCCAAATTTAAAATGAAAATACAATTTCTTCTGGATGTATATCACTTTCTCACCAAAGTTGAAAAGTCCTGTGTTAATATCACATCTTATCTGTACCGCTGAGTACCATGAATGAATCAGAAACAGAACAATGCCACAGACACAGTCCCAGGCTGGCGAGAGTCTC
The DNA here is from genome assembly GCF_049852395.1 of Peromyscus maniculatus bairdii. Classification (NCBI taxonomy): domain Eukaryota; kingdom Metazoa; phylum Chordata; class Mammalia; order Rodentia; family Cricetidae; genus Peromyscus; species Peromyscus maniculatus. The sequence goes on from NC_134861.1 coordinate 36,661,861, forward strand.
TGTGTATAAAACACTTGTCATGCAAGTGGACCTGAGTTTGAATCCCTAGAACCCATGTAAAGCTCAGCATGGTAACTTGTATACCAGTGTTCCAACAGTGAGATGGGAGGTGTAGATAAGAGAATCCCTAGATGATCAAAGGCCAGCTGATCTGGCATGCACAACTATGAACAAAAAAAGAAGCACCCTGTCTGGAACAAGGTGAAAGGTGGGATTCTACACCTTACGTGGTCCTCTGACCTCAACATGCATGTGTTGGTATGCGTACAATGGTGCGCGCACGCGCGCGCACGCACACACACACACACACACACACACACAGATCATATAGACATATATCATAGACATAGATTCACATACACACGTATACAGATATATACATATGCATCATAGACATAGATGGACATACACAGAGACATATACAGACATATCGTAGACATAGATATACACACATCATATAAATACATATCATAGTCATAGATGCACACAGAGATATTATGTACAGACATATCATAGACATAGATGCACACACACAGAGTTTTTTAAAAAAAGACAAAACCATGCCCATGAGGAACTCAGGAGGGAAGTTGGAATGGAAATAATCAAAACCTGGCACCATAGCAGGCAGTGATTTCATAGTGACTATATATTTTTCTGAATAAACCCATAGCCACTTATGAAACAACATTCTTTGACCTCCCCTATTATAAACACACACACTCATAAACACACACAAACCATGGTGAATTACACTTTACAAAAACAACCACATTTAAATGCTACTTGAGTTCAACATTTCTTTGATACGTTCAGCCTTGGTACTGTAAAATTAATTACTGCCTCAATTTTTCTGACTCCAACTTCAATTTATCCATAATGAATCTACTGTAAACAAAGGACACCTATTTTGTTTTACTGCTCATCTAAAAGACGTGTCATCTATCTATATATTGCTGCCCTTGACATAACTCTTTTGAAGTTCTCTTATTATTTCTTACTATAATTTCAATATCTTCAGATCAAATATGATGACATTTGTCAAGAGAGATTATTATGAGTCTCATCTTTCATTCTTTCAGAATGTGAATACAAAATGATTGACTTACACTTTGTACCTTTAAAGTATTATTTATTTTTATTTAGATAAGGCATTTGAAACAGGTTGGCATCAACAGGAAGATTTCTACAATCAGCTAGATGAATCCTGGCACTCACAATGGGAAGTTTTCGAGACCTAAGAGTTTAGCTTTGAATCCCAGCTACACAGACATTCCCCTGTGTAACCCAGATCAAATCCTGTGATCTGTGTGCCTCGTTTTCTTATCTGAGATGTGAAGATTGCAACAGTACTGACTTTGTGTGATTGTCATGAGAACCAAAGGAAGTGTTAGTACAGAAGAGGCTAAAGAGAGGGCCTGGCAGAGAGAAAAATCCTCATGAAATGTCAGCCATTGTCACTCTCTGACTTCTGTCCTCCACTGTAGCTGATAAAGGCTCTATTCAGGTAGTCTAAGTAACTAACCTAGATAATCTCAGCCACATACAACAGGTCTCCACAAAAGCTCCCTTGCTTGAAAGGGCCATTGCATGGGAATGGATCTATGTTAAGCTACTGTCAGGAGCTGGGATCCAGTCCAGCCTTGTTGTACTGACCTCTTTGTGACCTTGCCCAAGATTTGGGGACATTCTAGACCTCATTTGAGGAGGGAAATAATTAGGACACAGGTTCTAACTATTTAACACACACCTAAAAAGATAAATACTCAGAAAATTAAGACATACTCATATGTCTTAGTAATTACCGAATTCCAAACAGGATGATTCCTGTTAAGCTAGTCATAAAGCCTTATCACTTAACCCACTATCAGCCTAACAGGCATAGGTTAAATGTAGCAAATTTCTAAGCTGCTAAAGTGTTCTTGATGAGGAGAAGAAGGGGAATAACACCGTTTTTAGTAGGTAAATCTACTGTCTTCAGATCACAGCTAACACTTTTTTAATGAATATTAGTGAAACAAACAGCTGGTAGTAGATAGATCAAATACACTAAAGAATAGGCTATAAGAAAGGCTTACTTGTTGCAAGAATAAAGTAAGATACAATGCCATAGTATGATACTGACAGTGGGCAGGTTGTGATTTGACTCTCCCTCCCCAAGAGCCCTCTGTGCCAGAAAACTGTGGACAGTGAAACAACAGCTTCAACAATGAGAGGCAAAAGACTAGAGTTGATAAGAATTTAACAACTGAAAGAAGTTTGAAGTATGCCTCTTGGAGAAGACACTGGAGACCACTTGGGAGTCTATGAGAATAAGAACAAAGGTCAACACATTCGAGTGATGTCCAGACTACAGCACAGGGGTGGGGAAATGTATAAATAGAGTGATGTGCTTGAGATACCTCGAGTTTAAGTCCTGGCTCAGGTCTGTCTCCCTGGGGGTTCTACTTCTCCTTCAGGGCCTCAGTTTTTCATCTAGAAAGTGAGAAAGGGCACCCTGGTGTCCTAGTTGGGTGGATATAAGAACTAAATGAACTGTTCTAAGAATCGTGCTAACTTTCCTGATACAAGGTAGATTTTCAATAAACAGGAACTCTGTGATATATGATCTTTCATAAGCTGGTGACACTTGAGAAAAAAATCAAAGGATAATAATGATAATAATTTGAGGTTTAAAGAACTATTTTTTTGTCTCCTTAGATAATTTTCTTAAGTATAGCAGGGAGTTGAAACACTCTAAACACTAACACTTTGGCAGAAAAAAAAAAGGTTTTTTTTTTTCTTCTCAAAATACAAAAATGTTGCATACTTTTAGTTACAAAGAAAAAAGTAACAGGTAAAAAGCAAACTACAGAACACAACTGTTCTTAGCCTGGTATTTATGAAGGACAGCTATTAGAAGACAATTAGTCATTATAGGAAAATCTTAAAAGCTATCCAGGTAAGGAAAGAAAGTAGGTGATGATAATCTCATACACTGGTTTGCCTGAGCCAGCCAGACCCAACCCTAGGAGGCCATACAACCAGATTCCCTGGCTTGATGTCAACCTAGGGCTTCCATAGCTTCCTTTGAAATGTGTGTGATGAAGTTGAGATTGAGGACCGGGATAAGAATGAGCAGGCTCAACCTGTAAGATTGAAAAAGCAATGGTGTTCTGGGATCAGAAGCTTTTGAGCCCTGGGAGATCTGCTTCACAGAAACGCTCTGCTGAGTGAGAACAGCCAAAGAGAGCACAGGGAGGAATGACCTTGACCACACAATGAACATCTGCACAGGCTGTGTCAAGTTGCTTAGGAGACAAAGGGCAGCTGTGCATCTGAACTCAGGAAGTCTAAACTAACACATGTGCTTGCTCTCAAAGATGGTGTGTCTATTTATAACAAATGAGCTTTGAATTTATAATAGTAGCACTTTCACTTCCCAACTGCAAGGACCACATCCCTCTCTTGAACCTTGTTCAATGAATCCATCTATATATATTTCATTCTCTATTGCATTGTTGTACCTGGATTCAGTGCAAGGCATCAAGAAGCATGCAGAATTGTTTGTCCTGTCATCTGGGACCCAAGTCCTCAGAGATACAGCCAAGTCAACAGTGGTCATAACTATGTCACCTGGACGAGCAGTGCTCTCTCAGCACAGGAGAAGTAACCATACTTATTCAAAGTGGTTAAGCTTGAGAGGAGTGCCTACTTCTCAGCATCTCCTCCATGAATTTCTTGTCTCGTGCAGGTTGGTGGCAGGCTTCTGCACACTCAAGTCTTTCAGGGATCCTGAAAGAAAGCAGTCACTGTTTCAAGCAGAGCATGTCACCAGCCTGAAGAGAAATAAATACTCTCCAATGCAGCAAACACAAAATGGCTCCTAAATTTACAGGACAGGAAATCTATCCATTGTCCTCCTAGAACAGAGATCTCTGCAGTTCTCCATACAGGAAATAATTTGCCAAGGGATACAGACGCCATCAGAAGAAAATCCAGAGAGAACATAAAGAATGACCCAGTGTGAACCTGATGAGAAAAAGAAGACATAGAATCTCTGCACAGGAAGCAGTGTGCACCAAATGTGGGGATACTCACATCACTGAAATAACGGGGTCCCAACATCAGATTCCAGAGAATAGAGTGGTAAAGGACTTCAGTGGGCACACCAGCTCCCCAACTTGGAAGTTCATTGATACTTCCACTTTTTAAAAGCAAAACATAATAAGAAGAAAAAGCTTTTACACACCTACTATATGCATTATATGCTCCAACTAATTAAATGAACTGTCATTAAATCACCATTAAATGCATCATTGCACTTAATCTTGAAGACTTAAAAGGAGGGTGGCAGGGTCTCTTGTGTTTTCATTCAACAGTTCCCAATAACCGTCTGCTGGGCTTGGGGGTGGGAGGCTCTAGACAAATCCCCCAAACTCTATAACTTCACCTCTTGGAATAGATTTAATATTAAATATATGAGCAGAACTTATATATAAGAGAACTGTGTAATTGAAATTATGAGTGAATACCTAAGGAAGAGTGAAATTATTTACTTGCCCAAGGTGACCTTTGCACTGAAACCTTATGTTGTGGGATGAGATCACATCTATGTCTAAGAGTCCAACACAATTCCCGGAGTTCTCCATTGCACTCGGGGGACATGGAAGTTTCCCTTTATCCCTGAGTTTTGCAAAGATTACTCAGGGCATAGGGAGAGACTAACAGGGAGAGATGCTGCAGACTGCAAACGGTGGCCAATGTTATGGAGCCAGAGGAGGAAAAGAGAGGAAAGCAGGAGGATAAAAGATCTGTATTTCAGCTGAACATAGCAATAAAAAAGAAGTTATGAGCCTCAGCCTGATCAATCACCGGCTGCTGTGGACAAACACAGCTGTAATAGTTGCTCAGAGTAGGAGAGATCGATTCAGGGTTGCCATAGTCAATTAATTTTCTGCTCTCATTGCTTCAAATGTTTCTGTGCCTCAGTTTCCTATTATATTTGTACACACACACACACACACACACACACACACACACACACACACACACACACCTATTTACCTTTGGGCTAATTTCTGGCTGCTAGGGACTACTTGGAAAATCAAGAGGTATTTGAAGTTTCCCTTCCTGCTTAAAGGACAAGTGAGGTCCCCCAAGTCCATATCTTCCTGCTTTAGAGCCAAGTGATGAGATCACCTGTGTGAGGGACACTGTGACCTTTCATCACTCAGGGATGGGGCAATCATCTATACTCAGGATGGTACTCTTATCTGATTTTCAGCCAAAATCTGCCTTTCCAGAGAGAGAAACTAATAATGAGTATTGGGTGCCACCATGTTGATACTGGCTATGTGCCAGGCTTCCTAATGGATGCTCTACATACATTACAAATAAAATTCCTCACCAAATAGAAAGACATTTTACAGATAAAACAACGAAGGTTTTTAAAATGCAAAATCACTTTCCAAATGTGAAATATAATGGAAAAACACTTCTTTTCTGGTCAGGGATATTTTCTTGTTCCCAGAGTCACTGTGAACTCAAAACTACTCTTGGAACAGAGCTCTAGCTCTATGTGTGGTCTTACTTCCCAGGAGGGTGATAAAGGATGGCTCTATTAGCCCCATGAATGGATCATTCACACAAGGTGTGCAGATGGAGCAGATTCGCTGGGGGGGGGGGGCTATGATTCTCCCTGAAGAGCCATTCCCATGGAGCACAGAGCAAGACACTCTGAAAGGCTTCTCCAAGAGTTTATTTAAACAATGCAAATGTAAAGCCCAACCAAGGAGGAGCCCCACCTCCCCAGAGGACCAACAGGGGCACAGTGGCTGGTCCCTCCACAAGGTGGCACTCCATGTCCTTGTCTTTTCATCTGCAATTTTACACTGCACAAGGATCCCCCCCCCCCCAGCTTCTCTCCAGCTTGACAATTTGAGCTTTTTATTTCTTTCCTTGCATATTAAGGGCATTACTTTGGGAACCTGAGCTTTGGGACACAGTATGGAGGTGGCGTTAACCTAAGTGCCTGCATGAAGATATAAGCAGGGCTTGCTGAGGACATTTCTATCATATATTACTAGACTCCCTGGCCCTGAGTTTTGTTTGTCTGCTCCTAATGGGTTTTCTGTCGTCTCACCTTCTCTTTTCTTCTTCTACCCTCTGCTCCTCCCTGTCTCCATCCTTCTCTCCCACAACATGCACTCTGAGTCTTCTCCTGCCTTCATCCTATACCGTTACTTCTTTGCTGCCTCACATGAGAAAGATAAATTAAGGTTTGAAAAGCAAAATACTGAGACACTGTCCTATAAATGTGATGTATGAGCTTTAGTTCTCGGCCCCCATGACACAGTATTCAATTTCTTATCCAGGGTCATTATCACTTTCTGTTGTGAGCTTCATGTGACACTGTCCGTCAGGCCCCTTGTATCTCTTGACATAGTTTATTTGGTTAGCTGAGCATTAAACAACCTCCTGTTATAAATTCAAGCATGCCCATTTCCCAGATGTGAAGACTGAGGTTTAGCCATGTGACACAACTTACCTTTTATGGCATGGTTCATACATAGTAAAGCAAATTCCAAACAAACCCAACTGGCTGGTTAACTGAATGCCATTGTGCCCATATTTTTCTAGATAATATTCTAAAGAAACACACTGCTAGTATGAAGTTCATGTTACACAGGTACTAATATTACATGTAACAGAAATGTATTATTTTATCTTAAGCAATATTTTACCACTGAGGAAGCTATAAAAACACATTAGAAACTATACAAGCAACAAACTCCTTGCTAATTTGATTCCCTGTCAAGTGGCTGCCTGATAAGACATGCTCACATCCATCCTCACCACATGTTCCAAGAATCCTAAGGAGATCCGCCATTCAGTTCCTAATCCCAGTCCACCACACCAGGCCCAGCACAACAGAAAGGCCATCAATAGGCTGACGAACTTTGTAGTCATCTGATGGAATAGCAAGTTCAGGGATGAGCTTGCAAAGCAGTGGACACTGGCCCCAGTGGAGTCCTGTGGGGACCTAGCCTTTCCTTCATTATTAGTACTGTTTTTGACAACGTCTTACATGTATATAAAGTATTGCAATCACTCGCGGCCCCTTATCTCCCTCCCATCTCTACAGAACACCACCCACCATCCCCACCAGTCGCTTTCTCAGATTCACGGATTGGGGTTGATTTTGTGACTTACTAGGTTTAACCAGGGTTATCAGTGTGGCCACGGGTTTGGAACCATGCACCGGAGCCTGATGGGGTCACCCATGGAGATGTATCTAAAGGCAATGATTCCCTGCCCTCCCTAAATCGACGGGAGCAAATAGTTCAGCAGTGAGAGACAGGCCCCTCAGAGTCCCTCCTCCAACCCTGCTTGACTTGGGCAGAACCAGTGCCTGTGTCTTCAGCTGCTCTGAGAGGCCATGGCTGTGATCGCAGTGGCCCTGTCTTGCCGAGGAGACAACATTTCACAGTCCTACTCCCTATCACCTGGCTTGTAGATTCTTTCCTCCTTTTCTTCCATAATGTTCCCTTTGCCCCAGAGGAGCTGATACAAATTATTTGTTCCAGGCTAAGCACTCAACTATCACTTATTCTCAGCACCCTGTGCAGGTATGAGCCCCCTCGCAAACACTGCTGTTCACTAGAAAGAGAGGATTCACTGGTCAACATCTACACGTACAAACATAAATATTTAGAAGGACAGCTTGACCCTGTCAATTTAGTTAAGCAATGGTATTCAGTTCCCATGTCTCCCCTGCTATGCTTTTTTTTTTTAATCCAGTTTACAGTACCAGGCATGGATTCTCTCTGGTGGGGCAGGTCTCAAATCCAGCTAGAGAACAGTTGATTACACACATTACCGTAGTACTGCTGTCACACAAGTAGATACGTCTTGCCTGGCAGGCTGGTTTCATAGACAGGAAGATTCACAGCTGTCTAAGACTATTGACTGACGTCTCCTCACACTTCTCCAGCAGCCTGTACAGCACCTTCTAGAACTACGATGGACCAGCCTACAGATGGGACAGCCTTCCAGCTTAATGTCTCTGTTGTGCATCCGAGGGAACATGGTGTCTTTAGCAACCCTGTCTCACCATCTTGTGCTGGCTGGCAACAAAGAAAAGAGTGATAAGAGCGTGTCCTGTTTGGGGGATCCCTGACCTCCAACTCATAAGGAAGTATCCCACCCCTGCCACGGGGTTTGTGTTTTAATAACCCATGGCTACTAGGGGCAGCTTTTTTCCAGCTATGCTGGACATTTCCCTTCAAACAGTTTATTAAAAAAATAAATTGTATATTTTAATTTGGTTAGAGGATAGTAGGTTTCCATGTGGTTTTTTAATATCCCTTCATCAGGTTAACCCTCCTCCCTGCCACCTTATCTCTCCTATCCTCCCACCCATTTTTACTTAAATCTTCCCTGCTCTATTTCCCCATTGCCTGTGTCCTTCTATCCTCCTGCCCTTTGTACCATAATCCTCCCAACGGCCTCTTTTTAGTTTTCTGGCTTCTACAGGTACTGCAAGCTAAACACACAGAATTAGGGATTCTAATACTAGGTCTGGAGAGATGAGCTTGGGACCATCTTTGCATTTAATAAGGCCCTGCCTTAGTGGACCCAGTACTCCTCTGGTAGCCTCACAGGTTGACATTTCTTCTTCCCAGAGACTGCTGAGAAAGATATGGCTCATGATACCACGGGCTTAAAGAGAGAATGTGTGTCTCAGTTACTAACTACATACCGGGTTCTGTTTCCCTATTTTAACAGTTATATTAAAATAGGCTAGGCTAGGCTAGGCTGCTCCCTGCTTAGCTCACCAGGGAAAACAACATTTCTTTTTCATCTTGGACCATTCCCTCAGGCTAAACCATTTCACCTTTGAGATTACAGTGTAACCCTTTCCTTAGCGTCATATGATTCAGTTTTCAGAAAAATAATTTCCAAGGAGAGTCAAGAACCTAGTGAGAATTTGTAAGACATAGAATCCAAGACAGATATGACCACAGATGGATCTCAGGACTCAGGGGTACTAAGTACACACCCTACTGCTGACCTACACTCTGAGCCTATACTAAATGAATTTTTAAGTATCTGGGATATACCTAAACTGTTCTTTATTATTCATCTAAAATTCAAATTTACATGGCAGTCTTAGGTTTCCATCTGCAAAGTCTATCAAATTTATACAAGATGACTTTCTGAGCATGGCACCAGTCACTTTTACATCCTTTTCTCTTCAGAATAATGTTGAGAAAACTAAGGTCTTGAAAAGTAACCCATACTGAAAACAAACAGGAGTGTCTATTTCCAGCAAAATATAAGTAATTCCAAAATAGAATCTCAAGTTATCTTCTGTGACACCCTAGCCTGGGGAGGGTCTGTTTTGAGAAGCAGTGGGAATCAAGGGCAAACCAGGTTTCTAGAGGAGACCAGTTTTCCAGCCTACTCTGGTCCCTGCCTCTGAAGCAGTTATTTTTCTGAGCACAGCGAGGCGAGCATGCCTTTTCATTTCAGCTTCATCTGCAATCACCTTTCTCTCACTGTATTCTAACTGCTGATATAGGAGTTTGATTGACTCTCCTAAATGAAGAATGAAGACATTTACATAAAACAACCTACTGCAGGGCTTACATGCACTGAATCTGCAGGAATTCTAGGGGAAAGGCGACAAGACGTAAAAATGCTGAAGTGGAAGTTCTTGATGGATAAAAGAAGACGTGAACAGTTTTCAGCCTAAGTGTATTTCTTCACTTACAGAGTGTGGGTTACTCATTCAGTCCTCCAGGGGTTGAATAATCTTAAGCTATCTGCTCGGCACAGGTAGAGGATTCTGGCTGCAGGTCCCACACCTACCAGCTTCTGGCAGGGAATGGGGGAAAAAAGTGACTCATTTCCAGGCCTCAGTTTCCTTAAACATAGATCGAAGAAACCGAGAGCTCTTCCTTCCACCTTTGCAGGACTGGGAGGGGAGAGAAAGGAGGCAGCTGGAATTATCACCAGCTGCCAAAGCTAGGGCTTATCATTCTACATTCTTTCTGCGTCAGAGGGGTTTGCAAGGCTATGGTAGCCTCGGCAATGGGCTCCTGCTACAGGGTCAGTTACTTGGCTGAATTTACACTTTGGAGACCTTAAAACAATTTGTTGGGTTCTCAAGAATTGGATCTATACCAATTTTGACTATATTTGATTTTTTTCTTTACTCTCTAATACTTTTCTCTCTTTTTTTTTTCCTTAAATATTTCTTCCCCCATGAAGTCCTCTGTCATTTCCCCAGATGAAGACTCTCAGGGTTGCTCTTTGAGCCAGTACTTGGGAGCAGACCTGGTGTTCGAGAAACTGAAACAAACAGACACCTCCAGGTCTTCGCTCTCATGGAGCGTATCTCCTTGTGGGGGAGTGTGACATAGTAAGCAAGTGAGTCAGGCAAGGAGCAGGATAAGGACAGCTAAGCCCATTCAAGAGCTACACAATTGTCTTAAGAAAGCACTGATGTGAACAAAGGGAACTGTGACGAAAGAGACCTATCTCTGAGATGAGGCCACTGAAGACGGCTTTACATTCCCCACCTTTTGTGCCCAACCTTGCTAATTTATCTGACTTCCCTGAACTGTAAGTTTACCAGGAACCTGAAGCATTTCTTCATCTCCTGGACAACTGCCTATCCACAAAGTTTGGGCAGATTTGGAAGATGGAAAGGCAGAGTATCCAAGGTCAAAAGCACACTTCATACTTAGAAAAATAAATAAATAAATAATTGGTTCCTGAAAGACAAAGCTAATTTCTGTAATCATATTTTTTAAGTCAATGCCAGACAAAGAAATTAAAGCTCCAAAGAACTCGTCACTAAGGACAGAATCTAGGAATGCAAAGCAAATTGGAAAGTACGCATGTAAACTATTTCTGGCACATATACATATTCGCTGCTCAATTAAAAAGGCCCTGAACACCAGTGCTCCCAGCATGGACTCTCTACAAGAACATCTTCCCCACTCCCCTGCATAGCTCCAGAGACCCAATCAGCTGTGATCCTGTATGGATGTCTTCCATGTTAATCTATAGCATCATTGCTTGGTTTGGCAGTCCATCATCACATTTAACGCAATGTCCAGTCCAAGGAAGATGCTCAGCAAACATGCCCACTCATCACTTTGTTGGGGAATATTGTTTTAGGGTGTATTACTTTTGTTTATGCTCCATTTGTTTAACTCTGTGAAGCCATGTTACTTTGCCAGTATAAAACACCTGATGGTCTAATAAGGAACTAAACGGCCAATGGTAAGGCAGGAGAAAGGATAGGTGGGGCTGGCAGGCAGAGAGAAGAAATGGAAGGAGAAATCTGGAAGGAAAGAAAGATCAAGGAGTGAGATAGGAAGGAGGAGGATTTCAGGGGCCAGCCACCCAGCCACCCAGCTACATAGCCAAACACAGAGAAAGAAGGAAAGAAAAGGTATACAGGAAGAGAAAAAGATAAAAAGCCTTGAGGCCAAAGACAGACAGGATAATTTAAGGAAAGCTGGCTAGAAATAAACCAAGCTAAGGCTGGCCATTTGTAAATAATAATAAGCCTCCATATGTGTGATTTATTTGGGAGCTGGGTAGCGGGCCCCCTCAAAGAGTAAAGAGCCAAAAAACAATCAACATCACTTTGAAAAAAAAGTTAGATATTCAGAGAAATATCAGAGATTAATCTGAAATTGCAAAATACAATCAAGACTCCATATTCCCATACTGAAAATAGTTTTGCGTCAGATAGTGAAACTTGATATTGATTACATTGAACTAGCACCTAGGCTACATGCCAAAGGCCTCCCGACTTACCAGATACCCTGGCATTTTGTATCGCAATTCCCTGGTTTCTTTTTAAATTCTCAGTGTATGACAATCTAATCATTAGTTCTCTCCCTGTGTCTCCTCCCCTAGAAGATGTGTACAGGGTGGGGTGGGGGGGGTAGGGGAGTGGGGAGGGGGGGTCCATCTGTTTTATTCCCTGCTGTGTTACTGGTAGGAAGAACAGTGAGTGTTGCCGAGCTGGAACTCAGCAAATGACTTAAAGGTGTAAATGGGATTCTGAAACTGCTTACTGAGACAAGGACCAGAGGCATCCCCAAGTGACTGAAGCAGATGCCTCACCCATGTGGAAGGAAGTGATTACAGCAGTCTCTAGCCCTTTTCCCACATTCCTATTGTGATTGTACAGGTAAGATCTTCAGTGTCGCATTACAACCCAAATTCCATTCTATCCTAGGCACCAGAAACCACAGATTGCAGGCCTGTGGGAGAACTCTGGGGTCCCTTCATAGAAAAATGCTCTGTTGGGCCCACGTATACTATTTAGACATGTTGAATTAGCTGCTAGAACCTGATGTCAGTAAATTTTACGTAAAACTATGAACCTGCAATTTATCTTAAGCAGTAAACAAAACCTGGCGAGGTTAGGCCACAGGTTTCACTGGCAACGAAGTTGGATCTGAGCTCTAGGCTCACGTTGGTGTTCTACCCAGGCTGCTTCTTGCCTGGCAGCTGAAGGCATTGCCATTTGCGACCCCTGCTGGAAAGCTACCAAAAAGCAGGAAGCATGAAGGAGAAAAAAATTAGGAAAAAAAAAATGTCCTTTGGGATCTATTTCTGTTATGTTTAAGCCATTCCTTGGAAGAATAATGTATTCATTTTTTCTAGTCCTCTCCTGGTAGCACATAACTATTGACAAACTATGGCCCAGTAAATATTATTCTAACGGCCTGCAAAAGCTATGGACTTAATTCCCTGTGGGTGGAGGGAGCTGAGAAGGCTTCGTGCCAGAGGCAGTCCTGAAGATGGATCGTGGAGGCTGTATGCATCAGCTGCTTACAATGTTGCTTGACTCAGACACAAAAAGGAATTTGTTTGAAGACTATGTGTTGCCTCTAGGAACTAGTGAGATGCTGAAAATCCAGGATTGGAAAATGAGAAGGAATGAAGGGGAACCAGACTCCAGGGATGATGTCAAGATGGTGCCCGAGGAATAGTTCCACTGGGAGCACATCTTGAGACTTGGATGCTGCTGCTGCTGACGCCAGCCACTCGATCTATGACCCAAGTGGGTGATAAACACTCAGCAGTTCCTGTGTCCTTAACCTGCTCCCTCCAGATTCCAATCCTCTGGTGGGATCATTTAACTGAACCTGAGTTCAGGGCTGCGAGGTACAAACTAGGAAAAGAAACTCCACCTCCAATGAGGAGCATCTATCTGAAGCAAGACAATGAGGTTCTCTATAGAAGATGATATTTGGTTGCTGAGTGCTTTCCATCCATGTACTAGGGAGTCAAGTGGTGATGCAGGGAGAGGCACCCTGTATGAAGGCTGTAATGAGAACACATAGATCTGAATTCCAATCTGGAATCCTCTGTACCTTTAGAAAACTGACAACATTTCCTAATCTGCAGATTCTCAATTGTTAAAATAGAAATGATGCCATCTGCTCTCCTGAATGGCTGTGAAGATTTTGTTCAATCATTCATTCACTTTTCCAAACACATTATGGACTGCCTATTAAGTGCTTCATACTGAACTAGGCTCTGGGGACAAATTCTGGAAAAAAGAAAAAAGAAAACGGAAGAAAAGCAAGCACTTTGTGCAGATGACCAAGTTAGATAAGGGATACCCACAAAACTGGTCATGCTTCACTCTCCCCAAGCTTAGTCATTGATTGCTAACTTTTCTCTGTTTTTGATTAAGCGATATTATGTCCCTCCTTTTAAATACATTCCCTTAAGACACGTGTACATACTGAACTTAAAAGCAAAACTACATCAAAAACCTTTAAAGGGCAAGGGATGTAGGTCAGTTGGTAGAGTGCTTGCCTAGCACGCTAGTTTGAACTCCAGCCCCACACAATAACCAGGTGCTATAGTTCATGTCTAGAACCCCAGCACTTGGTATTGGGAGTAGGAGGGCCAGATGATGTCCAAGGTCATCTTTAGCTACATAGCAAATTTGAGGCAAGGCCAGGATACATGACTGTCTCACAAAGACAAAGAAGACAAAGCAACTCTAAAACTGAATATTGATCCTGAAAATTAAAATTATAATTCTTAGAAACAGTAGGGCTCAGTGTTGATGTAATTCATGTAGAGAGCCCATAAGATGAAGCTTATTTAAATTTGTCCTCATTTAATGTTTAGTTCCTGTGATAACTCGGTCATACTTCAATTACAATTAACATGAACACTGAGCAGATATAAAATAAAAATGCCAGAAAGGCATTTTAGATAAACAAAATTTCACAAGTGTTATTGTAGTAGGTTATTGTCGGCGAAGTATCTTTCATGTGTATTTTATCACTTCCTCTTAATCATCCTCCAGTCACTAATCTGCAGGAAAGACTGTGAGGTTTAGAAAGAGAAAACAGTTGGGTTAAGGTCATAGGGCCAGAAGTTGGCTTTACCCAGTCTGCAGTCTCTTGTTTTCTCTTTCCAGAAGGGCAGCCTGGCAGAAAGCAGAAGGCCCATGCCCAGGCGGGGGACTAGGGAACAGCGGTGTTAGCCTTTTCTAACCTCAGCTGGAAAGTCCCTACCTTTGGCAACATCGAGGAAGCTAGTACACTTGTCACAGAGTGGCCAGGAAAGTTCTACACTTCGAAACTCGGGCCCTGGAACTGGTGTCTAGACACTTGTGCGTGACAGGCACAGGTTAAAACTCATGAAAGCATCCACATGTTTGACCACCCCTGCCTCCAAATCTAATCACCTAGGAGAGAACATGTCTCAGTCCTGCTGGTAGCTGTGTGCCACCCAGTGTGTGTTCCTGGTCTCAGAAAGGCAGAGCACAAAGTTAAGCAGCACCTACCAGCCAAGCCATTCCCAGCTGCTTTCAAATTGCCACTGAATTTTTACTTAAGACAAGAAAAGCTCCCATGAAGCTTTTCCCTTCAGAGAATCCCTGGGATTTTTCAAGGCAGAGAATTTCTCTTGAGGATGAAAACACAGGTCTCAGCTATATAAAGGAGTTTGAGTAAGGCAAAGCTTACTCTGCTTAACAAGCTGTAGGAAGAGGATAATCCGCTGGAGAGAGCGCCTCTGCTCCTACACCAGCAAGAGCCCTCAATGTGTCCAAAATTCCCCTTGCAAGACCAAGGCATCACTTCCTCACCAGTTTCCCTGTTCAAAATTTCCCATCTTAAAGACATGCAATGCACAGCAGCTTGGCATAGGATGTGAAGCCCAGAAGCATAGCTCGGCCCTGCTCACTAAGACATCTTCTCTGGCTGCTGGCTAATTAACTGCAGAGACTTAAGAGTGCTTAGTCAGGAAGTTGTCCATCCCTGTCGAACAAGAGTTAGACGGGTAACTGACGCCATGGAGGCTCTTTGAAAAGTTCACCTTCTCATACCTGGCTGTAGAGAGGGGTGGTGTTCGGGGTGGGGGTAACCTTACATAACACAATGGTCCATTTCCACATTATTTTTCCAGTTCTGTGAGTGGAAAAATCTAAGCATGCTGGAAAAAAGAACAGCACAATGATTTGAAGCTTAAGCGTTCATCTGGAATTTTGGAAGGTCCGGCTAATTCTAACTGGCTGGGAAAGTAGAAAGCAAGAGTAATAATTCCTAGGGTCAAAAGGAATGAGTACTTTAGAAAGGCAGTGGTTGGGGGTGCAGAAGTTGAGCTTTCTCTATTTCCTTTTATTAAAAACTACAGTTAAATATAGATTTCCTGGAATTAACTCCTAGGTGTAAGCTGGTAATTGAATTTCAACAAATACATCGTGATTTGAGAGCAAAGCTGAGACCACAGGACTTTGTTTTCTCTCCAGCAGCTGGTCAAACACCCAGGGCTGGGGCACGTGGGGACTGTGCTGGGGCCTGCTCCCCAGGGGTGGCAGGGGCTAGGGGCTGGGTCAGGCTTGGGCGCTGGTGGAGCTCTCCTTGAGAATGGTGAGCTCAGACTGAAGCAGGGATGCGCGCTCTCCCTTTTCTCTTGTCCACTTTCTCGTCTCCTCACCCCAATTCCTGGCTTACTAGAGACTGCTTCTTGGAGAGCAGCTTCAAGACGGTGGATCCATAGTTGCCTCCTTGGGATCCCCCCAGAGCATCTTAGCACAGTTATGGATAAAAATAGCCCAGGATAACATAACGCAGAGGGAAGAGGAGGAGTAAGTCTCGCGCAAGGCAAGGCGAAGCAAGGATACCACAGCTTCTGCATAGTGGGAGTTAGAGAGAAAAGGTGCTACTCCGGGTCCGGAGGAAAGCCCTGCCTGTGCAAATAAGATCAGGTGCCCCCTTAGCTCAGGTTGTGCCAATACATGATCTGAAGCACCCACAAATAATTGCCGAGTCTGTCACAACCCACCAATCCTTGGCCCACATCTGGCTTCAGCGTTGCTTTCTCCATCTCACCACTGGCTTGAGCCCCAGGTTCGGAGAGCTGGCCCTCCAGTTCCAGGAAAGGCAGGTTCCAGAGGGGGAAGCAGTGGAGTCCACTGCTGCAAAGGCGGGTGTATGGGGTTCACCTGAAGATGTCGGGCTATGAGTAAGCCCTGCTCGTTCTAAATACAGGCTTCTCTGGTTCGTGTCCCGACATCCTTTAACATCACCCCCGCCCATCCACCTCCTCAGTCGGCGGTTCCCGAAATAGAAACCCAGGTGGGGAAAAAAAAAAAAGTAAAAAGTAACATGAAAATTCAACTGCGGTTTGTAACTGGCTTTCTTAATACTTACAGTCCTGCCTGCCACCTTCCTCTTCGATTACCCCGGGAGATGATCGGTCTCCCCATTACAGCTACTGAACGCAAAGGCACACCAGACCAAGGCTTCCACATCCCAGATGCCCCATCCCGGAGTGACTCCAGTCAGCTGTCCCCGCTGCCCAGTTCTCCGCCCCTAGTGGTACCCCGGTTCGGCAAGCGCTGCGCTCCAGCTGCACTTGCACAGGGTCCTAGAGAGAATCAGCGGCGCCGAGCAACGGACAACGACGACCCTCCTGAGTCAGGTAGGGACGCAAGTTCCCGTCTTTTAAGAGTCAGAAACTCCGGTCCCTTAGAGTCCATCTCGTGAATTCTAGAGATGCAGTTCCAGGGCAGGAGACAGGAGGATTCGAAAACCCCGAGTCTTCCTTCCGTGTACTCTCCACTCTAACTGCTTCATCCTTCACTCCTCTTAGGCTTTACACTTGCCCTAAGTCGGGACGCCAGAAGAAGAAGGCGCCTAGGCAACCCTCACCGGCCACTCCCCAGCCTGACACCTTTACCCCTTGCGCGCAGCGCTCACCTGAGTCGTTTACCCGTCCAGCCGGTCAGGCGCCCTCAATCTTCTCTCCGGCCGGGCCATGGGCAGCACCACCTCCGAGCATCTGATCCCCTTGGAGCAAATCTCCAGTCACCTCCAGGCGGACGAGCCGGGAAAGGACACAAGCACTCACCGAGAGAGATCCGGCGGTGGCGGCAGCTCGTGGCTGCAGCGCTCAGAGGACCTTGCAGACAGACGTTTTAGTGCCGGGATCCGAAGATGGGAGGAGCAGGAGGAGGAGCAGAAGCCGGAGGAGGGGACAGTGGAGGCCGACGCTCGGGGAGAGCGCGGAGGGCAGAAGAGGATCGCTAGCGCCCACTGCTGCCGCTTTGGCTCCGGTGCTGCCCTGAGTCCCGCTTCCCCGTGTGTCCCTGCCTGCCGACTTCCAGCGACCCAGCCTAGCACCTGGCTTTTGCCGCTTCTCGGTCCCGAAGGAGCGGTCTCCGCTGCTCACCCAGTGCGGCGGCTCCTTGGATTTCAGTTTAAGGGGAGAGACTAGCGCAGCTTAGAGGGTGGGACGTGTGGCTTGGGTGACTTCATCAACCTTGCAAACCCTGGACTCCCAGTGCGCTCTCTGACCCCCGCTGGCTCTGAACCGGGGTCCATTACCCCTTTCGCAAACTTCGCGTGGTCCCTAAGACCCTCGCAGTACCCACGTGTGTTCGCGTCAGCGTTCCAGGTGACTCGCCTTAGGCTTCTTGTGCTTGGTGCACAGACCTGGACGTCTCCTGAGCCCTTCGCTCCATCTTGCGCTGCAGCGGGGACAGAAGGCGTTAGAAGAGCTAGCTTCAGAGTGTGCAGTTCCGCGATAAAACACTCTCTCTGCTTCGGTTTCGCCTCAAAAAAAGATGATTGGAACTTAACAAGGCGAGCGCGGAGGATTCAGCTCTCCTTTAGCAAAAGTAACTAGGTTGGCAAATTTCACCTCTGAAACTAATCAAGGTCTTCCTGCGTTCCAAAGCTGAGAGGTTTTGTGTGAAAGCCACCCTGCATATTGTGACTCAATTTAAGAAGTGGAGGGCAGCGGAGCTGGAATCTCCTTGGAGACACTGAACTGCTTCAGCCAAAGCAAGTCGCCTTCCAAAGCAGGTTACCAAAAGAAAAGAGGGGCGGGAAGAGGGTGGGGGTGAAAAGGAGGAGGTCTTCAAGAGGGAGCCAGATACAAATCAAAACAACTTCCTTAGCTTTTAATATCTTCCATATCTTAAAAATTAGAATAGAAACATTTATCATTTGCATTTCTAGAATCAATATTCTCTCATCTGAGGGGGAAATTTTCTTTAGGAAATTGACCACTTAACTGGTGCAA
Organism: Peromyscus maniculatus bairdii; assembly: GCF_049852395.1. Taxonomy (NCBI): domain Eukaryota; kingdom Metazoa; phylum Chordata; class Mammalia; order Rodentia; family Cricetidae; genus Peromyscus; species Peromyscus maniculatus. The sequence continues at coordinate 36,680,431 of NC_134861.1, forward strand.
AGGTTAGCCTCATTCCTTTTAGAAAGCAAAGGAATACCCAGTACAGTATATTGTGGATAAAGCCAGAAGCATCTTGGAGACCATGGCCAATTAATCTGAGGAAATGTAAATCTGACATGCCCATTTCAGGTAAAAAAAAAAAAAAAAAAAAAAAAAAAGTGCATTTACAAAAGTCACTTTAAGTATGCATCTTGAAAAGTCTCGTCATGTAAAATTTACATTAGTTTACATTAGATTTAGAGACATTTTACCAAGTTGTGTAAAATCCTATAAATGGCTGTCGTGGCCAAATGGAGAGCTTAGATTATAGGGTAGCCAATTATCAATTATGTTCTCCATAAGCTTCTACCAGACGCCAAGCACAGTGAAGATCTGGAGTCCTTAAACACAGGGAGGGGTATTGATGCCCTAAGTTGGTAAAGGTCATTTTTCCTATGAGTTCAAAGTATTTCACACACGGTAAGAATTCCACAAGTCATCCCCGAGACACAAAGGGAGATTAGAAAGGATTCTTCTATCCACACCCTGGAAGTCAGAGGCCAATTAACCAGCTTTCTTGATTACCTACCACAAAACCTCAAAAGAAGCTAAAATCCCAGCCCTGGGCTCTGAGTCTCCGTTAGTTACCTCCCTTTGCAGAAGTGACTCTAGGCATGTTCCTCAAGTGGTAAGAGTTGAAGCACAGGCATCACAATTGCCCTCCCACCACAATTTCCTCAAACACTTACTGATCAATATCAATGTTCTTAGATTTAGGTAAATAAAAATACCAATGGAATTTTTTGCTGTTCTTTGGCTGCATGAGCTTAGACTTTGAGCCCTCTCCTAGATGTTTTCTGGGCCTGGCTTCTGCTCATTCAGTATAGATCTCAGCTCTGCTGTATCAGCTCTAATACTGCATTGAACAGAGCTGCTTTTGCATCTGGCTTCTCCGGTTGATTAGAAGAGACTTGGGCATGAGCAACCATGACATAATTATCTCTTACCAACCCTTTGTAGGTTGTCTGACATATAACCTAAGGGATAAAACAAGAAACAAAAGCAAACTAACGAACAAAACCCCAAATAACAACATCCACAAAAACCCCAGCAAATACACAAACAGAAACATAAAAGCAGTCTGTAGGGGCTGGAGATATGGCTTACTAGTTAAGAGCTAGCATTGTTCCAGCAGTAGACAAGTGTTCTATTCCTAGGATAGAGGGTTCACATTACCTGTAACTTTAGTGCATCCAACACCCTTTTCTAACCTGACAGGCATTGCTCTCCTAACATGCAAGTGTGCACACACAAGCACACACACACACACTCATACACACACACATACACACACACACACACCTCTAAAATTAAACATAAATTTTTTAAATTTACATATTTGATATTTTAAAGATGGTTTGATTTGGTTCTGACAAGTTTCCATATCAGTATGGTGGGTGTGAGAATGGAGGCCCATAAGAGATATGCTAGGAACCAACTTCAGAAAACCAGCTGTCGCTCATGGTGCTATGACCCAAGCCAGTCCCACCAACTAGAAAACAAGAGTGTATTGCAAATGATTTCTACACCACTAGTATTCACGCTGCTATTACAGTTTCTGGAAACTTGATATGAGAGAGAAATGGAACATTAAGATGTCACCGTCTCAAGGAGCGGTAAGGCTTATGTGTACAAGGCACCTTTGCAGAGACTCATTCATCCTGGCTAAACTTTAAACTCTGTCCACAGATCAAAGCTAAAGCCGTGAGAAGGAAACAAAGGCTGGTGACCCTATGACTTTGGTCAACAATCTGCAATAATAGCATTTAAGATAGAGCCAAGATTTGAGCCAGGTGCTGTGCAGAATGAATTATGTACTCTGCAAGTGCCCAGTGTGTGTGTGTGTGTGTGTGTGTGTGTGTGTGTGTGTGTGTGTGTGTGTGTGTGTGTGTGATATACAGGTATACTTGTTATAGTATATATGAAGGCCAAAAGTTGATTGGATTGGGTACCTTTTCGATGTCTTGACCCCTTATTTTTTGAGACATGTTCTCTCACTAAACCTGAAAATTACCACTTCCCTAGACTGACTGGCCAGGGTCTACCCTCCCCCACCACACCAAGGCTCTGCCTTCCTCCTTCTATCCTCAGCACTGGAGTCACAGATGCACTGGGGATCCAAGCTCAGGTCCTTATACTTGCAGGGCAAGCACTTCACTTTTTGATTCCTCTTCCCAGCATGCATCTACTGCTGTTCTTACAGCAACCTTATTAGAAACAAAAAAATTCCTACTTTACAAGTAGGATAACTTATTCCACACAGAAAGGAACCTGTTTACTTGTTTAAGGTGACACACTAATACATTTCTCTTAGCCATTCCCAGGGATCATTAGACCTTCTCTGTTTTTCAGTTGTGAGTTAGTGCACCAGCTAAAGCAGTTAATTTAGAAAGCTCCCCTTCCAGTTAAAACTAGGCTCATAGTCCAGTGTTCTCAACAACTGAATGATTTAATTATGTTTCTTGTTGTTGGTATACTTTTCCTGTCTTCCAGATATGTGATGGATGAGGAGAAGATCAGGGGGAGAGGAGGCAGGGAGAGGAGGAATGGAGTGAACCTGCTTCTTCTGAGGACTGAGGATTCACACTCACTATTTGACCAAACTCAGAGGAATCTTACCTACGATCTCTGCCTAAAGGGCTGCCCTATATCCTCTCTTCTCATAATGGATGTTTGAGTCTTTCAGGTTAATAGCCTGAATTTTAAGGAGTCCAGTGGGATTCTTTACAAGCAGTAGAAATTGGGATCAGGTTAAAAATCCAATTTTAATAAACTTTCCAGGTCCTGATTTAGATGGTGTGCTAATGGCTCTCTGTGCTGAATCACCCTAAAAGTCAAATGTATTTTTAAAAGGTCCTCCTTGTAGGAGAGGCTTGATGGATATTGCTTAATTGTGCATTGTGTATTCCTGTCTTCATCAAAAGCCATCATCTAAAATTGAAGCAAACTGATAGGAAATGAAGCCGTCCTTTGAGCCGGTTGGTTACAGGGAATGCTTTGGGGTTGCAGGATAATTTTCACTCCTTTGGACCACAACAAAGAGAGCATGATTACACTGTGTGAAATGGCACCCTCAAATCACTCCACTAATTCGATTGTGCTGGGGTCTAAGACTGTTTCTGTTTCTTTTGATTTGCTAATTAGCCAGAGTTGTCTGCTTAGGAGAGAGGAAGCCAGGGTCATGTTCACAAACATGAAGGCTGGGATGTCCTTCCAACTCGATGACCATCATTTGCCTGCCCTGCAGCCCATCCCAAATCCCAATCTGTCGATACTCATGTACAAACAATCCACCCTTCTATGATTAAGAGGTTATGTGATGATTTTCTTTTCTCTGAAAATGTGACCTGATTTCTTCTTGTCTTGTGTGATCACAGGGCTAAATTTGGACTTGTGACTCTATAAGCCCCTTCATTTTCACTTGCTAAGATTTAAAAATGGTTGGATTTCCCACCACCACAAGCACAAATGGCCCGTTTTTTAAAGGCTTAATCCCAAAGGTGGCTTCATGTGGAGAAAAAGGGTGGATTTTTTGTTTTGTTTTGTTGTTGTTGTTGGTGGTGGTGGTTTTTTGAGACAGGGTTTCTCTGTGTAGTTTTGGAGCCTGACGTGGATATCACTCTGTAGACCAGGCTGGCCTTGAACTCACAGAGATCCTCCTGCCTCTGCCTCCTTAGTGCTGGGATTAAAGGCCTTCACCACTGCTGGCAAGTTGTTTTTAATGGGTGATGCCCAGGGGAAGGTCTTTGGGCCACTGAGGTTGGGCCCATGGAAGGGGTTAAGATGGTTCTCTGTGAATGCTTAGTCATTCTCCTGAGAGTGGTTAAAATGGCAGTAAGCCCACAAAAGTTTGAGGACAAGTCTGAGTTTGCTGTGTCACTCAGATAAATGCTGGGCATGGCTGCAGCCCCAGTGCCAGAATGGGGCAGTGAGAGTGGCAGAGATAGACTCACTGATCAGCCAGTCTGGCAAGCTCAAGGTTGAATGAGAGTCCATGTCCCAAGGTGGGGGGGGGAGGTGGAGAGCAATGGAGGAGGATACCTGATGTCTTTCTCTGGTTCCCCATGAGCACACGTAGGCATAGGCAAGCACATCTTCACACACACATGCATATACCACATCCACACACAGACCTGGCTTGTTTTACTTAAGTGGTATGTTCTATATAAGTACACACACACACACACACACACACACACACACACACACACACACACCTAACACACAAATAAAATAAAATAATAAAAGAAAAAGCATAAGGCTATTCAGTCCCTTCATAGTTTGAGCTAAGCTGGATTGCCCTAGCCCTTGCTCTGGCCACTGCAACTCACTTCAGGTGATACAGTCTAGGGGAAGTCCTTACAAGAAATCTGTACCACAGGCTTGGGCTTTAGTCTCCAGAACTCTGTTGTGACTACAGTTTGTTCACTTTGTAAGTAGCACTGTAGTGGGTGACCATTACAGCTTTGATCTGGAAGTTCCAACCCCCATTGAGACTCTGGCAACTGTCACACCTACGAGGCGGGGCCAGGGGAGGCGCCTGGAGACTGGAGATCTGGATGGGCCAGCGCTCTCTCTGTTCCGGGACCCTGAACAGTGGAGGTAGACCCAGCAGAGCTCCAGAGAACACCGCTGGATTGCGATACACCTTCCCCAGACCCCGCAACCTACCTATCCCTTAATTTGTAAGTTATGCCATTAAATAAATATCCTTTAAACTACGTGGAGTGGCCTTAATAATTTCACCAATATAACACTGTCTCTACTCTTTTGTTAGGGTAACAAAAATGGACTAAGATATACACGAATTAAAATTGTACTTTATGATGCTATTAGTGTAAAGATAACTTCATTATTCTTGTTTATTTAAAAGTCTTCTTTAACTTCATGTCTGCTTTTCTTCGAACTTGAAAATAAGTTGTAAAACTGTTAGACTCTCAATGCATTCTGAACTCTAGACACTGAGCCAATGACAGCTGAGGACCAGGTTGGCTCTGTGCAGAGGAGGATAAAATGGAGCCGAGGTGCTTAGCTGGTGAGGATGAAGGGTGGCTGTCAAAGGGTATTTTGCACATGTGGCTGAGAATCCCATTCCTGGGTTGGATTAACAGCTATAAACAACATACTACTTTGATTTGTCATCTTCTGTCAAACTTTGCCCCAAATTATTCACATTAGTGCCATAGAAACTGCCACGTGGCAGGATCTAAGTGGTCTCCTTGTTCACATTATTTCATTCTACTTCAACTGCAATACCTTCAGGCAATAAAAAAACATGGCACTCCTTTTGATTTTAGATATCCTAAAATATCTAAAAGGTGGGACCAAAGCTAGCTGGCCCTCTGAGGTTCTTGATGATGTTTCTCCTTTGGATCTTACTCAAAACTACTGGTGATTACCTTGTATTTAAAAAAGATAAAAATAAAAAGGTTTCCCTCTCCTTACAACCCCATCCATTCGTCAAACCAACTTTTCCAGGCTCCCTCCGCAGCAGCAGCTCTGTGCTGGGCATGTGGGCAGAGATTTATGGAGAAGATGAAATTCAATTCCATTACTAAAGGAACTCATAGATGTGAATGGGATGAACAGAAATCTGTAGTTGTATCCTATAAGTTTCCCAAGCTCCTGACCCTTTGGGTGCCAAGAAGCCAAAAGGAGCTCTGAGCCCTCTGCCCTACCAACTCACCTTCAAATGCCAGCTTTAAGCAGCGTATGGGAAGCTTAGCAGTGCTCTCTTCTCTGGGGATAACTATAAAGGTCTCTCTCTCTCTCCATGTGGCCCTTCAGGTACCTAAAACTGATAAGGTTTCTATTTGCCTTCTTTGGGAACAAATTTCTTATGAAATAAGTTGTAGTTACACTTAAAAAGTACCACTGCGTATTATCTCTCCAGAATCCATCCATCTGTATATCAATCTATTGTCTATCATCTGTCTATATATCTATCTAGTATTCATTTATCTATATACCAATCATCGGTCTTTCATCCACCTAACTGTCCATCATCTATATATCTCTCTGTCTACCTCTCTACCTATTATCAATCTATTTATCTGTTTATCATTAATCTATCATCGATCTATCCATCTACCTATCATGTATCTATCTTCTACATATCATCTTTCTATCATCTACCTACCTATCATCTGTATATCCTTTTTCTATCTCTCTGCCCATTATCAATCTATTTAATTGCCTATAATTTATCTATCTATCATCTGTCTATTGTCTATACTTTTGTGATAGTAATAAATACATTATATCATGCTTTTGAAATTTATATAATTAGTTCCTAAATGAAAAAAGTGTTAATTTACACTTAAAATAAAATGTCTTTCATTATTTACCATATCATTAAGTAAGTTTTTTAATAAATTAAAAATAGATATTCCATATGAAATTAGAAATGTCAATTAGACTATATGAAGCAAAATAAGAAAAGCATGTGGGTAAAATATAAATGATTTATTTAACTCCATGTTAGGAGATTTCAGTATATTTTGTATATGTCTCAATTTCACACATAAACATGGAGAAGTCAGAATTGAAGGTTGAATGTTCCAGCTGCGACCAGTATGAACATTATGCTGGCTGGAGAGGCAGGCCAAATTCAAACCTGACATTCTGTTTCCCTTGTATGTGTGTATCATAGATCCAGAGAGAGGAATGTAGTATATTCTACATTATTTCCTCAAATAAAGAGAGTTGAGTTCCTCATGCCTTCAAAATGTACTTACATTCCAGGAATGTAACTATCCATAAAGTATTTAAATGCAATATTCATGATATTGTTGTAATTGCATTGCATAAACTAATTGACAAAAGAAAATGCTAGGCTTAAGAGCTCAGTTCTCTGTGTAATTGGGCTCCTCTTCCCACATATAATCAGCCTTTAACTAGAAAAGCTATTATGGTCTCCAAGTTCCCAGGCATACCCTAGCTCACTTTGAGGTCCTTGGTTTCATGTGATGCTCTGTCAGCATTTGTGACAAAGGTCCATGCCTACTCAGCCCAGTATAGAGGATAATAGACACAGTGGTATACAGGTGAAGTAGCAGTGGTACCCTGTCCCCAGGTAGGTACTCATCAGAGAGGTGTTGGCCCATTGTATGTAGGATTTCAGGTCCTTCTCCAGCTCCTGTTCATTCTCTGGAGAGGGCATGCCTCTAAGGTTTCACCTTTTCCTGGAAGCCACTTTGAGTTGGCAGGGGTGCTGCCTGCCAAAGAGGATGGAGGAATGCATTTATTGACAGATGTGAAAAGGATCACTGCAGATACTTCCATCAGTTCAATCCTCTCTTCTTTAGGGATCAAAGTGTCTTCAGGGAGTGGCCAGCTGGCGAGGGTTCCTGACTGTTACTCAGGAACATTTTCCTGCAGGAGAGAGGTCTGCCTGATCTGGGGCGGGGTGGGAGTGGGGGGGGGGATAGGGGGGTGGGGAGGGGGGGATGGGGGGGTAGGGTGGGGCTTTCTTCCAGCATAAGTATGGCTGGTGTGGGGTCAGCTAGCAGACTTCTTGCCTATCCTGCTGTAACATTCACCAGCTTAAGCTCCACCAAGGAAGAAGAGTGAGCTTAGCTCTCAACTGTTTTAGTCTTTGTAGCATCAGCACAGGAAAGTGATGCTATTGATGAGGCTCTTTATACCCTCACCTTGCCCTCCTAAAACCCGGATGCACTTCCTTGATTCAATTCATTTCTGGATCCCAGTGCCATCTTTAACCACCCACAATTTGCATCCCTTAAACACTACCCAGCTCTCTAGTTGTGTTCACAGCCTGTGGCTGTACTCAAGGTACTATAATTCCACTCTGTTCATAGTCCATGTCCTTTAATATCTGCTTATATTTAGAAAAGATTAGGAGCAGGGTGGTGGTAGTGAATGCCTTTAATCCAGCACTCCGGAGGCAGAGCCAGGCAGATCTCTGTGAGTTTGAGGTCAGCCTGGGCTACAGAATGAGTTCCAGGAAAGGCACCAAAGCTACAAAGAAAAACCCCGTCTCAAAAAAAAAAAAAAAAAACAAAACAACAACAACAAAAAGATTAGGAAGTGAACTCCCCACTTCCGTGTGTGTGTGTGTGTGTGTGTGTGTTGTTTATTGTTTTGGGTCCTTTTTTTTAGAGAGGGTTTCTCTGTGTAGCCCTGGCTGTCCTGGAACTTGCTCTGTAGATAAGGCTGGCCTTGTACTCAGAGATTTGCCTGCCTCTGCCTCCTGAATGCTAGAATTAAAGGTATGCACCACCACTGCCTGGCTCCCCACAAATATATTTTAAGGTGATGTCATGAGCCTTGCCAGAAAGAATAGATTCCATTTCTGAACCTTGCAGTTAACAGGCCAAATGCTATATAAATGGCAACCTTGAAAAGAGTAAATATGGACACAGAGTAAGAAGCAGAAGAAACTTTAAAGACACAAGGAGAACTGAACTATCAACAAGCCAAAGACAGAAGCACAGGGCCTTCTCCCTCACAGCCCTCAGAAGGAGCCAAGCTGCCCAGACCATGACCTCAGAAGTCCTTGCTTCTAAAATTGTAAGATAATAAATGTCTCGTGTTTATGTCTTCTTGTCTATGGCCCTTATTAGGGCAGGCAAACTATTCAGTCTAGTTATACAAAGCATTTGGTTTTGACTTAAGAAAATAACACAGAATACCTGGTCACTCTTATATCTAAGGACATGAGCCCTAAAGTACTTCATTTCTATCTCTGATTTTCTTTTAATTTCTGCGTATAGGCTACCTTTTCTATGTTAAGTCAAATCTTTGTGTGTTTTTTAAAGATATTCAAGTGATTATATTTCATGTTTATATCTCAAAATATGCCAGTATCTAAATTGAACTGATGTTACTATACATGTACTGGTTAGACAAAGCAGACATTACTACGTGATGAATTAACCCCAATGTTCTTGTCCTAAAACCATAAATGTTTTAATGTCTTGTCCTAAAACCATCTCTTATGATTTTGTGGGGTTCAGAATCTCGGTTGGGTCTTTTAATTCAAGTATCCAGTATCCTAGTCACAAGATATGACCATGGCTACAGAGGCTCTGTGGGTGAGGACCTATGTCCAAGTTGACTACTGAGAAGACTCATGTTTTGACAGATTGTTAGTGTGAGGGCTGAGTTCTTTGATGGCTGTTATAGAGGCCTCCTTCAGTTCCTTGATATGTGGTGTCTTTATAGGACAGTTCATAGAATGTAGTCAGCTTTGTGACTGAGCAGGTGACAATAAAGAGGCGCCAAGGAAAGTGCTATAGTGTGTTTGTAACCAAATCTCTGAGGTGTCTTCTTGCGTTTGCCATTTTCAATTGGTTGGAGACAAATCACCAGATCCAGCCCATTCTCCGCTGAACAAGTTACTTAGCGGCACAAATACTGGGAGTTGGGAATCACTGGAAAGCAATAGAGAGGCTGCCTTCTGCAGGAGTGCATTCTTCTGCAGGGGTGCATTCTTCCAGAGTGGTGCATCCTTCCACAGAGGAGTATCCTTCCACAGGGGAGCATCCTTCCACAAGGGAGCAGGTATGAACCAGCAGTAGCCTTGGTACTAGCACCATATGACCACTTGGCCAGCGGCAGGAGTAAGTTGCTATCAGTCATAAGACATTTTAATTTCTTAAGTACTAAAATATTAAAAAAAAAACGCTTAAGGTCAGTAAATTACAATATATTATTTCTTAAAATCTTTGAAGTCATATTTTAGATGTTTTTCATGTGACTTCTACATTGCATAATAGATAATAATATTATAATAAGTGTAAAATAGTAAGTAGCCTTGTGTAAAAAATTGAGGCACTAGTAAATCATTTAACCAGTAAAGATATGAACATAACTCTATCATAAGAAAGTGTACCAGTGCTAAAAATGCAGGTCAGAGCTTAAAGAAATAGAAGGGTTTTTTTTTTGAGACAGGGTTGCAAGTAGTCTAGGCTGTCCAAGAATTCTCCATATAGTTAAAGATGAGCATGAACTCCTGATCCTTCTGAGTTTACCAGTAAGGTTTACAGTAAACTGTTTCCCTCTGGCTGGTCAAAGAATGTAGTCCTCACAAGAGAGATGAAGCATGGCCTTCCTGTCTTGAGAGGATGTTCAAATGACACCATTCTCTGCTGAGTATATTGTGAGCTGACATGGGGGCAGAAGCAGGTGCCAGGGGAGGGAAGAACACCCAGAGCACTATGTGTTGTTCTTAACCCCCAGATCTTTGCTTTCAAGACTTAATTAAACACAATGGTTGGTTTGTTTCTGTATTTGGTTCATTATAAAGTACTCTCTTAAACATTAAAGGTGATTGGGAAAATTAGAAATAATAAAGAAGAAAACAGCAGTAATTCGACTACCCAAAGGCAACTCACAGATGAAAACTGGAGAGGAAGCAGGGCTCGGCTGAGAAGGAAAATTCAGCCTTTGGTCTGTTGTGCTTCGTCATTGTTAAGTCTTTAACATTTAAAGCAGTTCATGGCTAGCTTTATTAAACATAACATTGATTGCTTATTTAGTTTCCTGATTTCTTCGACACAGGTACAATTAGAGCAGAAATTTTCATTTCAAAAGCAATTACTTCAACACTTACTGTATAAGGTAATAAATTAAACAACCTGCATGCTAGTACTTGGAGATCTAAAGAAGGACAAACAGTAGATCAACCTCCAGTCATTATCGTTCCTATATATCATTGTTCCTTATTTGGGTGTTGGGAATTGAACCCAGACCCTCATGGAGGCTTGGCTGCTGTTCTACCACTGAGCCATATCCCCAGCATTCACTCCCAATTCATGAAGCAGGATGCAAGAAGCATGTTTCAAAGGTACAGACAGCTTTTCTTCTCTCAGGCAAAGTGTGGAACACTGATGTCATTCCAGGAGGTGCTGGAGGTCTCTTCCTCATCAACATTTCCTCATTAAACCCCTAAAGTCTTCAGTTAGACTGGGTGTTGCAAATGGTTCCTTGTTTTAAATGCCACCATATATTTTCTTTCTTTCTCTCAGTCCTGTTCACCACTGTTTACAAAATTCACCTGTTTTTGCACATGGCTATAGTTCCTTTTTAATGCTGAATGCTGTGGGCTGAATGTGAGGGGTATTCTTAGCTGCCCTTCTGTGGATGGCATTTCTGTGGTTGCTGGGTAGTTAACACTTTGACAAATTCTGCCGCTCAGAGCACTCTTATATAATCTTTGGTGCACAGTGGCAAACATGTATATTGGTGAAGCTGCCAAGTGAGGCTGCTGTCTACCAGGACAAAGCCCATCCTGGTGGTTAAGACTGATCTTTCTTCCTAAGAAGCACGATCTACTCATGCTACATCAATTATGTTGCCCTTTTCTTTTTCCAGGACTTGGTAACAGCAACCCATTCAATTTTGGACACCCTCTTGACTGAGGGCATAATTGGTCTGGAACTTGCTCTCTAGACCAGGCTGGCCTTGAATTTGCAGAGGTTCCCCCCCCACACCTCTGTTTCTTGAATGCTGGGGTTAAACATCTGTGCCACCACACCTGGCATACTGATTTTTTAAATAATTAATTTCTATAAATTCGATGTATGCAAGTCTACCACTCTGTCTCTGTTTTCATATATGTGAACTGGGCACAGAAATAATGCCTATATCATATGATATCTTTAGGAGACACTACAGGCAAAATCTGAGAGCCATATGTAGTATGAAATAAGTGCTTAATGCTTATAGCATTAGCCAAGATTGGAGAGCTCCGATGGGGATAGAGGACTCCATCTAAGCCTTCTAATTTCCATTGGCCAGATCAAGACTTGACATTTAGAAATTCTGCCCATTCACCACCACCATGTTACCCTGAGCCACAATGCCAGCTTTAGAGGTGAATAATGTTGAGTTGGCTACCACACTACAATTTTTAAAACATGTTTTTCCCATAGGATAGAAAGTTGATTTTGAAACACAGCTTCCTGGTAATTTGTATTCTTATAAGCTATGTGTAATGTGGGTAGTTTTCAACTTGCTCATTCCAAGAGTTTGCTTTATTTTACTTCTTCGAAACAAGGTCTCACATAGCCCAGCCCACGATGCTTTTGAAATCACTGTGTAGCTGAGAATGGTCTTGAACTTCTGCCCCCTGCCTGCCTCCTGGTTGTTGGAATTGCAAGCATGCACTACAGTACTCTGTTTATATGGTTCTAAGTATTCAACCTAGAGCTTTATGGATGTTAGGCCAACACTCTACCAATTAAGCTGCATCCCTAGCCTTCATTACAAGAGATTAAATAAAGTGGTACCAGAAAAAAAGGAAAACAAACAAACAAGTAAATGGCCCTCTGAATACCAAAATAAAATCTTTTTAAACTTAGAGGATGCTCAGGAGAACAGTGGAGTATTTTAGGATAAGTGTTCATTCTGTCTCACCCAGCTTCCCCTGGCACTGTGGGCACACTGAAGAAAGAAACAAGGAACAGTTTTTCTTCTCTACACCACTGGGATTGATTTACTCCTGGTGGCCAGACAATAAGACTTTTTAAAAAACAGATAAATAAGCTTTAATCAGCCTGATTTTTCTTCCACCATCTATGAAAATTTCACAGATAAATAAATTCAATTTGGGGGAAGGAAACATAAGAGGTACCACAATTTATGTCTATGCTGCCTAATTCGACTGTTTTCATTTATTATTCCTTATGGAGACTAGCTACTAATACTTTCTTTTAAGGCCCCTTAATTAAATTCAGCTTCTCCCATTTTTCTTTTCATCCATTCCCTTCCCCCACTCCCAGATTAATTTAGCCCTTCATAGTAATGCTTTCTCAGCTGTTGGGTTTCATTTATAAGATTTGAATTTCTGCATATTTCTCTTCCCAAGTAGTTTATGTCCTCCATCTCTCTTCCAGGCAAAGAAAGTGTTCCCCATAGACCAGAGCTAACCAGTTTATAGATGTTCACAGTGAAGCATGCTATTACTCTGTATATGTGAACAGAGGTTTCCCAAACTGGATAATTAGGCCAAGACTGGGAAGAATGATATTCTTGGACATTTCTTTGAAAGAGCTATTGCTTCCATAGAAAACATCAGACTTGTGAGAAAAAGAAGTTTTTTGACCTCCCAGGAACTGTTCTCTATAGAGTTGCACTTACTGGTCCACTGCTGTGTGATCTGAAGTATTCCCCTTTCCACCTATGGTGAGAGTATGCTTCTCTATCCTTCATGCTGCCATTGGCCATGTGACCTCCTTCAGCCAATAGAATGATCTGACAAGATCCCTGAGGAAAAGTCCAAAGGCATAAACTCCCACCAGCCCCCTTGCTCTTCTTGTGTCCTTAGTTTCTTCAGCTCAATCCCAAGAAGGAGATGAAGGCTCCAGAAGCCACAGTTGTTGGTGCTTGGCCTCCTGCATTTGACATTTACATAAAACAAGCAACTGAGATTTGAGTTGTGTCCGGCTATTTCAACATTTAACAGTTCCAGTTTTTCTCCAAGAGTTTATTTGCTTGTCTTATTCAAGAGACACATCTGGTGGCAGGAAACGTGTCTTCTTTGTTAGGCATAGCATATGCTTGGCAGTCAATGGAATAAATCCATGGTTCACTGAGATCCTCCAGTGAGAAATCTAGATTTCTTGCTAGGACATCAAGGTCTACTGGAAGTGATTTCATCTTGAGCAAAAGCTGACCCTGCAGGTCTTATTTCTACTTGTGCCTTTGAGTTTCTTTGTCTAGATGAAATTATCTGTGATGGTTAGTCTTTACTGCCAACTTCAGAGGATCTGGCATCACCACAAAACCATACCTGTGAGTTTGTTTATGAGGTTATTTACAGAAAGACTTAACTCAGCAAGGAAGACTTACCCAAAATGTGGCACCATCCCATAAGATGAAGTCCTAGAGAAATAAAAAGGAAAAAGCAAGCTGAGTACCAGCATTCATCTCTCTGTTTCTTGACCATGGGCCTAATGCATGAATACAACCAGTTCTACTCTTGCTAAGTCTATTGTGCTATCATAGCCTATATTCATACTTCTTAAAACATGAGCCAAAACAGACCCCTCTTTTCTTCAACTGCTTTTTCATTAGTCATCGGGTCACAGCAAACTGACAAATTATTGGTATGCCCTCTAACTCTATACCTTGAACAAAGTCTCTGGGGTTTGACAAGGATATGTTTGTCCACTGTAGGATTTTTTTCTTTGCTGATTGGACAGTCTCAGTTGATAATTGTCCTGTTATCTCAATCCATTCAGTTTCCTGGGACATTTCCTTTGTAGGTGCTTTAATTGACCCATATGACTCTTACGATGTGCACCATCCTCCATGTGTCCTCACTGTAGCGCAGTGAGGAAGGGTCGGCTCTCTCCCTCTGGATGGATGAGGAGTTATACTTGTCTAACACTGCCCACAATTGCTTTGCTATTCTTGGCAACCACCTCATGCTGCTGACTCACTGAGTCAGCCAAATCCCTTAAGCCTTCTTCACAAGCCGTTATTACCCCGTCCTGCCTCAACTTGTGAAGTCAATTTAGAGACCCAAATCTTGATCTTTACACTTGTCCCTGCTAGATTACTCACATCATTTAATCGTGTTTGTGGTTTGTGTCTATTTGGGAAAAGAGAGGCTTTGATTTCTGGGAAAGAAATCCACCGAGGAGTAAAGAGAAAAAAAAAAAAAAAGAAATAACCTTGTCCCATTAACTTGACATGGCTTGAGCATCTCATTCTCGTCTTGCTGCCTGTAGTTCATTTTGTGATGTTTCACCTTGCACTACAGTGGAATCCTATTTTTTGAAGAGGATCACTGATACCATGCACCAACACTAATTGTCTCTGTAGGTGACAGACTCTAACATGGCTCCCCAATCTCAGTCTCTGTAACTGCAAATGCATTTTCTGTCATTTGATTCTAGCCCACAGAATATGGTAGGCAAAGGTGCGGGGGTACATGTGATTGCCCACTCATGACTAAATTACAGACAATAATAACCTTGTATTGTCAGGCATCTCACCTGGCTAATTAGGATGAAGTCAGTTTCTAAGTTGGTAGGTGTTTTGTGTTGGGATAACGCTCCATGGCCAGGAGATGAGGGCAGTTACTATTTGGCAGATAGCAAGAACTGAGACGCTCACTCTAACAGCTTAAAAAAAGCAGCATGCAGCCACAGGCCCTGGAAAAGATGCTTCTCTAGTCATACCTTGAAGGGAGGCTGCAACCCTGGCTCATCCTGAACTGCAGCTTTCAGAAGAGTTTGGAAACAGAGGATGAAATACAGCCTAGGCTCCTGATCCACAGAACCTGTGATGTACTAAATACGTGCTGTTATTCTCTGTCAATGTGTAACTATGATGCATATAACTAAATAGCAGAAAAAAAATAAATTGAAATCCTATAACATTGTGAGGCCAAGTAAACATATTACTGTATTTTTTTAGAGGGTTAGTTGATTCACAGAAGCTGTGATGATTCCTGTGCCCCACACTTTCAGCTTAAATGCTACTGGTTATTAACAACTACTGGAGCATTTTAGAGGCTCTGGAGTCCTTCTCCAGATGAACTATCTGAGCACCCATCTGCTTGAGGAGTCCCAGCTCTCATCCTTTCCTGTCATTTGGATCTCTTGGTTCTCACCCAGATTTGAATATCTGTCTGCTTCCCTTTCTTCCTGATCTCCTAATTTTGAGGCTCCATTGATGTAGGGTTCCCCAGTGTGATTTCCGCTGTGCTTACTGTCTCAGGCAAACTTTTCCATCTTGCTTCTATTCTATCTCTTTCAGTTCAGATTTTCCCAGACTTTTGCCCAAGGAGAAACATTTCGCACTCTAAGCCTTCAGTCAATAGTAAGAATTTGAACAGATGCTAGGGGTTGGGGGCGGGGAGGGGAGGGTGCTGGATCTCTGTGACCGCCATGACCACCAGAGTGAGGATCTAAGCAAGAAGACAGTTCATTTCAGCACAACTAAGTAGTTGGTGTTTGTTCAAACTTTGGGAGTCCTGACTCTGAATAGTTCATTTCAGGTGTTTTAAGCACAGCACAATTTGGTGAAAACTTTCCTGGTGATAATTAACTCAATCCTGTGTACAAATGAAAATAGGGTGTGATTTACATTGAAACTCTATGTAAAGTACATGTGACACCTTCCATAAAGATGAATTCTATAGATTGACTAAGAAAAACAAACTTGCATTAAGGGTTTAGGGGAAGATCCAGTGTGGTCTCTGGCCATGCAGATAGTACAAAGGTCACCAGGCTATCAGTCACATCTGATCCCAGCCTTCTGCATGATTAACAGGCTGAGTATCTCTTCCTTTAAAGGGATAACCTCATGTAGTTAACATTCTAGGTTTCCTAGTACTTATCTGTGGGCACAAGGACCTCCATGCCTCTGGCATCTTCTTTTTAATCTTTTTTTAAAGAGAAAGTTGTGGCTGTAATAGAGGTTAAGGTTGAATTTATTGCCTAAATGGCTAGTCTAACTAATATAGGCAAGCATAGCAGAATTATAAGAATAGGTAACAGCTCCAAGGAAAGGGATAGATATCTTAACTGTGATGTCTATTCAAAGTCACTTGTGAGATTTTGTTTATTTCTTTATATGGGTCATTATTTTGGCCATTGATAATAGTATGATATAGATCGGACACATTAGAACAACACATGTTGACAAAAAAGATTATACTTGAGTAACAAATAATCTAGAGTAGACCTGTTTTGTAAAATTGTAGTTCATAATTTTCTCATCTCTTAGTTAATTTCTGCTAATATTTCTGTTGTAATATTAGTAGATTTACTAATCGTAGAGGCCAGTTTTGGAAATTTCTCTTTATATTCCAGTATTTTTTCCTGGGACTGGTCATAGAAAAGCATAAAAGCAATCCTTAGCATGGTAAAATAACTTCATACCGTCTCCTATTACAGGTATGACTTTTATCCTCCTTGACAAAAGGCATTTGGAATCTGCATTGACAAGCTGAGAATTAACATGTAGTATAGTCAGTAAACATAACAGCATCATTTTGGGGTCAGTTGTATTGTGTTCTTATTGTTTCCCCCAAGGTCTCGGCTTGACAAGTTAAAGCCTTGATGTCTCCCCCTTGATTGGTGTGCCATCCACCTTCAGGCACTTCATTTTTCCAGTGGGCTCTGGGATTCTGTCCTGGTCAGATGCATTGAAGTGGGAGCCATCTGAGACTTTATTTATTTTTGGAAAGACACAAACATCACCTCACATTGATGTCAGAAAAACATCAGGCCCTTTCCCTTGGCTAGTTTTCAGATCTTTTCATTTAACACATACTTTTAGCTGTGTCTTCTTTAATGCAAAGTGCCTTTGGGCAGCAGAGAAAGCATTATCTTTTAAAGTGAAAAAAATTAAAGTTAGCATGGCTAAATGTAACACAGTATGTGGGTAATTAGGTAGGTGTGTCACAGAGACCCCTGCAAGTGTTATCAATAGGTTTACCTAAAACATTTTGTTATATTCCATGGGATTCTTTGTTATTATTATTATTAAATTTTTTAAAAATTTATTTTACATACCAACCACAGTTTCCCCTCCTTTCTCTCCTCCTATTCCCCCCAACACCTCCATTCTACCTACCCCTTATCCGCTCCTCAGAAAAGGTAAAGCCTCCCATTCTAATCAACAGAGCATGGCATATCAAGTTTAGGCAGGACTGAGCTTCTCCTGGCTGCATCTAGGATGAGTAAGTCATCCCACCATAGGGAATAGGTTCCAAAAAGCCAGCTCATGCACCAGGGACAGATCCTGGTCACACTGGTAGAGGCCCCACAAACAGACCAAGCTATACAATTGTCACCCACATGCAGGGTCCCTCACTGTCAGTCTAGAGTATGTGAGCTCCCCTGAGCTCAGGTCATCTGTCTCTGTGAGTTTCCCCTTTATGATCTTGACTCCCATTGCTTATATAATCTTTCCTCCATCTCTTAAACTAGATTCCTGGAGCTCAGCCCAGTGCTTGGCTGTGGATCTCTACATCTGCTTCCACTATTTTCTGGGTGAAGGTTCTATGATGACAATTAGGTGGTTACCAATCTGATTACAGGAGAAGGCCAGCTCACGTACCCTCTCCACTATTGCTAGGAGTCTTAGCTGGGGTCATCCTTGTGGATTCCTGGGAGTTTCCCTTTCACACCAGGTTTTCCCCTAACCCCACAATGGCCTCCTTTATCAAGATATTTCTTGCCCCTAAACTGAAGGATGGATAAAGAAAAGGTGGTACATTTACACAGCGGAGTATATTCAGTGGTTAAAAAAAAAAATAATGACATCATGAAATTTTCAGGCAAATGGGTAGAACTAGAAAATATCATTCCGAGTGAGTTGACCCAGACCCAGAAAGACAAACATGGTGTATACTCACTCATAAGTGAATACCAGATGTAAAGCAAGGCTACAATCCATAGTCCTAGAGAAGCTAGATAACAAGGAGGACCTTAAGAGGGATGCATGGATCGCTCTCGGAAAGGAAAACTGTGGTGATATTTTATTTGCACTCTAACAAATAAAACTTATCTGGGCATCAGAGGCCAGAGCCAGCCACTAGGCTAGACATAGAGGCCAGACAGTGGTGGCACACTTGCCTTTAATCCTATCACTCAGGAGGCAGAGCTCCATCTGTGAGTTCAAGGCCACACTAGAAACAGAGCCAGGCATGTTGGCACATACCTTTAATCCCAACACTTTTAGCGGCAGCAGTTCAACTGAGACCCTCAGGGGTGAGGACTCAGAGGTTTTCAGTCTGAAGGTTCATGGGAACAGGATCGGCTGAGGAGTTGGCGAGGTGAGGTTAGCTGTGGCTTGTTCTGTTTCACTGATCTTTCAGCTTTCACCCCAATATCTGGCTCTGGGTTTTTTATTAATAAGACCATTTAGCAATTTGTTTTACAGGAACTAATGAGGTCACCTGGGTAAACTGGGGGTGGTGGGGTGCTAAGAAAGGAAGGGGTGTGGGATTTGAACATGAGGGATTGTGATGGTTGATTGGGGAAGGGGTGGGACTGAGAGGGAGAGCATGGCTGGGATTCTTATTCCTTTCAGTCTGAGGCTTATCCTTGTTGTCATACAAAATTCTTTATATAAGTACATGATGGGACTCTAAGCACGGGGATTGGTTGAGAGTCACTTCTGAGCTTGAACTGATAGTCTTATGACACAGGACTCAGGTCATAGTTTGAAGGCTGGGAAAGTTCTTTATGTCAGGAGTTGGTCTGAATCCTGCTTGTCTTCTCTGATGCCCCAGTCACTGCACAATGGGGCCTGGGGGAGACTCTGAGGTCTTGGCCTTTGTTTTCATACCAGCTACTTTAACACACAGCTGAGCTTGCCCCAACCTGATCTTCTAAATTTCCTTATCCCTATTGTAGTTAAATATAATCCATAAAGGGCTCGAAAATACAAACCTACACATCTGGGTTTCTTTAAAAGAAAAGAGACTTTCAAGCTTGGGGAGGTGAGCCTTGGTCCTGTGCTAGACTTTCAGGTTCAGAACGTCCCCTGATGAATTACAGCACAGAGGCAAAGCATATGTTGGGAACAGCTTGAGTCATGTGAATGGATGCCTTAGAACCCCGGGGAAGGCAGAAATGGGCTGAATTAGTGCCGACACAAACCCTTCATTTTGCTGACAGTAAGATGGAAAGTCAGAGAGGTTTAGTGCTGGAACCAAATTTATGCCATTAATTAATGGTAACATCCAGGTCTGATATCAGAGAAGGTAGCCATGACTTCTCTGAAAGATCGTAAAGAAATTGTAGCCCATCAGGGAAAGTCAGTCACCTCCAATTGTTTGGACAAGGATGAGTTCTAACACAGGAGGCTGTACCTTGGAGGGCAGGCACCAGATCCAAAGAGAATCATTGCCCACCAGCTTGTCTAGACTTGGGGGCGTCCAGATAATAGGCATGGATAAAAATAGCAACTGCTAAATTAAGGGAGACAAGGGCCTAGAGGACAAGAAGTCAGGCACGGCCTCCTTTCCTGCAAGTCCCACGGGGATAGGGAAAACCTCTTAGATGAAGCTTTGGTATTATAGGACTGTTTATTTCCCCGTTTCTGCTCCTCAGCATTTAGTAAAAGGCCTATTGATTTTCATTATTTTTAATTCCAGCCTCACCTCAGCTGTACAGTGGGGAGTTAAGTGAAAAGTATTTTTTGTCTGGCTGGAAACGTTGAGGATTATTATACTCTGAGGCCATTAGGACGGCAGGTGGCTATAAAGGAGTCTGGGGACACACAGGAGAGGGGGATTTGAAAAATGAGGTCAGAGGTTCAGAATCTGGTGTTTTTCCCACTGACTAATTTTTGTTTACAATTCATTCAAGGCCCTAGGCAAAACTTCCCTTTATCAGATCTCCATGGCTTACCATTGTGTCCATTGCTCATCACAGTAACAATACCAGAAAGAAAACGGTTGAAAAGGAGGATAGACTTAACTGGATTTTATTCTAAGATTGGCTAGACCCATTGTTGCTGAGATAAGGCTGAGTGAGCATCACGGCTATGGAATCACCTGACAGTGACCGCTTGCCTCCTAAGAGCCAGGAAGAAAAAGAAAGAAGAAAATGAGGAAGAAGAAAAGAAGGAAGAGGAAGATGGGATGGAGGAAGGAAAAGATGTCGATGATGAGGTAGGGTTAGGAGAAGAGTTATATCTTTCAATGGTACATTCTCAGGACACAACTTCTTCCTAGTACCTACCCCCTGATACTTGTCATAAAATTAGGAATCTATCAATGGATCAACTTATTGAGGAAATTAGAGTGCTCATGATTGAATCATTGTCTCCAAACCCCACCTGTGAAAATGGCATTTTGGACCAAATCTTCAACACATTAGTTTCCCAGAGGACCCTTCATACACTTAAATCATAGCAAGCATCCCAACCATCAGTGTTATCCTTTTCCCACAACCTTTACCATGACTCAAAAATGCTTGGAGTTCTCCCCATCTTCCAGTCACCTGTGAAAGGGTCAATCTTCTTATCAGATTGTGATCATCTCAAAGAAGGAAAAATACGCTTCCTTTTTATATAATCTGTCCTTGAATCATCACTTCAAGTGTTTGAAATACTGGTTGTCAGCAGTAGCTCTTCAGGAGGTAGGTACTCTGTGAGGAGAGAAGCAGCAGCATGTCCGAGAGACACCGTGGTCTCTGATGTCAACCTGACATAAGAAGACTTACTGAGTGATTACTACTGATACTTGACATTTTCGTGCACCAGTTTTTTTCAATCTGTAAGGAATAATGTTAGCAATGAGCATTTATTATATTAGTGTATTAAGAGAGCTGATTTATGAAAGAGCAATCCATGGTCACTATTGAGAGCCCTTCTAAAGTTAGTTCCCATGCACATGGCTCCTCAAACTTGTACTGCCAGTCAATATTCTCCCACCCTTACCTTTCACATTCACCTCCAGTACAGTCTCTCCCATCTGCCCTATTCTAGTCCACAAACCTGAATTTGTCTTCATTTCCTTGACTTACCTCTAACAGGGCTCCATCAAGACTCAACTGTAGAAACACCCCCTCTATGTATGTATCTCTCCTTTCTCTTTCTCTATTTTTCTCCTTCATTCAATCTAGAATGGGTTGAGAGTTGGAAGAAATGGTTGCTTTTATCTGGCAATCACACCTAGGATCTACATTTTATGTTCTGACACATGGGTATAGGTCTTTGGCTTGATGTTGTAGAGCAGGCAGGTTTTTGTAGGACATACTCTCTCCAGTATTGTGGATTGTTGGCAGAGGATAGTGGTGACTTTGAAATAATTGAGAGGGCACTTTGTCTAAGGCCTGACTTGTAATGTGCTGAACATCTGTGTACCCTCTGCTCATTTGTCAGTAGTTCCTGAAGCATGACCTTTCTCCACATCAACATGTGCATGTACTCTGCTCCACCTGAGCACATCTTAGAAATGCAATTGTCAGACCTTCAGACCTACATAATTAGAAATTCTGGCCTAGAATCAGAGATCTATATTTTGAAAGCCATGTAACACTGGCTGACATGAGCAAAATTATGAACTGTCTAGGGCTTCAAACCACGTTTATTTTTTCAGAGATGGTTCCTGCAGTGACTAGGGAAATCTCTCCTAAGTATGTCTTAGACAACTGCATCAGGTAAGGTATTGAAAGTTGTGTTCAAATTTTCATGATTATAGGAATCACACAGTGGAGCTTATTTAATACTTCTAATGCTCTAATGCTGACCTCATGAGCCAGAATCTCCAGGGTCTAGAGAAGATGTGATTCTGAACAGATAAAAGTGAGTCTTTCCATGAAGTTTAAGAGCTGGCTCCATGCTGAGGTGGATTTTGTCACACTCAACACATTGAAGGTAAATATTAAGTGGTCAGAATCATCTGAAAGACATTTGTTTTGTCTCCATGAAGTAGAGGAGACAAAGCTCTGCAGAACTCCAGAGTTCTATAACATGCCTATCCCAGCATCTCTAGCAATTGTTTCAAGACATATACGGGTAAAGCCTTTGGCATTCATCTTTATATCCCCGTTTTTCTTGAATCTCTTTATGATCCAATACAGTGTCAGCTACTCTTGGTATCATTCTTTTCACTCAGATGGCCTACTTGATTTTACTCTTATTCCTCCCATAAGAAAGTCTATATCCTTCTCCTCCCCACCCCCAATGCTAAAAGACTTTTCACTCATTGAGTAGTTTCCCAGGTACTAAAGGTGAAATCTTAAGTTCTGAATGTGGCTTGGCATTTTCTATCTCATTCCAGCAGAGACTTAACATATGTAGATATGTATGCATGTGTGTATAAGATAAAAACATATATTCCATAGTTTCATACCACTGGTGGTTTTCAATATTTTTCTAGAAGTCTTAGAACCTATCTATAAGAATGATAGGAGACACTGTATGCATTTCACTTTCTGTCTTCCATGACACATCCTAAGTGATTGGCTTATAAGCTATCCACCCCTACACTATTCTTTATGGAGAGAAAAGATGAGAGAAATCTGGCTACAGCCACAGACTACATCAAAATATTTTACAAGAAAAAAATTAGGCTTTCAATGAAACACAAATATAAGCAGTTCCTCTGTGGAGTCAGTTTAATGAAATCTTGCTCCATGGGCTTTTCCAGCAGCATAGAGCAAGACTGAAGAGATTTTGACTGTATAGTAAGAGTTTTCTAACACTAAATATTATGTCCTAAGAGAGAGATGTAAATATCTTGATGCCTTTATTAATTTTCTTCCAAAAGCAAAGGAAAATCAATTAAATAATGAATGTTGGTTAGCTTTAGGGTTCTAAAAGGAGAATTTGAACAAATGTTCTCTGACTCTTCTTACTCCAAATGTAATGCACAGGCCAAGAAAAAAAAAGCTTCTAGGAATTTATTAAAATAAGGAATCTCAGGTTCCATCTTGGTTTTACTCAATCAGAATCCACATCTCAAAAATAATCCTCATGTACTTCATTGCATAGTAACCTTGGAGAGCCATTGTAGTAGAATTATAAAGCTTTGAAGATTTTTAGAAGATATACTTTGTCTATCATTAAATTTTTTTTTTTTTTTTTTTTTTTTTTGTTTTTTGAGACAGGGTTTCTCTGTGTAGCTTTGCGCCTTTCCTGGAACTCACTTGGTAGCCCAGGCTGGCCTCGAACTCACAGAGATCCGCCTGGCTCTGCCTCCCGAGTGCTGGGATTAAAGGCGTGCGCCACCACCGCCCGGCTCATTAAATTTTTTATGCTTATGATTGCCAGCCATTCCCTAGTTAGTAAGAAATGTAAAATCATTGATGGAATTCAGCACAAAGGAAGCAATTCATTTAAAATTGGAGAAATAATAATTGAAAACAATAATAGATGATAGCAGCTAAAACATGAAATGATAAGAAATGTCAGTCATTGGGAAAATGCAAATCAAAACCACATTCAGATGAGAGGAGTTATTTATTAGAGCAGTAATAAAATCAACACAGGGATAAAACAAGCCAATACTAAGTGGTGCTGAAGTTGTAGAACAACAGGGAGTTCCTTCCATTGCAGAGAGGAATGCAAAACAGTACCTTAACTTCCAAACACATTTGAGCAATTTCATATAAAGTCAAAACCTACCTTCACAAAATCCAACAGTCTTATCTAGGTGTTTATCCAAGCTTGGTGAAAACACAGGTCACAAAAACTATGCATCTAAACATTCAGAGCTATTTTATTGCTAATCACCCAAATCTGAAAACATCAAAATGCCCTTTAGCTGAAGAACGTACAAACAAGAACTGGCTTGTTCAAGTAATAAGAAATGCAGCAGACTAATCAAAAAGAACAAATTACTGACACACATGCCATCTGAACGAATCCAAAATGCGTTATGTGAAGTGAATGAAAGTAGACTTACATTTGTATGTTACTTTGGAAAAGGCAAGTCTGTAAGGATAGACTGATAATGGTTCTTGAGACGCAGGGCTGGCAAGGGGAGTAGTTGAATACAAAGAGTGGCTGTTGTTGCTGCTATGTATCCTGTTTGTAATGATGGTTATGCTGGATGTCTCATAAAACTGTACATTAAAATTATATATAAATTAAAAACAAATATTTTAATTTTGTTTTTTAGATTATAATATAACCACAACATTTCTCTCTTTTCCTTCCTCCAAACCCTCTCTTAGACTGTTACTCTTCTCCTTCAAATTCGTTGCCTTTTACTTCACAAATTGTTATTGCATGCATATATGTATGTGTATATACATATATATTCCCAAATGTAACCTCCACAGTCCATATAATATTATTTGCATGTGTGTTTTCAGGGCTGACCATAGACATCGTTCAATGGATCCTCTTCATCCTTCAGCTATGCCAAAGAGACACAACCAAACTAAAGCTGAAAGTGATGCTATCACAATGCAGCAATTATGACAATGACTCTGTGGCTCTTTCTCCCTTATCACTCTTCCATCCACAATTGTTGGGGAAGAGTGCAGACTGCTTCCTTTGTCTCTTTTCCTATCTGACTCTTTGATCATGTGAGCTTTTTAGAGCTGTGCACTCCTTCCCTGTAAATAAGGCATGACCTGGAAAACACAAGAGGCAATGGGAGCATAAAAATTTGCATACGGTAATTAGACTGCTGTATCATGAGCTCGCTTTATTTGGTTACGTTGGAATGAGAACAAAGGTGTACCTCTGCTCAGAGTTTGGAGTGTGATCCCTGGGAACTGGAATAAAAATAAAACAGCCCAGGAAGGCTTGTGTGCCTCAGCCTTATTGCAGCCCTGTGCTACATAGCAGAAAGGGGAAGTGCATGGCATCACAGTCCTTGGTGGACTGGCCTTTATCTCCTCTAAGTGAGGTCTTCCAGTTGGATCTTTTCCAGACAGGTGTGCAGAGAAAGCCAAGAGCCTGGTTCATGGGTGAATGGTTGTTTTTTATCCATGGAATTAATTTTCATATCTCAAATGCTGGGCAGCCTCAGGGCAGAGCACTGAATCGGAACTCAAGAATGTACAGGCTCTGAGGGCCTCACAGCCTTTACTGAGGTGCCACCTTAACTGCTTCACACCCAGATTAACCCATCATTTGTATTACAATTCTGACAACACGCACACAATTTACGTTCACATAGAATGTTCAAACAATTTAAAACTTTTTCATATGGAAAAACATGACTGAAGAAACTGTTGTTTGTTTGTTTCGGTTTATTTGTTTTTTTGTAGGACCAGAAGGCTCTTAGTTTTCTTGTCTTTGCATCCATGTTATTTCTGTGGAAATCTTGTAGAAGTCAAATCCCTCTTAATTCTAGATATAAATATATATTTAGAATTTGCTTATATATTTATGTTTGAAGTGCCGGGGAATCAAACCCAAGACCTTGTGTGTGAGAGGCAGAGTCCTACCCTTAGTCTTGGTTATTCAGTTTTGAAATATGGAAATTGAAACCTGGCCTCTTCCTTTTTGCTCTGATTTTACTTACACATTTTTCAATATATTACAAGTGAGTTAAATGAAGTTCAAAGAGGAGGAAAGAACAGTCAGAGGTCATTCTGCTCATAAATTTATTGTTGGAAAATTACACCTTCTTTAAGCTTGTGAAATTCAGCTTTACATGGTTTCCTTGTGTTTCAGTTTTTCATTCTGTATACACGAAGCTCTGCACCCTGTGGACACACTGACAGTTAAGGGAGAATAGGCACAAGTAGCTTAGGAGCTCAAAAGTCAAAGAATTGATCACAAAGTTACATTATTCAGTTGGACATAAGAAGAAAGAAAAAGGAAAAAGAAACATCTACAGTTGGAATGGTGAACTCCAAACTACATTGGAGTTCATTCTTAAAACTGTGTCAGAATGAAGCTGTGGACTTTGCCTTAGTAAGAAAGTTGTTTTCAGTTCTTTTCTCAGAGGGGTATGGCACAGTCTTCCTTTTCTTTAGCACTCACAGACATAGGACAACCACATTCATTCTTCAGTATTAATTCTTGAGTTAAAGCAAATCAAGATCACCTGGAGACCAATTGCTTCAATGTCTTTAGATGGAGGAAAAAAGGATAGATGGAATTCTAGCTGCAGTGGCTGCCAGAAGTCAAGCAAGAAGCCCTAAAAAGGACATCCTGAAAAGACAAATGAAAAGCAAGATTCCCACCAGCCGCATTTTTTAAAAAAATGAGCATCAAAAGATATTATGCACTATAGATAATTGCAATGAATTGAGTCTATAAGAAAGTCATATATTCAATGAAGAAATTAGTTCATTAAAATGTATAAGATGGTAATTATAATATAAAAGAAGAGTAAATGCAATTTTTAAATTAACAAAAATTAGGAAGGATGATTGACATGTATGATGTTCCTCTATCTCAAGTACCTGTCTGTACCAATGTGTGATTTTTTTTTTTTTTACATTTCTTTGTGTCTGGTAGGCAGGGTAAGCACAGAGGTTCTGAAAAAAGGTAGGAAGTCACCAGCATCAGAAAGAATGGGAGATGTAAACTAGATGGAAAGACGATCAGTGGGTTATTACATGATAGAATAGTCAAAATTCAGAGGGAGGAGCTGGGGAGATGGCACAGTCAGTAAAGTCCCTGTCACACAAATGTAAGTACCTGAATTTAAATCCAGCACCTACATTAAAAACGGCCACAGTGGCATGCATCTGCAATCTCTGCCCCAGGAAAGCAGAGGCAGAAGGATCCCTGGAGTTTCTCAGTCTGCTAATCTGGCAGGATTGAGGAGCTCTGGGGAGAAGCTGGTTTCAAAAGTAAGGTGGAGAGTAAATAAATGATCAAGTAAGACATCCAATGTCAACCTTGGCTTCCACACGCTCATGCTTGTACGTGTACAAATGTCTGTGTCTCTCACATGCACACATACACATGAAAACACAAATGTATGTAAACATGCATACACACACACACACACACACACACACACACACACACACACACACACACACTTCAGAAAGAAAAAAACTAAAACTCAGTTTTCTTCCCTGCTGGAAAAGAAAGTCGTGGAAAATGCTGCCAATTGTACTGAGATGTAGTAATTAGATATTGAGCTAGACTGTAAATGAAACAAAATGTCCTATAGTAACCTGCTAGGGCTGCCCTAGAGAGAGTGGCTTAAGCAATGTGGTGATGAGCTCACCACCCTGAAGGTGAGAGCCCAAGAGCAAGGTGTGGCAGGGTGGGATCTTGCTAATGCTTGTAGATGGTAACCTTCTGCTGTGTCCTTGCTGTCCTTCTGTGAGCCTATCCCAGTCTTGTCACAAGGACACCAGTTATAGTGGATTAGAGGCCACACAGACTCCACTAGGATTCTCTTTCTTCATCTAACTCAGATGCTTCAGAATATAAGATTTATTTCAAAGCACAGGCACATACTGAGGTACAGTGAGAGGAAGACTTGAACACTTGCAATTAGGAGAGGACACAGTTTTGTGATGCCACATCCCATGACATAGATGAAATAAAGGTGCCATCATGCAAAAGAAGAGAAAAGAAAACAAAACTTGGCCTTGGACAGTCCTGTTCACAAAATAAGTCAGTATTGTTTCAATGAGGAACTAGGTAAGAAATACCTGTTATTGTCAAAGGACCCTCTTGTCCTGTAATACTCTTTTGCTTTGATATTCAGTAATTGTTATACCTGGGAAAATATATTATTATACATTAAAATGGATGAATAATAAAGAAATTGACTAGATCAATAGATTAATAATTTCTTTGCAAAATAACCATACATTAATAACCACTGTGATAATATGTAAATATTTTGTATGTGTTCAGGGTATTTGAAGCACTTAAAGAAACATTCAACTTATGCTTTTATTGAGATGGATATAGAATTTCACTAAGGTTGATATTATTTTTTAAAATTACATGTTATTATGATAATTGTGTAAGATTATGTTGCAATAGATTTTCTCTTATTATACTTACAATTGTAATAATTTAACATTAAAGAAAACACATATAGTCAATCTGCTTTCATGTACACAGAGAGACCCATTAAAAATTATACTTCTTATGGAGGAGGGCATAGGTTGACTAGTCAGAGGAGACCTATGAGGTATCTTTTCCCCTTCTCAATAGGACGCTTCCCTATTATTCTCAATGTAAAACAGGTGTGTGTGTGTGTGTGTGTGTGTGTGTGTGTAAGTGTGCCAAGTTTTGTGAAACATAAGCTCCATTCACTTTTATCCTTTTCAAAATAAAGATTTCTGACAGCACATGAAGAATAATTCTGCCTCTCTGGAGAATATCCTGAGTTATTGTGGTTGTACTTCTTTGGGACTTGGGACGGTAAATGACAATTTATCACTATAGTGACTTGCAACAAAACCATCCTTCAATCAAAACCATCTTTCTAAACACCCACTGATCCCTACTGGCCTTACTGTGCTCCAGGTTTCTCCAATTCCTTGCTTTGTCTTGTATGGGCTCTTGTCCTAGAGTCTTCCCACTCATTCTTTCTCAGAGATGAGCAAAAAGTCATCAGGGGAAGATAGCCTAATGCATATGTAATAGTCCCTTTTCTGTGGAAATGCTAAAATATTAGACAAAAGCAACTTAAGGAAGGGAGGGGTTATTTTGTCTCACAGGTCAAGGTTATGGTCTATTGTGATGGATAAGTCACAGAAGCAGAAACCTGGATCAGTGGTCACATGACATTCCCAGTCAAGGAACAGAAGACAATGAACTCTTGTGCTTAGCTCAGTTTCTCTTCATTATATCACACTAGGGCACAAGCCCAGGGAATAGTGCCACCCACAGTGGGTGGATCATACTACCTCAGTTAACATAACCAAGATAATCCCCACAAGTATGCATTCCCAGGTAATTCCTTTCTTCTAAGGCACTTTAAATCTCATCAAATTGATAAGACTAACTCTCACACCATTTTGATTTTAAAACATGAAACCTGAAAGAAATACAGAGACATCTGGTCAATTCCAGGCTATGATAAATATGGCTATAAGATAGATTATCTCATTTGATTATTTTGTCAATATCATCACCTTACAACAAGATAAACAACAACCATAAAATTGTATATACACTTTTTCCTCCATGTCAAAACATCTTTCATTTGTGTATTCAACCAATTGAGGATAAAGTATATTTAATAAAAGAATTACATCTTTATGATTATATATGGATATCTTTTGCTGTCTTTATTCCCTTAAGGATACAGTATAACAATGATTTACAATTCATTATCATTCTATGGGGGATAATCATTAATCTAGGAATGAGTTGCCATGGCCAGAGTTGTGTACATTGCATGCAGATACCATATCATTGTATGTAAGTAACTGTGTCACTTGTGGATTGTGCTGATCTCCGGAGAGCCACAGGTACTGAGGTAACTGTTCATTCTCCTTTCCTTGGCCAGAAAGACTCAAAAGGAAACTGGAAATATTCTTAGTTGAAAAAAAAAGTGTAGATATTTCCTAATTTCCATTATGACTACTAAAATAAATATTCTATATTTGCAGAAAGGAAATTACCTACAGACATCATAACAGAATGCTGGTCAACCACTTTTTTTTTCCTACAAAATAAAACCAGGGAAGATAACATTTTATTTTCATGACAGAGGAAGAAAATATCTAACTTTAGAATCTATCAGATTAATATTATTTCTTTGGCACACCAACACTCCGAGCTTTTAGTTTTAATCACTTTTTACCACCTTTTATTATTTTTCAGTAATTCCTCCACTGCCATCATTTTTCAAATAAAGGTATGTGATGGTGTTCTCTGAAGGAATCGACTCTCTCTCTCTCTCTCTCTCTCTCTCTCTCTCTCTCTCTCTCTCTCTCTCTCTCTCTCTCTGTGTGTGTGTGTGTGTGTGTGTGTGTGTGTGTGTGTGTGTGTGTGTGAAAGAGAAAGGAGGAGGTGAAAGCAGAGGATAAGACAGTATGGAAACCATTTCACAAGGTCACAGAGGTGAGGGCACTTTAAGACAGCATTGGTTTTCCTCACAGGAGAAACTGAGGTCATATAGGTATTCAATTGCTTATTCATAGTAAGCAATTCTGGAGCTGGATCTCTGTGGCTCTTCTGGAGCTGATAATTTCCCTGAAGGGTGTAGGCATGTTCTGGCCTTTCAGAGCTCCTCAACACCCGCTAGGTAGTATCTGGTGGCCCCCAGGAGCATGACACCAGGGCATGGATCTTTCATAGAAAGAAGTTAACACAAACTGTAGAAAACCAAGAATTTCTTTTCAAGGGAACATCTTACCTGTGAGTTGCACCACAGGTTCCCTGGTTCTACAGATTAAGAACTCTGGTCCTTAATATGCAAGATAGTTGGCAGATAATGGGACTTACCGTCTATAGTTTTGTGAGCAAGTAAGCTGTACTAAACCTCTGTCCTTCCTCTTCTTCCTTGACTTCCCCCCCTCTCAGATTTATCCTGTTTCCAAGACAAGGATAGATGACAATGAATTTTAATAGTTAATATTGTCAACTTGACAGGGTTTAGAATCATCAAAGAGAGAAGCTTGTGAGCATATCTTTCATGAGTTATCTAGATTAGCTTAACTGAGGTCAAAAGGTCTATCCTAACGCATATGGCACCATCACCTGGGCTGGGCTCATAGTCTACCTAAGAAAGAGAAACACTACTAGTGTTTGTATTGCTGACTGTGGGTATCATGTGACTAGCCACTGTGTTCTCTGCCTACTGCCACGAGGCACTGTGCTTCCAAATGGTGAGCCGAAATGAATCCATCCCTATTTAAGCTGCCTTTTTCAGCTTAATTTGACCACAACAAGAAACAAGTAATTAAAACAGTGACATTTTTTATTTCTCAGCCAAAGGAACACAGATACCACAGGAGATGAGGTAAGCCACTGTCCCCAGGTGGTTCTCTGGAGGTGGAAAGAAAGTTCAGACAGGTAAAGGGGAAGCTTCAGCTGCATCCTAGAAGACAGAGGCAGGTCTCTAAGGAGGTGCTAGATGACTACAAGCCTTCAGTGTCATGAGACAAGGCTCAGGATGAAGAGGAAAGGATGGGGGCCTGCCAGGGCCTTCACTGTTCAGGAATTAGTTCACTTAATTATCACACTCTACTTGGGTCAAATCTTGTCATCTGTGTGGCCAAACAGACCAAGTGGGTACCCTGGAGGAGAAACTGAATTATTCTGCAAGGATAAGACTTAGTCCCTCTTTCAGAGCTGTATGGGTTTAGGGAAATGATGTTCATTTTAGGGGCTGGTGTGTCTCCACTGTTTTTTTTTTTTCCTACTGGTGACATATACTTAAGGGCTAGAACCTGGGACTGTAGTCTAGGGAGCAAGCTCCAGCCAGCAACTCAGTTGGCTTGCGTGCTGGAGCTGGGAACTAAGGCCTGGGTCTGCTAGTAAGCCTCAGGCTCCTGCCCAGGTTCCTGAGAGATCCTGGAAGGGACCAGAGATTCCATCATGTATTTTATGTTAAGGGCCTCTGACATAAAAGTAGGACTACTCTGTGAATCAAAGGAGGATGTGTAAGGAAAAGTACCAGGGAAAAGCAAGGGATGTTGTTTTGTTATTTTGACTAAGGTTACAGACTTTGGAGAAAGACAAAAGACTTTGGCTTCCAGAATGTTCCAGCTGCTGGCTTTGCAAGGCAACTGTGAGAACAGCACCTGAGCCAGAGCTTTGGGACCATGGGTATGTTTATCCCTGTGGCAATAAAGAATTTAAAAAATGTTGAAAGAGAGAGGGAGAGAGAGTGTGAGAATAAGAGAGAGAGAGAGAGAATAAGAGAGAGAGAGAACATGAGCACTTAAAGAGAGGAATTAGTGGATTTCTTGATAAGAAGCCAAAGACTGTGATGATGCCATTGGCTGTGGTTCATCACCTAGTGCCTCCCTCAAATTCTTCTCATGGCCAGATGAGTTAAGGAGAGGCATGCTGGAGCAGGCTCATGGTGACCCAAAAAATATGACAGAGGCCATTGTGTTGAGAGAACTCATCCTATATGGTGCCTACGAATGACAAGGAAGGAATCACTCACTCACTAATTCATCCACTCACTTATTCAGTCATTCACTCTCTCAGTGAATTACTCAGGAATAGTATGTATGTATCATTTGTTTTCAAATTCATAAATTCTCCACGTGTCAGCTCTTTAAAACCAAGAATAAATAAAATTTTCTATGCTCTTTGAAATCCATTTAAAATGGCAGTCCCAAACCTACTAAGAGGCATATTTCCCTATTGTCCATATAAGCTTCCTTAGAATATGTTACATGTTACAGATGCTACCTTACTGCTGTGTCACATGCTGTAGGGAAATGCCTGGAACACAGGGTCTGTAAACCTTATTCCAGCTCTTCTGACACCTTCTATGTGTGTAATAAAGAGGAAGGCAGTGATAATCGCCAAACCATGCCAAGGTACCAGTTGCTAGTCTGCCTCCCTATGGGCAGTGAACCTTGATGGAACTTCATCTTCTGCCTGATACCACCTGAACTGTTTCTCTCTGTGTTAAAAGTGGGCCTGGTTTCACCTCAAGTCCATTCTATCCTGCCACACCCTGCAGACATTGCTTCTT
This sequence comes from Peromyscus maniculatus bairdii, assembly GCF_049852395.1. NCBI lineage: Eukaryota > Metazoa > Chordata > Mammalia > Rodentia > Cricetidae > Peromyscus > Peromyscus maniculatus. The sequence goes on from NC_134861.1 coordinate 36,713,462, forward strand.
TATATCTGATGATGATATGAGAAAACCAATTCCACATCCTGAACTACTGCAGTTTAGAAAGTTTGTGAAATGCTCATCTACAGAAATCCAGTGTGCAGGGTAGCACACAGGCATTGCCATTTTTCACCAAGACTTCAAGTTATTTTAACTTCTAGTTTACTGATTTGTCAGGAAAACAGCCTCTTTCTCCCAGAAAACTTCTATATATACGTTGAAATTCTCTAATTATAAAATTTCATCAGTTTTTTTTATCATATCTTCTCTGTATGTCTGCAGAGAAGAGAGATAGGTAATAGATGGTTATGTGTATATTTATGCACATGCACACATGTAAATTATGCATTCTAAACTGGATCATCCCTGCTAAACAGGTGCTCTATCACTGAGCTACATCATCAGCTCTCTAATTTGTGTTGCTTCTTAAAAATTAGTTATTTGAGAATTTTGTGCAACATATTTTGATCATATCACCCTCTTCCACCAACTCCTCCAAGATCCAACTTTTTTAATATTAATTATTTTATTGCATAATTAAGAGGAAAACAGGATCTAGCAAAAGTAGTACAGAGCAGGCATATATATATACATACATATAGCATACATACACAAACATATATAGTACAGATACATATTTTTTTTATTCCCATTCAGAAGGATCCACTTGGGGGCTCCTCAGTCATTGGTTCATAGTTCATGTGTTTCCATTCATTTAGCTATTTGTCCCTGTGTTTTATCCAATCTTGGTCTCATCAATTCTTGCTCATATGAACCCTCCTTTTTCTCGCTAATTGGACTCCCGGAGCTTCACCCAGGGCCTAGCTGTGGATCTCTGCATCCAGATCCCTCAGTCATTGGATGGGGTTTCTAGCACGACTATTAGGGTGTTTAGCCATCCCATCACCAGAGTAAGTCAGTTCCGGCTATCTCTCGACCATTGCCAACAGTCTATTGTGGGGGTATCTTTGTGGATTTCTGTGGGCCTCTCTAGCACTTTGCTTCTTCCTATTCTCATATGGTCTTCATTCACCATGGTCTCCTATTCCTTGTTCTCCCTTTCTGTTCTTGATCCAGCTGGGATCTCCCACTCCCCCAAGCTCTCTTGCCCTCAACCCTCGCCCTTCATTACCCCTTTTTAATCCAACCCTTTCCTTCTTCTTCTTCTTCTTCTTCTTCTTCTTCTTCTTCTTCTTCTTCTTCTTCTTCTTCTTCTTCTTCTTCTTCTTCTCTCCTCCTCCTCCTCCTCCTCCTCCTCCTCCTCCTTAACTTTGTCAAATCCCAATGTGCTGTCCATGACCTGCTAGGAGTCATGCCCTTAAGGGAAACTAAGTCTTCCTCTTCCTGTAACTATTAATTGGCAAGAGCTCCTCAGCTAAGGATGGGACTTCATGCCATTTCCCTTCTTTTTTGTGCAATTTTGTTTCACTTGAGCTTGTGCAGGTCTTGTGCATGCTATCATAACTGGTGTGAGTTCATATGTGCAATTGTTCAGCTGTTTCCAGAAAACACAGATTCCTTGTAGTCATCAACCAGCCCGTCTATTGCTTGTTTGAGCCATTTGATAATAGACAATATACACCATGTCCTTTTGCTTATTAGTGTTTCCTTGTATGCTACCTAAGAATAAAATATTCTCTTTAGAACTGACAATGAGGGAGCCTGCATGGGACTGACCTAGGCACTTTGCATATATGTTACTATTGTGTAGCTTGGTTTTCTGTGGGAGTCCTATCAGTGAAAACAGGGACTGCCGTTGACTCTTTTGCCAGCTTTTGGGACCCTATTCCTCACATTGGGTTGCCTTGTCCAGCCTTAATATGAAGAGAGATGTCTGGTTTTACTACAGATTGATATGCTATGTTTGGTTGATATCCATGGAAGGTCTGTCCTTTTCTGAATAGAAATAGAGATGGAGTGAGTAAGGAGGGGCAGAGAGGAGGTTGGGGGAGGGACTAAGAGAAGAGGGGGGAGGGGAAATTGTGGTCAGGATGTAATAATAATAATAATAATAATAATAATAATAATAATAATAATAATACTTTTAAAAGAATATGATCTTTAACTCTATTGGACATTTACATTTGGGGACCTGGACATTGATAGAATATGTTCATCTACATTCCAGTATTCCGTGTTTTCTTACTCTCCTGATAATGGACAAGCATGCCCTTCCTTTGGTATAAGACCTGGACCATTTAGTTACCATGCTTGCTTTGATTTTGAAAATTCCTCAATTACTCCAATTTCATCACACTGAAAATTTTAAAGAATGCAGATCTATCGGTCAGTGTTATTTTGTGTGTGTACTTACTTGTTTAGAGATAGATTTTTTTTGCTTCCTCTTGGGAGTATTCACATGACAGCATTCTCTTCTTCATGCTTTATTTCAGATCCCTAAAACACCCTGTGCTCCTTGTTGCTAATGTTAATTTTGATCTCATAGTTGAAGTACCATCTACTTCCATTATTACATAGTCATAACTTTTCTTTTTCAAACTAAAGAGCAATCTTGAGGAAACCATTTGAGACCATAAAGGTGTACTACAGTTCATCAAATGTCTATGATTTGACACTTATTAGTGCTTTTTTTGTCACCTGGTCTTTGACAGTATTCACACAGCGTCATCCTTATCCTGGGATTCCTGCTCTAAAGAAGAGATCTGCCTTAGCAGGCAGGAGAAGAGTCTAAGGCTATAAACTAGTGTGTTAAGCAAAAGTCACAACAGAGGCAGAGGTCTGTGTGTTAAATCTACAGCTGCCCCAGGAAAAGCTGTCAACACATCCAAGGAAATGAGTCTTCAGCATGAGAGACTCAAAGGAAGTCGCAGTTTCAGAACAGGTGATTGGAGAGGGCCTGGGACAAGCTCAGAGCAAAGACAGGTCATATCTTGGGAGTCATTCTAATCGGTTGGATAGGAACATCCTCTGAGTTGGTTCATCAATAAAACTGAGACAATCTCGATAGTCTTGTGGCTTTTCCTGTCTTCTGGACTGATCCTGGGTGTAAAGTGCAGAGCATACCGCTTAGTATCATGTAAGTGCTCATTAAACGCTCCCCTTCTCTTTGTGTTGTTGAGACATCACCATGGAAACTCACCTCTTTGCTTTCACTGAGGCCCCTTTAAAATTTTCGCAATTACTCTAAAAGCTCCATTTTCCCTACTGAAATGAGAAATTCTAAAGGTAATAATATATTACCTTTTCTACTAAAAGTCAATTAAATTCAAGGTCGAAGCTGCTTCCGAACTCAATGAGGAGGCCTCAGTGACGTTTATACTTCAAAATTGCTTTTTATTATTCTTGGTAAATTAAATATAACAAAACTAATTAATTATTTTCTGTGATGATAATGATTTCTCACAATTTCATCATTATAATATAACAATAATAATTGCTACTTTTAAAAATGGATACTTAGTATTTTGTCAGATGCTTTTTAGTCCGTATTTCTGACAGCCCCACTGCCTTGTGATAACAGAGTTCTCCCATTTAACTGATGAAGACACTGAGGTTCAGTGTGTGCAGCCTGTCAAAGTTCTCATTGATGGAAGGTGGCCATGCTTTGGAAACAAAGGCCTTATGCTTGTGGTTTCCCTTACATAAGGTTCATTGTTGCCCTCCTGCACTTGGCTCAGCATAGAGCCAAACATTATCAGCCAGGTAAACAAGGCAGGGGTGACTATTGCTCCCCATACAATATTATGCGTGTCCACTTTCACTTCCCACTTGTTACTGCTACTATATGGAGACCAAGAGAGTCCTTCCTATGAAAATGTGTGAGCAAATCTACCAGGTTTTTCTGGGAGGAAAGAAGCTCAACTACTGATTCCTTTTCTCTCAGTCTGCTAGTGATTGCATTGTCACAGTGTTAGGGTGACTGTGGGTGGAAGAACGATTAGACCCTGAGAATAACATGGTGAGTAGAGTTAGATTTTATGCAAAAAATCAACTGTGTCGTGCTGTGATGTGGCAGTGATCAGAAAGTTCACTTGTTGCATGGAACAGCCCATCAGAATCTGCCAATACAAGAATAAATTCTTTCCAGGGATCAGCTGTCACAAAGAGTGTAAGGTTCTTATTATTTTTGGTGTCAAGGAAGCTAGTTAACTTCTACCATCAAAGTGAAAACAGATGGCCCCAATACTACCTTTAGGAAAAACCAAGATCATGGAATTGGTTTTTGTTTATTTGTTTGGTTTGGTATATTTATTTATTTTAATCTATTCTGAAAAAAAATTCATACATGTGCACAATGTATCTTAATCATATCCACTTCTCACTCTCGCCCTCCAACTCTTACTAAGAAACTCCATCATATCTACTCCCATCTTCATGTTTTTCTTTTGCAATTTTTTTTATTTATTAATTAATTAAAATTTAACCCAGTGAGTCCACTTAGTGCCAGTCACATAGATTTCATTTATTCAAGGCTGGCTTCAAAGCAGCTGAGAATGACTTGGAATTTCTGATCCTCCTGCATACGTCTCCCGAGTGCTGGGAATGAAGACATGCACCACTACTTCCAGATTTTTATATAGTGCTCAAATCCAGGGTTTATGGATGCTAGGCAACTTATCTACCAACTGAGTTGCACTGTGGGTGGGTGGGGGAAGAGAATAATAAAAATAAAAGAAAATAAAACTCCTTTTCTTTACTGAGATTTAGACTACCCCAAGCAAATCCTCTGTACAATACAAAAGAACAGAGGAAGATTAGTTTGTGATATGTGGTGGGTACCCATGGAAGGACATGTTTTAAATAATAGCCCCGCATAAAAGCATCTAGACACATCAAAACCTTAGCAAAAAGAATCACAAATAATGAGATGTGGACTGATTAGAGAAAATCATGTTTGAAACACTGTGGATTTTCACTTTCGTACCAGAAAGCTAAGCTTTGTCTGAGTCTCATTAATAAGGCGGTAATGCTGAGATAACTAAGACCGATAAGAAATAAACACAATTAAACCGGATGCTGCTACACACGTCGCATGCTTTGAAAGATTACTACAAGCGACATTCAAATTTCTGTAGTTCTTTTATAAGTAAGTTTTTTTTTTGGACTATAAAAATATTTTCCAATTTCCCTTGAAGAGAAATGGCAGAAGAGGTTAATTAGAAGTCAACTGAATACTACTTAGGAGCTTGCATACGTAATTTCTTGAGCATCATACTTAAATAGCTCAAACTGTAAAAAAATAGCAGCCTATAATGATTCATGAGTTTCTTCTTTAAACATTTTCTTTTCTTTCCTCTATTTGCTTTATGATCTTATCCCAAATGTTTATACAGTCCTCAGTACTGTATAGTGAATGCTTCCATTTGGATTAATGAATGCAACTAAATACACAGAGTTTGTGAGTCTCTTCAATTACCCTCATCAGGAGCTGCAGGACATTATTGTTCCCCATTGTTTTACATCTCTTGTCCCATGTTCCTGTTCTGCCAGGTGGCTCCAGTTTTGTTGTGCTACGCAGCTGTTACTCACCATTGGACCTAAGCTAATTGTTCATGACCAGACCCATCTCTCTGAGATGCTTTCCTTACTCTGACAAACCCCCTCCCCCACTACACTCTGAGCAATTTCCCCTTCACTTTAAGGAGTCTGCACTTTATACTCCAATGTTAGTTTCTTTTATATATTAATGTGTTGCTTTGGATTGCATGCTATATCCCTTCAATCTCCATAGGCTGAAGCCAAAACACTAAGATGGAGTTTGGAAGTGTAGCCTTTGAAGGGTAATTAGGAGGCATCCTCTTGAATGTAAATAGTTCCTGTGTAAGGGAATGAAGAGACTGGAAATAAATCTTCCTTTATGTTCTCAGAACAGCAAGAAGCAGACTATCCATAAAACAGAAAGAACTCTCATCTGGAGGTAGACACTGTTGGACCCTAGTCATGTAACTCTGGTCCCATAAATTGTAAACATTGAGCATTTATTTTTTTAAGCTGCCCCATGTATGGCATTCTGTTACAGCAGCAAGAACTAATATGCATGCCTTTCTTCTTCTCTTACAGGTTTTCTGGGATTAGGGAGCCTACCAGTGTCTTGTGGAGTGTTCCTGGATTGGCTTTGGACAAGTAAAAAAGCTTCAGTATTTCCATGCTACTTTTGATTGATGATCTTTCTTTAGCTCTGTCTGCAGTAGCAGGCTACTCTTCCCATGAAGAAAGGAGTAGATAAGTTTATATCCCCAATTTGTTTGGCCATCAGAAACAACTCTCAGAACTTCTAAACTGCTGATACCTTGTGTTATCTCTAGGATGCAAGTGATTTCCATGGTTTTTCTTTTGACTGAACCAGTCTTTACTTTCACATGATGAATAGCTTATAAAAGATTTCCTTTTAGAAAAGTCTTTTCCTTCAGCGTGTTTTACTCACATCATGTGGAATGCTTAGAAACAACAATAACCACAACAAAAAGTCGTCTCAACTTTATTTCTTACTCAGATAAGTTTTTCTGTTAATGGTCCCTGTACTTCTGGCATTTAGACAATTGCCTACCACAGTTTCTAGTTGGTTATCTGCCCCCCATGATTAAGTGTGAGCTCTGTGAAGGCATGAACCTGTCTGTATGTTAGCTGTTATGTCTTCCTTGCGTAATCCATTGCTGTGTTATATAGTAGGCCCACCTGATATATTTTTACAAAAAAGAAAGAAAAATAATAGCAAACCAACAACTGCTTCCAGGTTATAATAAGCAACAAACCCCACACAAACTAAATAAAATCTTATCTTTCAATTATGTCTGTTATTTTTTGAATTACTGAAAAAGAAACTGAAATTTGTACTGAAAACCAACTGCAAAATTTAAAGTATGAGGAATATGAAGTTGTTTAGATTTCTTACTTTTGTAGATGGGTTACGCCATCCTAAATTTCACCTAAAAATATATGAACAAATTATTTTATAGTGTGTATTTGTGTGGCATGTCCCTCACTGTCTTTGATGTTAAATGTTGTACCCATAGTGGATATTATAATTATATGTCTACTTAACACGGCATCGTCATAACTTTCAATTAATACAAACTCTCAGTTGTTCAGCACTGCAATGTGCCAGACACCATGTTAAACAATTTGCAATAATTACTGAAGATTCAACAACTATATGTGTCAACCATGTTAATAATAGCCTAATTCATTAATTTATATACCAGACAGTTATTACACATGGTTCATGCCATGTGAAAGAAATTGAACTCAGCATAAGGGGTAAGATTTAAAAACTAGTTCAAAGTTGTGAGTTTTCTTAGAAATTACATTCTAGCACCAAAGAGATAAAAATTGGGCAAGTTCTGAAAATATCAATTACTTTAGAAGTTAAGAATGTCACAAAGTGCAGCATGGAAGAGAGAATAACTCACAGGCAAAGCAATTTTGCATGATGATCCCTGGGAATGAAGAGACTGGAAATCTAATCTGTTTGGACTGTCATAGCAAAGTGTCATGGATAGATAGATTTATAAGAACAGAAATTTATTTGACTAAGTTCTGGAATGTGAGTAGACCCAAATCTTGGTGGTATTAGATTGCTTGTCTAGTAAGAAACCATTTTGTTTTTATAGGCAGTGCTTTCTAGCTGTGGCCTCAAAGAAGAAACAAGGTATATCTCTGTGACATTTTTTTTAAATCAAGACACTAATCCCATTCATGAATATTCTATCCCCATCACCTCCCATAAGGTTCTGTCTTCTACTCCTTCCATCTTGTGAGGTAGGATTTTAACATGTACATTTTGACGTGACACAGACATTCTGACCATAGCAAAAGGCTTCACTAATAAGCATAATACTTCACCTGAGCATAATGCTGAAGGTAAGAGAAATTATGCCGATATGTGGAGAAAGTATATTGCATACAAAGAGGGTAGAATGTCCACGTCCGATGATAAAAGCAGCAGTCAGTATTTGGGTGAGAGTAGAATTCTTGCAGTTGGAATAAAAGAAGCCAACAAGCAAACCATATAGGAATGGTGATGCTGTTTCCCCACCACAGAAAGCCTTGTAGACTATATTGAGGATTATGGCTTTATTCTTATTACGAGATGCTGTTGGGTAATTTTGTTCAGAAAACGATCTGGTTTACATTTAAACCGTTATTCTGGCCACCACGCTGAAAATAGAGAGAACTGGGAATAGAACTGAAGTAAGGATTCTAAAAAGAAAGTGTCTGCAGTGCCCTAGAGAATAGGACACAGTGGCTTGAAAGAGGTTGAATGCTACAGAGTAGTTAGATGCAGTGGATGTGAGTTTCTGGGTAGAACTCTCAAGATTTGCTCATGGATTGAATGTGAGTTTATAAGTGGGTCAGAGAAATAAAAGAAGGTACCAAGATAATTTCTCAGAGAAAGCACATACATGTACTGAGAAGGCACCATTGAAGAAGGAAGGAATTCGGGAGCAAGGGTCAGAACGTTGTATTTGAACACATGAAGTTTGAGATTCTTCTAGGATACCCAGGAAAGATGCTCAGTAAGTGATGGATATATGTTTTTAGAAACAGAAGGTTGCTAAGGGATAGAGACATTAATTTGAGAATGTTCAAATAGAAAATATACAAAACCTTACAAATAATCTAGGAAATGAGTAACAGGAGTAAAAGTTCAAGGACGGAGATATAGAACAACCATCTTTTAGATACTGTTTCTATTCCATAAAGCAGAGACTTAGAAAGCATAAAGGATATAAGTGGCTTCCTGTGGGGAAACTGCCTATAAAAGACTAGTAAGAAGGAGCAAGGGTTAGCCGAGGATAGCCCCAAACCACAAATTAGACCTGATACTCCTGGATAAGAGGGCTCTAGAGAAATTGAGATTGGACAGAGATAGCCCCTGACTATGATGCAGCCCTGTGAGCTCTTGCCTAGTCTAAAGGAGGATCTTCATAGCAGAATTACAAGTGTATAATATGGTCAAGTCCTGATATTTATGCCATTGATTAAGGGTTCTAGATAAGAGCATGGCCTCAATTTTGACTCAGTCATAAGCCCTGATGATGCTATTCCTAAATGCTCATGGCTAAAGACACTATTTTTAGTTGAAAGTGTCATGGGACAAAGACCTCAAGGACCACTTGACCAAACCAGGGCCTGAATCTGAGAGTCTTTAATAAGCCAGCTGGCAACTGCCTGGAGAGAAACAGTTCTCATAGAGCAGCTCCTGCAGGGGCTGTTTTAAAGGCAGAAGCCTTATCCTGCTTGGCAGCAGAGCAAGTAAGCAATTTTACAGAAGCAAAAAGTGGCAGTTAGCTGGGGCATCCCAAGTCTGTGCCTCAGGGTAGGATAATTTTTTAAGGAACTTTTCCATAGGAGAGAATGTAAATGAGGGTCAACTCTGAGTCAGAATTTGATGGCTGCTGCAGGGACAAGATGGAAGAACCTTGGCCCTATTACAAAACTTGCATTCTTTCTTGGAATCAGAGCACCATTGTCCACAGCTGCCACACAAACCGATTTCACCTAAGAGGATGCTGAACCTTGGGAAAGTTTGATGATCCTACTGATATGATACCACAGGGATGAAATAGATGTGGACTCTTCTGGCCTGACTATGGACCTCAGCCTTATGCAAGTTTGACACCAGGAAATAATGTTGAACTAGGACTTTAATGTGGTGCTATATGTAGAATGCATGTAAGGAAATCTCACGATCAGTTAGGGGAGGTTATGTGCTTGATTCGGTAGCATCTCCTTTTCTTTGGTCTGACATGTCTTTGGGAAGCCTTGTATCGCCTTACCCACACCTCTACTTCTCCCCTCTATCCCCTTTCTAGCATCAATTCTTATAATTGAAATGGTAGCTTCAGTGACCATTAATGCCCCACCTATCACAAATTCCTTCCTCTATCCCTGGTCACATGATTTCAGTGCTCTGCAGTGCTCTCTCGGTCTTTTTTTATGGGGGGAGGGTAAAGCTTTTTGTTCCTTTTTGCTTCTTGTGGAAACAATGGTTTTCCTCCAAGATTCATCTTGAGAGGCCCCTTCTTTAGAAACCCCTTTCTTCCCTTTGTACCTTTTCCTAATGTACTAATGGTGTCTAGACACTTTTCATACACATTCCCATTTGCACTGTATTGGTGGCTTTCATAGACTTTTCATGATGCCCTAAAGCAAGAAATACATTTTACAACATAACCTTGTACACAAACCTGTGCATACATAGCACACAGGGAATCAAAACACTTGTTTTTCTGAGCTCTCTCATCTTTACCCTGTGCCAGGAACACTGAAATATCCTAGCCCATCTCCTGACTTTTAAAAAATGCTGTCTGCAGCCCAGCAAATTGATTTAATGACCTGCCAATGGTTTTCAACCTGCAGCCTGGAAAACACTGCCCTCTACAGACTTTCATTATTGTCCACCACTCACAGTTCTGTCATCATTAGTATCCTTGTCTGTCTCCCCTGGCAGGCAGTAAATGCTGAGGGTAGAGAGCATATCTTTTTCTTGTTGATTTTTCCCCCTTTTCTATTTTAGCAGCAGTATATGTCTGTGAATTGAGAAAATGAGAATATGAATGTTCTGAGGTTTTGACAACCACCTACTTTGAGTTTGAAAATGTAATAGAGTTCTGAGAATATTGAAAAAAACTATGTTGTTTACCAGATGCTGAGATGACCTTTGCCTCACAGCTGTACTGCATCATAGTCAGTGATGCAGCAGCTCTCCTGTTCTGGAATGTTCTGTAAGTTTCTCAATTGGCTTGGGAAGAGCGCCGTGGGTGTATGCACAGAGTTGTTTCTCTGACCTTTGGTGATAACTCATGAATGACCCTACATAAGAGGGTCAATTTCTAAGCCTGTGACCACAGTAACATGTAATAGCCTCTGTAGTAGAAGTTTTTGGGCCCAGCGGTCTGGACAAATCTCTCCCATCTGCGTCCTGCAGCTGCTTATAAAATAATCACTCAGATGCTTAATATTAATTACAGACTGTATGGTCTACGACTTCAGCTTCTGGCTAGCTAACTCTTTCATCTTAAATTAAACCAGTCCTATCAATCCATATGTTGCCACATGGCTGTGGTGTTACCTGCCTGCTGGCATCTTGTTGCTCCTTGGGCGGTGACTGGCATCTCCCCTGACCTTTTTCTTCCCCTCTCTCTTCATTCTGAATGTACCACCTAACCTTATTCTATCTCACCATTGGCCAAACAATACATATTCACAGCTTACAGAAAAATATCCCACAGCAAGCCTCTCTCTTTCCAGAGACTGGAAGATCTGTTTTTGATGCATGGTGCAAATCATTCTGTAGCAAAGGAGTTTGGGTATTCAGACCCCACAGAGCCAAGGAAAAGTTAAGAGAAGATGGATCTCCTTGGTACACTCTGGCAACTCTAGGTCCAGTTTTCTTAAAACCCAAGAGTCTCATTTTTCTCTCATTGGATTAATTAGCTGTCACATGACACCCAAGTCTTCCACTAAATTTTTTACTGGCATTATGGTATACCATTTAATTGATTTTGGCCACTTTTATATGACTTTCTGTCACTGGGAAATAAATTTTGTGTTACATATTTGTGACTTGTCAAAGAATGCTAAATAAGCTTGTACCTAGGTGGACAGCAATTTGTGGCTGTGGCTAACACTCTTCTAGTCACTGTCAGGATCTCTGGCTTGTGGTGTGGGCCTTAGAGCATTCCTTAATTCAAGGGTCACACATGGTCACAGCAGAAAAGGGTCAGAAGGGTTTCTCTTTCACATCTCAGCTGGCAGAGCCTGTGCAAGTCTGAAATTTTTACCTCATTTCTTTTTTTTTTTAAATCTATAAACTCCACACAGTCCTAAGTTTTGCTGTGAAGATTTTAAATAAAATCATGAACGTGTATTATGCAGAGCAGTTTGTAACATCAAGTAATCAGTTAAATATAGCTCTTATGGTTTCTGCTTTCTTGTAAGATTTCATGGTGTAATCTTCAACTTTTTAAACTTACCCTTCCTTTAAAAAGTTAAAAATCTTAGGAGAAAAGCTCTTCAGTGACAGAGTATTCATTGGTCTGATCTCTGGGGCAAGCCAGTTCGGTTCAGACACCCTCTCCACTATTGCTAGTAGTCCAGGCTGGGATCATCTTTGGGGATTCCTGGCAACTTCCCTAGCACCAGGTTTCTCTCTGTCCCCATGTCATCTCCCTCCATCATGGTATCTCTTTCATTGCTTTTCCCCTCCATTGCTGTTCCAGCTCAACCATCCCATTCCCTTATGTTTTCATCCTCTATCCCTGACCTACCATTGCCCACTTCTCATCCCCAGTTTACTCATGGAGATCTCATCTATTTCCCCATCCCAGTGTGCTCCACATGGCATTTCTCTTTGGTTGTCCCTGTTAGTTAGCTTCTTGGGAGTTGTGGGTTATTACCTGATTATCCTTTGTTTTATATCTAGTGTCCACTTATGAGTGGTTACCTACCATGTTTTTCCTTCTGAGTCTGTGTTATCTCACTCAGGATGGTATTTTCTAGTTTCATCCATTTGCCTGAAAATTTCATGATGTCATTGTTTTTCTCTGCTGAGTAGTACTCCATTGTTTATATGTACCATATTTTCTTAATCCATTCTTCAGTTGAGGGCATCTAGGTTGTTTCCAGGTTCTGGCTATTATGAATAATGCTGCTATGAACATTGTTGAGCATATGTCCTTGTGGTATGATTGAACATTCCTTGGGTATATGTCCAAGAGTGGTATAGCTAGAGCTTTTCTCCAATGACTGATGGAAACAGATGCAGAGATCCACAGCCAATCACCAGGCATAGCTCCAGGAGTCTAGTCAAAGAGAGAGAAAAGGGATTCTATGAGCAAATGCATCAGGATCATGATGGGGAAACATGCAGGGATGAAAAAACCAAACTAGAGGGAACTCATGAAAGTTGGATCGATGGCTGTGGAGCCTACATGGGACTGGACTAGGCCCTCTGCATGACCAGACAGTTGTGTAGCTTGATCTGCTTGGGGGGCCCCCTGGCGGTAGGATCAGAATCCATCTCTGGTGCATAAGCGGGCTTTTTTGGAGCCCCCTACCTATGATGGGACACACCTTGCAGCCTTGAGGCAGGGGGAGGGGCTTGGACTTGCCTCTACTGGATATGCCTCCCCATAGGAGGCCTTGCTGTCTTGTGGGTGGGAGTGGGTGTGGGGGGTGGGTTGGGAGGGGGAGCCTGGAGGTGGGAGGAAGGAAGAGGGGGATCTTTGATTGGTGTGTAAAATGAATGAAAAAAATCTTAATAAAAAAAGGGGGAAAAGGTTAAAAATACTTGATAAAAGAGTTTCCCTTCTGCACTGGTACTTTTTATTTAGCTTTCTACTCTTGTTGGTTAACTTGCTGAGCCTCCTGAGGCCTAACTGTTCGGCTCAGTCATAAATAGCAGCAAGGCTACCACTTCAAAGCACAGAGGTGGTTTCCTTGTTTACTTATTCTACTTCCCCCTCTTCTGAGACATCCTCACTACATAATAGAGGTTGGCCTTGAACATACTATGTAGCCCATTGTGGCCCCAAACTCACCCTTCATCTCGTCCATCTACCTTTGATTCCCCAGCATTGAGAGAACAGGTGTGTACCACCACATCTGGCTTGTGAGTGTGTGTGAGGTTGGAGATACAAGCCCAAGTGCATGCATATTGAAGTCAGAAGGTAATATCAGTTGCCTTGTACCATTCTCCCACTTATTCTCTTGAGACAAAGTCTGTCACTGAAACAATAGCTTACTCTATGAGTTAGGCTAAATGACAAGTGAATCTTCAGGATGTACTTGTCCCTGCCCTTAATACTGGGGCTACAGGCTTGTGCATTCATACCCAGATTTCTAAATAGGTGTAAGGAATTTGAGCTTAGGCCTTCTTGCTTACACAGTGAGCCCTCTCACCCACTGAGCCTTCTTCCTTGGTCCCCGTTTTGGCATTTTGTGGCAGAATGTTGCTATATAACATAGTCTAGCCCAGAATTCATGATCTCCTGCTTCAGTCTCCTGAGTGCTAGGCTTATAAGCATGCACCACCACATCTGATAGGATGGCTTCTTTCTTATAGCCATCCTGAAAATGACTTGTAAATGGCCCAACATAACACAAGGTGATATCTGTTTTCCTAGCTGAGGCATCTATTCTCACTAAACATACAGACTCCACACAACTATGTGTCCATCTTTGTAGGCAGATAATGAAGTAACACAGCTTATGTGACTGATAACAGATTGCTGGGGGAAATTGAATTTCTAAACCTGGAATATTTTGCAATGGCCAGAATATAACTAAGAAAGACAACAGGCTGTGACTTCAGAATTTGGTTGGTCAGTTTATTGTATGAGGATTATGGGGGTCAGCCTTTGGGCTAGTGGGGCCTCTGTAGCTCACCAGGCTTGGATTTCTTGAGTCTGGGAGGCAGTGCTGAGTGCTAGGTATGAAGAGTCTCTGTGTGGTGTGTGTACTCTGGCCCAGAGCAAGGCTAAGGAAGGAGAGTAGAGTGAATGGATGATTGCCCTTTTCTGGGGCCCACCATATTTCTACATGTGGAAAATTGGTTCATAGAATGTTTTCAGAAATAAGAAAAATGGCTGTTAAAGAAGAGAAATGTACTCTAGATTTTGGTATAGAATTGGTACAGGTACAGGCAGGGACTGAATGGCCATGAGGAAAGGGATGGTACAAAATCTCCTGTGTGACTTTCATCAGATTATCAAAGTCCTTTAGGAGAAGGTCAGAATGCATGAAGAGACACAGAGTTCTTTTTTTTTTTTTTTTTTTTTTTTTTTTTGGTTTTTCGAGACAGGGTTTCTCTGTGTAGCTTTGCGCCTGTCCTGGAACTCACTTGGTAGCCCAGGCTGACCTCGAACTCACAGAGATCCGCCTGCCTCTGCCTCCCGAGTGCTGGGATTAAAGGCGTGCACCACCACCGCCCGGCTGAGACACAGAGTTCTGAGAGTGTTTTATTTGCAATTTTAAAAGCTCCTGGTCATTCATACAGCTATTCTGTGCACCACTCTTCTTGGTTAAGCCTCTGGTTATGACCTCATTTCCCTTCCTCCAACTCCCAACCTCTTCCCTGTTTGACCCTTTCCACCTCTCACATCCTTCTTCTCTACTTTCATTTTATGTATATTTTACTGTCTTCACTCACTTAATGTGTCCACCCCCAGCAGCCAACTTCTGAGTTCCTGGTTTCTCCATGTACCTTGGGTTAAATGTACAAAAAGATTTGAAGTAGTAATCCACATAGCATGTGTGTGTGTGTGTGTGTGTGTGTGTGTGTGTGTGTGTGTGTGTGTATGTTAGAGGGGGGGTGTATGGATTCCTGGATCATTTTTCCTTATTTTTATTTTAAAAATTTATACAATATATTCTAATCACAGTTACTCCTTCTCCCATTCCTCTCTGATCCTCCTCGCAACCCCAGCAACCAAAATCCATGCCATTTCTTTCTGTGTCTCCTAAGTAAACAAATAGGCAGACAAACCAGAATTCTTTTAAATTAACAAGAAAGACGCACGCACGCACGCACGCACGCACAAAACCCCATAGAAACACAAAATCAAAGAAAAAAAAGTAATATATATGCATAAGATCATTTGGACAAAAAAATAATGCCCAAACAAAACAATGTGAGACAAAAAGTCTACAAAAATACTTGAGTTCATTTTCTGCTGGCCATTTACTCCTGTACGTGGGACCTGTCATTAAGTGTGGTCTGTATTCAGAGTGAGACTCCACTGGGGAGAACTAATTTGAGAGATTACTATATCTACCACTCATAAAGAAAAGACCCTCCCCTACTCAGCTTTCTCACTGAAAATCTCCTCTGTGCTGGCCAGGGCTTTAATTACACTTGCTGGATCACAAGCAGTGCTAGAGTTGGGTTCAGTGTTTCTTGATCAATTAATTTGCATATTGTCTTATCTCCAGAGCCCTTCACTCCCTTTCCCCAGAAATTCCCTATGCCTTAGCAGATCCCCTCCACTTCCCACAAAGTCAATGTTCCTATCATAGGTTGTATAGGAAATTATGGAAGACAGCTCAGAGATCATCCAGTTTATGAATGATCTCCCATGGCTCAGAGACCCTGACATCAATATTTTAACATGGAAAGTCAGGTTATATGTGAAACAAACAGAAAGAGACCACCTGGATTATACAGTGATTGTCATATGGTTCTATGACAATGTCCCTTACTACTGGCAAGCACCTTCTTCCTGGTGAGATCAGCATTTTTTTATTAAGAAAATTTTTTGATTCATTTTACACACCAATCAAAGATCCCCCTTATCCCTCCTCCTCTTCCCCCAAACTTCCCCTCCCAACCCATCCCCAATCCACCACACAAGAACTCCCATGAGGAGGCACATCCAGTAGAGGCAAATCCAAGCTCCTCCCTCTGCCTCAAGGCTGCAAGAGGTGTCCCATCATAGGCAGTGGGCTCCAAAAAAACCTGCCATGAGATCAGTATTAATGGGAAAGTGACACACCACTTTTGATGTACAGGCCGGTCAGTCTCTCTCTCTCTCTCTCTCTCTCTCTCTCTCTCTCTCTCTCTCTCTCTCTCTGTTTCTCTCTATGTCTGTCTCTGTCTCTCTCCCTCTCTCCCACATTTTGTTACTTTAATTTTATTCAGAGTGAACAAAGAAAGACACCTCCTTTTC